>NC_134713.1:17152950-17455981 GCF_049634645.1 Pelodiscus sinensis
TCATCTCAAAAAAGATATTGGCATTAGAAAAGTTTCAGAGAAGGGCAACTAAAATGATTAGGGGTTTGGAATGGGTCCCATATGAGGAGAGATTAAAGAGCCTGGGACTTTTCAGCTTGGAAAAGAGGAGACGAAGGGGGGATATGATAGAGGTCTATAAAATCATGAGTGGTATAGAGAAAGTGAATAAGGAAAAGTTATTTACTTGTCCCCATAATATAAGAACTAGGGGCCACCAAATGAAACTAATGGGCAGCAGGTTTAAAACAAATAAAAGGAAGTTCTTCTTCACACAGAGCATAGTCAATCTGTGGAACTCCTTCCCTGAGGAGGTTGTGAAGACTAGGACTATAACACGATTTAAAAGAGAACTAGATACATTCATGGAGGTTAAGTCCATAAATAGCTATTAGCCAGTATGGGTAAGGAATGGTGTCCCTAGTCTCTGTTTGTCAGAGGGTAGAGATGGATGGCAGGAGAGAGATCGCTTGATCATTACCTATTCATTTCACTCCCTCTGGAACACCTGGCATTGGCCACCATCGGCAGACAGGGTACTGAGCTGGATGGACCTTTGATCTGACCCAGTATGGCCATTCTTATGTTCTTATGTTAAGGGGTTTGAACTGAGCTCTGTAGTTTGCTTCTCTGGAAAGAAGCAAACAGCTGTTTGCTTGGGCTGTGTCCAGACTCAAGGGTTTTTTTCGAAAAAACTTCACCTGCATCTAGACTACAGCCCCGTTATTTCGAAATTAAATCGAAAGAACGCGGCTTTTCTTTCAACAGCGGAAAACCTCATTTCACGAGGAAGAATGCCTTTTTTCGAAAGTGCTCTTTCGAAAAAAGGTATTCTTGAATGCAAACAGGGCTTTTTAGAAAGAGAGCATCCAGACTGCCTGGGTGCTCTCTTTCAAAAAAGCGGCTTGCTTTTTCGAAAGTACTGCTTGCAGTCTAGACGCTCTTTTTCGAAAGAGGCTTTTTCGAAAGTATCTTTCAAAAAAGCCTCTTTCGAAAGAGGCTCGCAGTCTAGACATAGCCTTGGAGAGTAGAGTGGAAAGGTTTGGGGGTAGGATGTGTTCATATAAGAATATAAGCAGATGTGGATGAAATACCCCCAAAAAGTTACTTGAGTAAAAGTACTGCTACTTTGAAAAAAATGTAACTAAGTAAAAGTCAAGGTATCCTTCTGGAAAACTACTTGAGTAAAAGTACAAAAGTATCACATTTTAATTGTACTCGCATATCCATAAGTATAAAGTAGCTGCCCTATGGAAATCTATGGTTAACCACCCAAGTTATCATAAGGCACCATTATTTTTCATACACATAATGTGCATTTATATGTATGCATATATACGTGTGTGTGTGTGTGTGTGTGTGTGTGTGTGTGTGTGTGTGTGTAACAACAATAGCTGTTGATGAAGAAGATGCTCATCTGGAAAACTGTAGATCAGGGGTGGGGAACCCTTTTTGGGTCGGGAGCTACTGACCTATGGAAAAATCAAGTGGAGTCACACAAATGAGAGGCAACCCCCCCCCCCCCATTATAATAAAATTATTTACACATAGGGAAAGCAAGAAAAATGTTTCCTGAGCACTTGCTAGAGTTAAAATTCAATTATATAAACTTCTGAACTGGGCTTGTCATAAATGGACAGGTGAATGAATCAACAAGTCTCTTCCAGCCCAGCCCGCCCCATCCTCTCATCACAGGGCTTCTACGGGGGGCCCTCTGTCCCAGGGAGAATGGGGAGCCCTTGCTCTGGACACCCACGCTGCTGCTGCTCCCACAAGAAAAGAGGATTTACCTGACAAAAGGAGGTGCCTCTGTCCTCCCTGACCTTGGCTGAGCTGGCTGCTGGGTTTCCCTCCTGCTTAGCTGGCTGGCCCCAGGTAAGGTAACATGAGCTGAGCACTCTAAGCACATCCCCCTGGGAAGTTGTCCTGCTTGCTCAGGGTTCAGGCTGGCAATGCCTGCATAGATACTGTTTTTGAGTGAAAAGGTATTGTTGGGGCTAATAGAAGGCTTCTTTGTTGGCAAGGTCATTGTGCTTATTGATTGGTTACTTTTTTGGATGATTGGGGGCTTGCACATGCAGCTATGCTTAGGCAAATCAGAATGATGAACGTAGTGAGTAACTAAGTGCTCACTACCTGTATATGGTTGTGACAATTTTCTTCCACTATTTGATCTGAGGAAGTGGGTCTGGCCCACGAAAGCTCATCACCTAATAAACCATCTTGTTAGTCTTTAAAGTGCTACATAGTCCTGTTTTTTGTTTCAGCTACACCAGACTAACACGGCTACATTTCTATCACTAAGTGCTTCCAGAAACTGTAGTGGACTAAAAAAGTACAATATTTTCTAAAAACTACTTGAGCAAAAGTCAAAGTATCACAAAAATAAATTACTTGAGTAAAGTACAAATACCGAAAAAATGTACTTGAGAAGTGTAACAAAGTATTTCTACTTCGTTACTATCCACCTCACTATAAGAACGGCCATACTGGGTCAGACCAAAGGTCCATCTAGCCCAGTATCTTGTCTGCTGACAGTGGCTAATGCCAGATGCCCCAGAGGGAGGGATCACAACAGGTAATACTCACATGATCCCTCCCCTGTCACCCACCTCCAGAGAAACAGATGCTAGGGACACAATTCCTACCTATCCTGGCTAATAGCCATTGATTCTGGCTAATTTACACTCCAAGGCCAATTTTCCACAGCTTCTAAACAGACCCTTAATACAAGAAATTCCAGGCTCTTCACCTCCTCTTAGTTATCTTGTCTGTTCGCCGTTACCAAAATAAATTAATAACTGGTCCATCACATTCATATGGATGCAGCAAAGGAAACTGGGCTGAAGTGGAAAAGGCTCTTAACAGCACTTTCCAGATATAAGGACACTTGAACAATGGAACAATTACCACTGCCACCAACAGCATTCCTATAAATAGAGACTAGTGTATTGATTTCTCACAGAAGAATACACCACCAGATGGTGAACAAAGCAAGGGGGATTATAACTTGAAATAAGATGGATAGAATGTGAATAACTTGTTCTGCTTCTGAAGCCAGCAAAGGAAGGGGGGGAGTGTCACATGCAGAGGTAGAGGGAGCTGTGTGCTGCAGCTGTCTTTATTGTTCTGCCTGCAAAGCTGAAACTAACACTAAAGTGAGGTTTTGCACTTGGGAAAGTGTTCAAATGTTTAAAGGGACACTTAAAAAACAGAAGTTTGATCTTGATAAAAAGTAGAGTTTGTGACATATTAATGAAATTGCTGCAATAAATGGTGAGGTGGTAAAAACAATAATTGCGACATGAACAAGGAAGTTAATGAGGATTTTCCTCATCATTTGAGAAAAATAGGGTATGCAGTACTGGGCAAATTAGTAGAAACAATAGTAAAGAATAAAATTGTGAAGCATGTAGAAGAACACAATTTGTTGGACAAAAGTCAACATGGTTTCTGTAAAGGGAAATCCTGTTTTACTAATCTATTAGAGTTCTTTGAAGGGGCTAACAAACATGCAGATGAGAGGGATCCAGTAGATATAGTGTACTTAGATTTTCGGAAAGCCTTTGACAAGGTCCCTCACCAAAGGCTCTTGTGTAAATTACATGGCCATGGGATAAGAGGGAAGGTCCTTTCTTGGATTAAGAACTGGTTAAAATACAGGAAACAAAGGGTAGGAATAAATGGTAAATTTTCAGATTGGAGAGGGGTAAATAGTGGTATCCCCCAAGGGTCTGTCCTGGGACCAATCCTTTTCAACTTATTCATAAATGATCTGGAGAAAGGGGTAAACAGTGAGGTGGTAAAGTTTGCAGATGATACCAAACTGTTTAGAATAGTCCAGACAGAAGCAGACTGTGAGGGACTCCAAGAAGATCTCACCAAACTGAGTGATTGGGCAACAAAATGGCAAACGGAATTTAATGTGGATAAGTGTAAAGTAATACACATTGGAAAAATAACGCCAACTATACGTACAGTATGATGGGGGCAAATTTGGCTATGACAAATCAGGAAAGAGATCTTGGAGTTATCGTGGACAGTTCTCTGAAAACATCCACACAGTGTGCAGTGGCGGTCAAAAAGGCAAATAGGATGCTAGGAATTATTAGGAAAGGGATAGAAAATAAGACCCAGAATATTTTACTGCCCCTGTATAAAACTATAGTACGCCCACATCTTGAATACTGTGTACAGATGTGGTCTCCTCATCTCAAAAAAGATATTTTGGCCTTAGAAAGGGTTCAGAAAAGGGCAACTAAAATGATTAGGGGTTTGAAACGGGTCCCATATGAGGAGAGGTTAAAACGACTGGGACTTTTCAGTTTAGAGAAGAGGAGACTGAGGGGGAAGATGATAGAGGTATATAAAATCATGAGTGGTGTGGAGAGGGCGGATAAAGAAAAGTTATACATTAGTTCCCTAAACAGAAGAACTAGAGGACACCAAATGAAATTAATGGGTAGCAGGTTTAAAACTAATAAAAGAAAGTTCTTCTTTACACAGCATGCAGTCAACCTGTGGAACTCCTTGCCAGAGGAGGCTGTGAAGGCTAGGACTATAATAGAGTTTAAAGAGAAACTAGATAATTTCATAGAGGTTAGGTCCATAAAAGGCTATTAGCCAGGGGATAAAATGGTGTCCTTGGCGTCTGTTTGTCAGCGTTTGGAAAGAGATGGCAGAAGACAAATTGCTTGATTGTGTCTTCAGTCCACCCTCTCTGGGGCACCTGGTGCTGGTCACTGTCGACAGACAGGATAGTGGGCTAGAAGGACCTTTGGTCTGACCCAGTACGGCCGTTCTTATGTTCTTGTGTCTACACTACAAAGTTAATTCAAAATAAGAGCAGTTATTTCGAATTAACTTTAATAACGTCTGCACAGACAAACCGCTATTTCAAAATAAATTAGAAAGAGTGGAGCCCCTATTTCGAATTTGGTAAACCTCATTCTATGAGGAGTAATACCAAATTCGAAATAGCTATTTCGAATTAAGTGCTGTGTAGACACTTAATTCGAAATAGGGGGCCTCCAGCCCTTCCCAGGGAGCCCTGGTGGCCACTCTGGGAACAACTAGGAAAACTTACTCTCCTCTCCCCCAGCCCCAGAGACATTAAAGGGGTAGACTTCAGCCACAGTGCCTGAGCCAGCTCCAAGCCTGCCGGCCCAGAGCCAGCAGTAGCCACTGGGGCCCCTGACCCAGTGGCCCCAAAACATGAGCCAGCAAGCCACTGGCAGCCAGCCCTCCACCACTCCTCAGGAGCAGTCTGCCAGCTCCCAGGAGCCTGACAGGGGCTGGAGAATGTGGGTGCCTTCCTGGTCCAGGATGGAGATCATGGACCTTATTTAGGTTTTGGGGGGGATGCCCCCAACATCCATGATCTCCGCACTAGATGGAGGAATGCGGCCGTCTATGGCAGGATAGCTGCCAGCCTGGCCACCTAAGGCCACATGTGAACCAAGGAGCAGGTTAGCATGAAAATCTAGTTGGTCCGGCAAGACCCCCAAACCTATGCCCTGAGCTTCCCCTCCCCCTTTCCCTTGATTCCCCCTTCCAGCTCTCTCCTCCCAAGTTTCTCTCTCTTCCCCTCTCCCACTCCCTTTTCCCAGTGTCCCCAGAGGTTCATTCCCCTCCGCTCCCCAGTTTTGTTCAATAAACCCAGTTTCTATTTTTGAACATACGTGTCTTTTCTTTAACATCAGGAAGGGGGGCTAGGCAGGGGTAAGTGGAAGGACATGAGGGAGGAATGGGGCATGAGCCCCCAGTGGGGAGGACCAGGGAGGCTCTGAGGGCTTCTCAGGGTGGACGCTCTCCCTAAGTGCCTCCTGGAATCTGACAGCCCCCCGATGGGCCCTCCAGATGGCAGCCTGCAGCAAGTGCAGCTGGGTTGATGGCAACGACCCCATGAGATGCACCGGTGTGCCCAGGGGCAGCTCTGGCTCCATGTGTCCGAGTGCTGTGGTGTCCTGACAGCGGGGACACAGGGCACTCCAAGACAGGACTGCTTTGCTGTCCCTCATCTAGGTAGACAAGCAAGTGGAGAAACCTGAGAACTGTCTGTCCGGGGTGGGGGAAGGGTCCTTTTAAGTACTGAGCTCAGTTACCCTCCGGCAACAGCCCCACACACTAAGTCCTAACCTGATGCCCTGCCGGCACTGGTTCTGGCCAGCCTGAATTTCGGTTCAGGGTTCACTCAGTGTGGACGTGCTATTTTGAAATAGCATAATGCTATTTCGAAATAGTTAATTCGAATTAAGCTAATTCAAAATAACGCATCTATACACAAAAACTATTAAGTTAATTCAAAATAGCACTGTAGTGTAGACATACCCATAGGCTGCGTCTAGATTGGCATGATTTTCCGGAAATGCTTTTAATGGAAAAGTTTTCCGTTAAAAGCATTTTCGGAACAGAGCGTCTAGATTGGCATGGATGCTTTTCCGCAAAAGCACTTTTTGTGGAAAAGCGTCCGTGCTAATCTAGACGCGCTTTTCCACTAAAAAGCCCTGAGCGCCATTTTCGCGATCGGGGCTTTTTTGTGGAAAACAAATCTGAGCTGTCTTCACTGGCCCTTTTGCGCAATCTTTGTGCAAAAGGGACTTTTGCCCGAACGGGAGCAGATTAGTATTTCTGCAAGAAGCATTGATTTCTTACAGTAGGAAGTCAGTGCTTTTGTGGAAATTCAAGCAGCCAGTGTAGACAGCTGGCAAGTTTTCCAGAAAAGTGGCTGATTTTCCGGAAAAACTGGCCAGTCTAGACACAGCCATAGAGACTCCATATTCTCCTGAAAGTAGACAGTGTTGATGTCTACTTTGGGAAGAAAACAAAGGTTCACTAAAGAGATGATTCTAGAAGATAGAGCAGGGGCCTATAAGTTAAAACTCCTGAGGAATTTTTCTACCACTGACTTGCTATTTGATCCTGTGGAAGTTACTTTTTATAAAGAAACATTTGAGGCACACTTTGTCAGTTTATTTGTCAATAAGACATCCAATAAAGGTTGATGCCACATAAACGATATTTAAAAAAAAATAGCCGCTTGTGCCTCTTTTTATCTTTGTTAAATAGATATAGCAAATCCCACAGAGCTTGTGAAATTTAATTTCTGTAAAGTTCTGAGATCCTCAAAACAGTAATATAAAAGTGCAAGACATCTCCAGACTCTTTCAATAAAGAATAACACTGCAGATTGCTTTTTAATTGGAGCAACAAGGAAATATAACAGAATCAAAGATCACGTAATGGGAGTGTGGAAGGAATGACAAGTGAGCACAAAGCATGCAGGACTGGATCTTTATATCATTTACACTTATAAAAGATTATTCCCAGCCTCGTTGGAATTGAATGTTGTATGACTCAATGCCTATTGCCATTTTTATGCTCAATTCCTTATATACTCTCAATACAGGATTGGGCCCATAGCATGCTTGCATTGATTATCATGCTCAGATGCATTGATTCAGCTCTAAGGAGGATTTACCTTCTGAAATTGCTACTGAGCTGACAACAGTATTATTAGCAGGCAATGGACCGTTGACAGGGCTCACATTCTATAATGTTTGTTTCATCAACTCTCAGAACGAGGCTGTAAACAAAACAAACAAACAAAACTTACATTCCTCTGGGTAAATTCTATCCTGTTCCCCCATCCCTAGCATTCACAGAGGGAATGGAAGGAAACAAGAATCAGTTCGGCATGGTAGCATCAGAAGAACACATTCTATAGCAGATTGTGTTGAGGGGAAAAGAAAGTTATGAATAGGAGTGGAAAACACTCTGCATGCATTACAGCTCCTTTCGCAGGACCTTCTTTTACACCTCCAGATGGGGAGAATGGCTACACAATGATTGAGTAAGCAGGAGGAGCACAGACAGTGGAAATGGAACATTTTAGACAAACAGAGACTCTTTGAGGAAGGCCATGTTCCTTTCTCCTGAGGGCTAAATGGATTTCACAAGGCTCCCTACCCCAGCCAATAATGAAGAACTCAAAAGTTGACTCCACATATTGCCACAAAAGCTCTTTATGGATATTTTCCCAGAGGAAAAAACAGTTTCAATTGAAATGAACTGTCATGAGCAATGACATGCTCATTACATGAATTGTAAATGCAGTAAACTTCTGACAATCCGGCACCTTTAGGACCCAGGGTGTTCCGGATTATCAAATATGCCGGACTATCAGAAGGGGGGGCTATGAGGGGCCTGGGGTGGCGCTATGGGACCAGCCTGGCAGCACCCCAGCTGCTCTGCCCCAGGTGTCCCCGATTCCACTGCTGGTCAGTTTCAGCAGCGGCTAAATTGGGGAAGCTGGGGGCAGAGCAGCTCCAATTGTCCGGCTGCCCAGAGCACTTCCAGGTTCCCGATGGTGCTGGACCATCAGGAGTGCCAGAGCATTGGATGCCGGACCAATGGAGTTTTACTGTACTTTCACTTATTATAGTGACAAAGAAATAAATCAGGGAACCACACATGCCAACTAGGCTGCACAAGTGTAATATAAGAAAATCTGCACAGAATAAATGAAGAGTAGTTCTGCACTGTCAGCAGTCAATAACAGAGAAAGTTAGAAGGAAGGAAATAACTAGACGTTGTAACAAAAAGTATAGTATATTATTACAAGAAATTATTCAGAGGGTATGAAAGCAGAGATCCCCAGGCTCCTATTAACTCAAGTCCAAATTGATGCTTAGCATTTAAGTGTCCCTAAAAAAAAATATTAATAGCATATACAGGTACCACATCTCACCCACTAAACTATAGCTATTCTGGCAAAACTTTATAGTGCCAACTAGTCCTAAGGCTCAGGAAATTGGCAAAGAAACTGAACCTGTGAAAAATGTCTAGTCTGACAAATAAGAGGCTAAGATCATTTTAAAAGTAAGAAGATTTAAAAAAAAAATGCTTTATGATTTATATGAATGGTATGTTCTGGGATGGTCACAAGAGTATCCTCGCGCTGGGGTATTACAGCATTGAGGTGTGTCCTCAGGGTGGCGGATTGAGGAATCCTTCCGTGGAGTGATCCCAAGGGGTTGTGCCAAATAATATGGAATAAAGTGCCATGAACCAACAGTATCTATGAGAAGGGAAACTCTGATTCCAAACCAGGGCAGACTGAGCTCGCTAAGCCTTTTTAGGCGCGTCAGTCTAGGAGAAAGTAACTGATCTCAAACCTGCGCTTTCTCCCTCCAGTGTACATGTAGCAGTTCCTGTGCCTGTGCACGATGGTCAGAGTGAGAAGAGAGAGTGGGGTTGGAACTCACAAGCCTGCCTCACTGAAATCCATTCATAATGAAGGTATCTCTCTTGACACCAAAGATTTTCCTGTTGGCGAAAGTCCTACAGTGATGGGCAAAAGCGACGAGGAGTCCTGTGGCACCTTATAGTGATGGGCAAGTGTCATCAGATACAGGTGGAAGATACCACTGGAAGCATTTAGTCACAAACCTCCATGTAGGTGGCTCAGGTGTGGTGGTCGTCTGTCTACTGAACTGGAACAACAGCAGCTCCCGTATCCTGCCTCGGTGTCAAAGCAACCGTATTTAGGGACAGCACTGCTTTCTTTGAAAGAAGCAGGGGAGAGAAAATAATCCCTAAACACAGCTTGGTCTAATTGCACCCTGTAGGCTAACCGCAACCCACTGAATTTTTGCGGTCACAAGGGAAAATCAATGACTAAACAGAACCTACACTTTGCATCCTGGAACGTATAGCGTATCCAGGCATTCAAAGAATGAGGAGTAACGTTAGTTCGAACTAAGGGGTTTTGTTCGAACTAACGCATTCCAGCGTGCACTTTCACTTTCAGAACAGCTGTTGAGCAGAGTAACGCGCCAGTGAGATCATGCTTATGAAGCGCGGGATATTTAAATCCACGCTTCATTAGCAATTTCGGTCGCCTACATTTTCATCCCTAGTTTGAACTAGGGTGCAAGTATGATGTACCCCTAGAGATCTTACAGTCTAAATAGGCAAGATAGAGAAAGGAAGAGAAGGGTTATCAGGTGAAGTGAATTTGTCCAGTTGCACAACAGGTGAGTGGTAGAACTAAAAAGAGTACCCATGTCTACTGATTCCCAGTCAGTATGCTACCATCCATCACTATGGCTATGTCTAGACTGCAAACCTCTTTCGAAAGAGGCTCTTTCGAAAGATACTTTCGAAAGAGCCTCTTTCGAAAAAGAGTGTCTAGACTGCACGTTGAACTTTCGAAAAAGCGGCTTGCTTTTTCGAAAGAAAGCATCCAGTGAGTCTGGATGCTCTCTTTCGAAGAAGCCCTATTTACATTGAAGAACGCCTTCTTTCGAAAGAGGAACTTTCGAAAGAAGGCGTTCTTCCTCGTGAAATGAGGTTTACCGCCATCGAAAGAAAAGCCGCGTTCTTTCAATTTAATTTCGAAAGAACGCGGCTTGAGTCTGGACGCAGGTGAGGTTTTTTCGAAAAAAGGCTACTTTTTTTGAAAAAAACCCTGAGTCTGGACACAGCCTATGCAGCCAATATTACACAGTACTTCAAACACATTTTTTCATGTACAGAGATACTGTACATCAGTCACATCCCCTTCAGTTTTTACTTTTGTGTCTCCTACAAACAATTGGCTCTGCATCTGTGATTGGAGTGTACATACCCACCATTACTGGTCACTCTCCAATGCCCATGCAGAGAAAAGCTCCAGTAAGAGATGCTGCACTGGGGAAGATTTGCATTAATCTGATTGCATTAATTTTCCACCAGAGGCATAGTGAGGGTGTTATGCGCCTGGGGGCAAAGGCAAAATTTGCGCCCCCAACCCGCAGCTGGACTGCCTCCTTGCCTTTCCTGCCACCACATGGGGTTCCCTCCGGCAAACAGGGCCATTCCGCTTCCAACCTGACTGACATGTCCTCTGGTCAATCGGCAGCTAAGGCTTCTTGGAGGGGTGGTCTACAGGCAAGGATCCAGATGCTGTGGCCCAATGGGAGGCACCTCAGACCGACTGTTGATGCAGGGGATTGTGATGGTTGTAGTCGCAGATGGGACCTGTGTGCTAGCTGTGTTCTACGCATGCTCAGCCTGAACCACTGCCCTATGCACCACCGCCACCGGGTGTTGCATGCTCAGTTTCAATTTCCTGCAGGTGCGGAAGCAGCTGGCGCCTGTGGGATCCTAGCACTGTCCTTCCTTCCACTGTCTGGCTGGCGCCCGCGGGGTCCTAGAACTCCAAGTGCCGTCCTTCCCTCCCCTGCTAAATTGGTGCCCCTCTAGCATGGTGCCCGGGGGCAACTGCCCACCACACCCACACCCACACCCACCTTGTAACACCACTGTTTTCTACCTCTGTACAAGCTAGTGCTTACTCTTGCTGCTAGTGGCACCATTGCAGAAAAAGAATTCCCTTTCCACAGCAACTGTGACACCACAGATTCTGTGTCTGAGAACACCTTTCTGCAGATACCACATATGTGTGTCCATGTGAGCTTTCCTTACATGTTGCTGCTAGATAGCACTCTTATGTCCATTTGCTCACGCTAGCTTTAGCACTTCCTCGCCTATAGGAATATATCTTCAGTTGATGTAAACTAGCACAGCTACACTGACTTCAACAGAACTAAGTTTATGACAACTTAGTATTGGCCCATGGGATCTGATCAAAAGCTGACTGATTTTCAAGGGTTTTGGATAAAGTGTGTATTTCAGCTAATTTCTACCTTGAACTTTTACAGCATCATGGATTATATCACAATTAAATGGATGAATCTTAAAGTAAGGATCTAATCATAGAGCTCTATGTGGATACAAAATTGGTATCCACATCTGCAAAAAATGATCAATAAATAGCCACATATGCAGCTACTCATGGATATAAGGCAGATACAAAATGTGCAGCTATATTTGCATCCGTAACTGCAAACGTGAGCCATGGATATCCATGGATTTGCAGGGCTCTGATGATTCATTGGCAACCATGTTTCCTCTAATGATATGTGTATCACCTTGGTCCAACCAATGTCATACCTTAAGATCTTTATAAGCACCCTTGATATTCCCTAGACATCCTCTTTATAACGAGAACCCTCTTTACAGGGAATATCCTGGTGATATAATCTCTACCATTAAAATCCTTCTGATTTCATCTTTTGTAATCCCAAAGACAAATTATTTGCTTTCATTGCTATACTTCTGAGTCAAATGGTCATTGTTTGATTACCAAGGAACAAAAGTTGGTTATTTTGCCAGGTTACGTCTACACAGCACCATAAACTTGAAATAAGATACGTATCTTATTTTGATTTTATTTCAAAAATAGCTTATTTTGAAATTGGTGCATCTATACAGCACCAAATTTCAAAATAATGCACTATTTTGAGGCATCCCTTAACCCTTGTGGAACAAGGAATATTTTTCGAAATAACAGGTGTCTTGTTCAGATGTGGTGTAGCTATTTCGGGATACCAAACGTATCCCGAAATAACTGTACTGTGTAGATGAACCCCCACAAAATAACTTCATGGGTTAGTTTCTCAGAAATTTCTATTATTACAATCTCTGGCACACTCCACTGGGATCTTTAAATCACCAAGATATATATAATATGCATGGCATTATGAATAGACATCTGCCTGCCCAGAGGTTTCATTATAAACCTATACACAAACCTATAACCTGGAATAGAAAAATTGTTTAGACAATCAAGTTTCTGCCATTTCTCTTGGACTCGGTTAATTTTTTTAAGTCTGAAGTAATTGGATCTAGAGTTGTACAATTGGAAAATTATCCAGCATTGAAATTTGGATCTGTGTCTAATGATTTGTTTCTCAGCATGACTAGAGGATAGCTGCATTACTATAAGAGACCTGAGTAATCATAAAGTGTCCATGTCTCAATGTCTAAAATATTAGTCAACAGTACTTGCCACAGAGAAGCAAATAGAAGTGAGAAAGAATGCAATAACGTTATTAATTTTCAGTATTAAAAAACCAAATTGGATCTTTGCTGCATAATTTTGTTGTAATGTTCTGCATAGAACCAATGTCTTTAACTATGTCCTAAAGTATGTGGGTCAGATCCTCAGCTGGTATAAAATGTAATTATTCAAGTCAAAGGAGCAATTTAAATATAGAGTTGCTGAGAAATCTGTCTCCTTACTTGTTTCCCTAAAACTGAAATAAAATTGCTCTAGACTGACTTTTGCCTTCCATGTAAAAACAGTTGACAACTAATACATCACTAAAGTCTTATAGAATCATAGGACTGGAAGGGACCTCGAGAGGTCATCGAGTCCAGCCCCCCGCCCTCAAGGCAGGACCAAGCTCCGTCTACACCATCCCTGACAGATGTCTGTCCAACCTGTTCTTAAATACCTCCAGAGAGGGAGATTCCACCACCTCCCTTGGCAATTTATTTTTTTCCTAATGTCCAGTCTAAACCTCCCTTACTGCACTTTAAGCCCATTACTCTTTGTCCTGTCCTCAGAAGCCAAGAGGAACAAATTTTCTCCTTCCTCCTTGTGACACCCTTTTAGATATTTGAAAACCGCTATCATGTCCCCCCTTAATCTTATTTTTTCCAAACTAAACAAGCCCAGTTCATGAAGCCTGGCTTCATAGGTCATGTTCTCTAGACCTTTAATCATTCTTGTCGCTCTTCTCTGTACCCTTTCCAATTTCTCCACATCTTTCTTGAAATGTGGCGCCCAAAACTGGACACAGTACTCCAGCTGAGGCCTAACTAGTGCAGAGTAGAGTGGCAGAATGACTTCAGGAGTTTTGCTTACAACACACCTGTTGATACAACCTAGAATTATATTTGCTTTTTTTGCAACAGCATCACACTGTTGACTCATATTCAACTTGTGGTCCACTATGACCCCTAGATCCCTTTCCGCCATGCTCCTTCCTAGACAGTCGCTTTCCATCTTGTATGTATGGAACTGATTGTTCCTTCCTAAGTGGAGCACTTTGCATTTCTCTTTATTAAACTTCATCCTGTTTACCTCTGACCATTTCTCTAACTTGCTAAGGTCATTTTGAATTATGTCCCTATCCTCCTAAGAAGTTGCAACCCCACCCAGTTTGGTATCATCTGCAAACTTAATAAGCGTACTCTCTATCCCAATATCTACATCATTGATGAAGATATTGAACAGTACGGGTCCCAAAACAGACTCTTGCGGAACTCCACTTGTTATCCCTTTCCAGCAGGATTTAGCACCATTAACAACAACTCTCTGAGGGTATGTCTACACTACCCCGCTAGTTCGAACTAGCGGGGTAATGTATGCATACTGCACTTGCTAATGAAGCCCGGGATTTGAATTTCCCGGGCTTCATTAGCATAAGCGGGGAGCCGCCATTTTTAAATCCCCGCTGCTTCGAACCCCGTGTAGCCGCGCTACACGGGGTTCGAAGCAGCGGGGATTTAAAAATGGCGGCTCCCCGCTTATGCTAATGAAGCCCGGGAAATTCAAATCCCGGGCTTCATTAGCAAGTGCGGTATGCATACATTACCCTCCTAGTTCGAACTAGGAGGGTAGTGTAGACATACCCTGACTATGGTTATCCAGCCAATTATGCACCCACCTTATCGTGGCCCTATCTAAGTTATATTTGCCTAGTTTATTAATAAGAATATCATGCGAGACCGTATCAAATGCCTTACTAAAGTCTAGGTATATGACATCCACCACTTCTCCCTTATCCACAAAGCTCGTTATCTTATCAAAGAAAGCTATCAGATTAGTTTGGCATGACACGTTCTTCACAAACTCATGCTGGCTATTCCCTATCACTTTATTACCTTCTAAGTGTTTGCATATGATTTCCTTAATTACCTGCTCCATTATCTTCCCTGGGACAGATGTTAAACTGACCGGTCTGTAGTTTCCTGGCTTGTTCTTATTCCCCTTTTTATAGATGGGTATGATATTTGCCCTTTTCCAGTCTTTTGGAATCTCCCCAGTCTTCCATGACTTTTCAAAGATCATAGCTAAAGGCTCAGATACCTCCTCTATCAGCTCCTTGAGTATCCTGGGATGCATTTCATCAGGACCTGGTGACTTGCTGACATCTAACTTTCCTAAGTGATTTTTAACTTGTTCTTTGTGTATCCTATCTTCTAAACTTACCCTCTCTCTGCTTTTATTCACTACGTTAGGCACACCTCCAGACTTCTCGGTGAAGACCGAAACAAAGAAGTCATTGAGCATCTCCGCCATTTCCAAGTTTCCTGTTACTGCTTCTCCCTCCTCACTGAGCAGTGGGCCTACCCTGTCCTTGGTCTTCCTCTTGCTTTTAATGTATTTATAAAAGGTCTTCTTGTTTCCCTTTATGCCTGTAGCTAGTTTGATCTCATTTTGTGCCTTTGCCTTTCTAATCTTGCCCCTGCATTCCCGTGTTGCTTGCCTATATTCATCCTTTGTTATTTGTCCTAGTTTCCATTTTTTATATGACTCCTTTTTGTTGACTCCTTTTTATATGACTTCTTGTTCAGTGATTTAGGCCTTTAAAAGCTCATTGGTCCTTCAGGTGTTTTGGATGAGGTCTATTTTTTCATTCAGTCTGTACCATTTTATGGATATGCAAAGGGAACCCTTGTTGCCATTGAGTAAGATTTCCCCCTTTGGGGCTGGTGCCTGTTTTATTTGCATTTTTCCAAATCATCCTAGCATCCAAGGTTAACACCCTAAATTGTAAGTGCATTCTGGGATAAAGTATTGCATCAGAACTTTCTTCCTTTTTTTTGTGTTTGCAAGACAGCTGGCATCATTTGTATGGTCTAATAAATCTAGTATTGGACTTGAGCACAGGAGACCTGGATTCTCTTCTCAGCCAGGGCAGTGTATGACTTTGGACAAACTACTTTCTCCCTGTTCCTTTCTTCCCAGACATTTCTATTTAGTTTGCAATCTCTTTAGGAGGATTTACTATTTCTTACTGTGCATTTGTCTTTGCCTAATACAACAGGTTATTTATCTCAGATGGAGTTTAATGTTACTTTAATACTAATATTTTTATAATTTTAAGCATATAACTCATCTGCATACTGTACTAAAAAACTGCCATTTGTTAAGAACACCAGTAAACATAGTTAAAGAAGCTTATGGTAATTGACAAGTGGCAGACCACATCTCACATTCATCTGTCAGTTTCCTCGCCCTCATGTCAGTGGATAGATCAGTGATACTCAGACTGTGGCTCCAGAGCTGCAAGTGGATCTTTAATGTGTCTCCTGCAGCTCTCTGCTGCACATTATATTAAACCACAATGTGATTTAATTAGTAGCCAGTCAAAGTCGTTCACCATTCAGGATGCTTTTATGCTTTTATGATGTAGTTGCTAAGATAATATTTGGTCATTTTGCTCTAAGAATTATATTATATAAAACAGTAAATGAAAAAATGAATTCACACTACTGTGGCACACTTTTGTGTAATGTTAATTGCTAGGTTGGTTCTTAAACCACCCAGGTCTGAGTACTTCTGTCAGATCATTGATCCGAATTCTACAAAGAGCTCTTCAGAGGTTTATCCTGAATTTCCATGAAGCCCCACTGACATCTAGAATCAACTCACATGGCACTCTTTTCAGGATTGGGTCTTCAGGCGTAAATGAGGATACTATTATAGAATTAAAGACAATGAATCCATTAAAGAACACTGGAAGGAACACTACCAAAAACTTCTAAATCAAGAATAGACTGTGAGCAATGACACCATTGATCCCATCCCTTAACACCCATTTGGGAAACTCTTGCCAATCCACCAACAGCCAAAGAAATCCACAAAACATTGAAGCAAATGAAGAATAAAACAGCAGGCCCATTACGCCACGGTCCATTGTGCTACCCTTGCCTTTGGCAAACTGTCTCAAGGTTGGTTCAATAACCACCTCAGAACACATACAAGGCTTTTAATTTGCAGAGTGATAGTAATCCCAACTCTCATCTACAGCTGTGAGGTTTGAGCAACCTACAAAAGAACACCTGAAAAACCTGGAGGATTTTCTCTGGAGGATGCTCAACACAAAGTGGGTGGATCACCTCACTAACATTTGTGTCCTCATAGAGGACAACTCCTTCTGTACTGAGGCCCTGATTATCCAGCACCAGTTGAGGTTAGAATGGACACTGTGTGCATATGCTTGCCAAAACAATTACTATACTGCCAATTCAAAAGAGAAAGGAAATGGGGAGGCCAAAATATATGTTTCAAATATATACTGACAAATATAGACTGTCCGTCAAATATAGACTGACAAAGATGCCCTCAAGACAAACAAGGTGTGGCATCCATATCACACATTAGGAGACAGTAGCCCAGAGAAGGGCTAACTGGCAAAGATTTGTTAGAGAAGGAAAAATCACTTTTGATTGAAAAAAAAATCTTTTGCCTTGATCTCAGAAAACATCAGCAAGAAAAGACAGAGCATGGTCATGAAGCAATCACCCAACCCTACCTTCCAACATCACCTGCAACATTTGCCACCGAATTTGTGGCTCAATTATCTTAGTCACCAAAAGGCCCATAAAAAATAAAAGCCCATGAAACAGATTCATCCTTGAACTTGAGGGACTGACAATGATAGAATTTCTACATTTCACTTGTCCATTCCTCTTTGGTATGTGTGAAATCTCATACGTTTTCCAAACTTTGCCTCTTGTGTGTAGTTACCTCTCTGGAATGATTTTCAAAAAGAAAAATGTCACATGGATTAATGGAGGTGTCAAGGTAAAATTTCTAAAGGAGCTAGAAATCATAGATTTCTACGGAAAGAATTGAAGCAGCCTCTTATGAGAAGGTCATTTACAGATTACAAAACAAGGAAGTACAAGAATGAGATCTGAAGTTGAATTCAAAATATTAACAATTATAGGACATGATCCTGCTCCCGGTGAAGTCAGCAGCAAAGCTAGTTAGGTCACAGATGTTGTATATTTAAGTGTTTTATTATTATCTCCCTTCATCTTGTCTTTTACACCATTGTCTCTTGGGAAAAACAGTAACTTATAAATAGCATTGAAGGCTTTTCAAAAGATATTCTTCTCTTTTATTCTACATACATATTTTATACTGTATTATTAGAAAATAGTTGTGTTATAGTATAAGCCAGTGGAGTCATCTTCTCATACTGTTTTGCATAATTCGATCTTTGTGTCTATCTCTGCAAATTACAGAATAAATTATAAATGCTTAAACCTGATTTTGTTGTAAGCAACTAAGATTCAAGTGGATTCCCCTGTCCTTCATCCACCTTTTACACAAGTCTTCTTCCTTGTCTACCGAGCTGATCACATCTGTCTCCTCTTTGAACTTCTCCACTGCTTTCCCATCCATCATTACTTCAAATTCAAGCTTTTGATACCCTCTATAAAGCTTTTTAACTGACCCTCCCTAAATTATCTTCCTGCCCACTGTTCCCTAACTCTAGACTCTGCCAACATTCCCATCCTCATCTACATGTTTCTTAAATTCACACACAATCACATTTATGTCTATTCTTGTGTTTGGTACAAACTTCCTAAGTACACCAGCAAGGCCTTGATATAGTCCATATTGAAGACCTTAAATGTTTCCATCTGTTTTGTGGCTTACAGCGAGTTGACATGTTTGTAAATTGTTTTCCTTTGCCTACTCTGTTTACTTAACTGTCCTTGTATTTTGAGCTCTTTAGAGCAGGGACCTCAAGTATGAGATGCTTTCCCAACACATTATTGGTGCACCATAAATAAATAGTAACCATCTGCCTTTAAGGTCCTATTGTAATTTCTCTCTAAAAAGCTTTTAAAGCTACAGTGCCAAATGTCCTGGCCTGGGGAGGTCTTTTCCCTATTAATAGGGAGTCAAACAGGCATGTATTATAGTATACCATCATGCTCGTTCTTAGAATTAAAAAGATGGAAGCATGGTTTGGCACCATATATATGGTGCCACCTGACTAATGCTGGCAGAGTTAGAACAGGATGAACCTCCCAAATCTGGGATTCCGTGGTCTGAATGCTGCTGGACCTACAAGCCCAGAAGACCAGGAGCAGGAGCCAGCTGGGAGAACGCAGGGCTGGGCCAGGTGGCAGCTGTGGATCCCCAGACAGGCTAGGGAATCCCTGGAATCAGTGGGGTTTGGGGCAGAGGAGGGAGAGGACCCCCAGCAAGGAAACTTCCAGAGTCAATGGGGCCAAGCTGCTGTCAGGCAGTCCCAGGCTGGGAAACCCTGGGAACCCCCCGGCGGGAGCAGGACTGGGAATGCCAGACAGTGAGGAAGCCCTGGCCAGGGAACCTGTGGAATCCCCAATGGAAAAGGGCCTGGGGTGGCCAGACTACCCCACCAAGGTAACCTCCAGTGAAAGCGGGGCCAGGCAGTTGGCAGAGGACCATTTGCTGGGGAGCCCAGGGAACACCCAGAGGCAGCATCCGAATAGAGTTGGCAGCAGCAATGTGGTCCTGGCAGGGAAACTCTGGAGATCCCACAGTGGCAATGGTCAGGTGGTCCCAGCCAGAATCCCACTGGAACTCTGGCAGCAGTAAATGGGCAGCAGGGTGGGATCCGTAGCTTTAGGAGCTCCAGAGAGAGGAGTCCAAAAGTGGGCAGCCAGCATGGAAGCATTGACCTACCCTGGACTGGCAAACTCCCTACTTCGGGATCCCTTAGGTCCCAAAGGTGCTGGATCAGGGAGGATCAATCTGTATGTCTCTCTGAGCTCCAAGTGCAATAACTGGAAATGGGGGTTCTGCCAAATATATGAAGTCAACTTCTCCAGTTCCCACAAGAATCAGCCGCTACTAAAGATCATCTCTATTTGTGACTCCTACCTGATGCCTCCTCTCCCCATCTCCCCACAAAAATAAACCCCATAACATACACCTTGCTTGAACACATCTTGGATGGCCCTGCAGGCCTATTTGTGTAGCAAAGCCAATTACTTCTTCCATTAGTGTGTGTCTACCTTTTGATGCAAACAGGCTCATCTACAAGTCCTATATGCACCAAACTCTGCTTATAATGTTTAACAAACAGCTAGGAGACAGGCTAGCCAGGAGAGAAAGTACAGCACTTTTGATTGATTTCATCAGCATACTATTTAGCTCAAGGTTACTCTGGCTTCTGGAAACATTACATTCACCCTGGGCATTTTCAGATGCTTAACACAGACTTCAGGGTTAGGTAACTTAATTGTCAAAGTCATTTGCAAAAACTCGATACGTACCTTTATACACACACTCATACTACAGTTAAGTAGCGTAAGGCTCTGTCTCTATGTAACCTGCTCACAATTTGCTCCTACATGTTTAACCCTCTGTTTCAGATTGTGCTATTTGACTTTACCATATGATACTGAGAGCAGTACTGGGAACACTATTATGTGAAATATTATTAGAAATAGCTTCTGTAAGTTATTTATTTAGGCTAGATGCTTAGCTATCAGAGTATGTCTACACTAAAGTGTTATTTCGAAATAGCTTATTTCAAAATAGTGCTTCTACACACAAAATGCATTTCAAAATAGCTTTTTGCCATTTCAAAATAGCGTGTCCACACTGAGTGGATGCTCAGGCACTGTGGCTAGAGTCTACCCCTTTAAGGGCTCCGGGGATGCGGGATAGAGAGGAGTGTTCTTGGTTGAGGCTGGAGTGGCCACCAAGACACCCTGGGAAGGCTGGAGGCCCCCTATTTCGAAAGAAGTGTCTACACAGCACTGATTTCGAAATAGCTATTTCAAATTTAGCATTATTCCTCATGGAATGAGGTTTACCAAATTCGAAATAAGCACTCCACTATTTCAAATTTATTTCAAAATAACGGTTTGGCTGTGTAGATACTAGGAAAGTTATTTCGAAATAACAGTTGTTATTTTGAAATAACTTTGCTATGTAGACATACCCATACTTTTCAGTGAAGTCCATGGTGCTTCACAGATGTAGCACTGATGGGGATCGGGCCCATCTAATTTGCTTGTATTTTCAGAATGGAGGAATCTTCAATATTCAGTTGTTCAGGTTGAATGTCTCTAGTTCAACACCAGGACCTGTCTGGTTCCAAACCAGAGAATTTGCTGAACCATGGGAAGTCAATATTATCTAGTATCATTACCAACACTTCCACTGCTTAGAAACATTTAGGGGGTAAATTTAAAGCTAAATAACATCACAGAACACTGAGAGCCAGGACTGGTAGCTGTAAGGAAACTGTTTGGGATTATAGAAAACTTGGCCACATTCATGATAAGTGGACATCCAGTATGATTTTAGTTAGCTGGATCACAGATGTTCTCAGGCCAGAGAGCACCAGATTAGAGAAGTTCAACCTATAGTAATAAAAAAGACTGATTTAATTAAACTTTTTCTAAATTCCCACCTTATATCGCTTCCGATTATGCTTTATAAAAGTCATATTTCTTTCCTCCTGGTTAGGATGTAGGAAGGCAGATGAATTTAAGTAGGATGTGGGTTAAATCCCTTCTGACCGTTAAGGGATAGAAATAGAACAAATAAGGCTCTTTGGTTGCACTTGACTGATTAGCACAGCAGCTTGAGGGAAGTCTGTGAAAGTGATTGTTTCTATATATTTGATTGGCATTTTCTCTATACATTTGTGTGACTGAAATGCACAATGAAACAGCACGTCAAAGGAAAGTCAAAGTATTCCCCCTCCCCCCCATGAGCAGACAAGATGGGTGTATTAAGAAACTGACAATGGGCAAAGGGGAAAAGCAAACAAAACTGTGTACCTTCCTCACTCTACAGCCAGTTCTGTGAGGAATTAATATATTAACAAGAAGCGATGGAAACATCTCAAGTATTCATTTTCATTTGTGGAGATAATGTCACATCTAGGTTCAGCCTGACCATAGCTCGTGTCCTCATAGCATCTTTTGAGGGACAGCTCTATTGCACGAGCTGAGTGGATTGGTTCCTAGAGAGGGTCATTTTGTTCAGAAGGATTTCAGAAGGATTTAGTTAGTATCTTAAAAAGTTGCACACAGTAGTGCAAGTGAGTACGCCTTTAAAAAAATCATCAAAACCATATAATGAGAAATAAGGCCCTCTGGTTGCTCTCCTGAAGCAACACACCTCCTGCAGTGAGCTCAGTGCTAATGCCTTAACAGTTAATTAAACTCAAAATTTGGCTCTGAGCTTGTGAACAAACACAAAAAGTAACCATTTGGTCACGGTGCTTAAATGTAGGCCCTCTTCTGGCCCATCCCGGCATTACCCAGTATTCCCCCTATCCAGCTTGCCAGCTGGAACCTGAGGGTACGTCTAGACTACATGCCTCTGGCGACAGAGGCATGTAGATTAGGCTACCGGACATAGTAAAAATGAAGCGGCGATTTAAATAATCGCCGCTTCATTTAAATTTACATAGCTGCCACGCTGAGCCGACAAACAGCTGATCAGCTGTTTGTCGGCTCAGCACGATAGTCTGGACGCTCCCCTGCCGACATCAAAGCCCTTTGTCGACCACCCAGGTAAACCTCATCCCAGGAGGCATACCTGGGTGGTCGACAAAGGGCTTTGATGTCGGCAGGGGAGCGTCCAGACTATCGCGCTGAGCCGACAAACAGCTGATCAGCTGTTTGTCGGCTCAGCGCGGCAGCCATGTAAATTTAAATGAAGCGGTGATTATTTAAATCGCCACTTCATTTTACTATGTCCGGTAGCCTAATCTACATGCCTCTGTCACCAGAGGCATGTAGTCTAGACGTACCCTGAGTGTGAGAGTCTCTTTCTGGTACTCTGAGTTCTATTGCTACTCAGGCCAGCGTGGGTTGCAGGGATGGGAGGGAGGAGGAAAGAGGCAGTTAGGATGTTGACCTCTCCAGCAGGGGGCAGGAAAGGTTTGATAGTGGGCATGTGACGGGGTTGTTAGGTAAAAACCCAGAGGATGTCTCTGTCAGGCATTTATAGATAACATACCTTTGGGCACAGCATCTTCAGCACTCCTCTCCCCAGCTCGCCTTCAGGTTTTCCATACAAAAAGTAACTAAAAAGAAAACACAGCCTCTGCAGGAAAGCACGAGACCCTGCACAAGCCTTTGCACGCCAAGCCTGAGCATAGACCACCCCAAGCACAGCACAAGGGAGGGACTGTATGTACCTATCCCTGTGGTGAGTGATCCCTTAGGCTACGTCTAGACGGCTTTCTTCTGACGAAAGAAGATATTCAAATTTGGAGCTAGTTTGCATATCTTCTTCCGATCGCATTATCAGAAGAGGTTTTGTCAAAAAAGAAAGTTAGATGCGGTTCTTTAAAAAAACGCTTTTTCAAAAGAATCCTTTTTCCTAAAAAAATTAGGTGCGCTGGGTTCTTTCAAAAAAGGTTTTTTTCTGAAAGAACCGCGTCTAAACTGCTTTCTTTTTTGACAAAATCTCTTCCGATAACGCGATCAGAAGAAGATATGCAAATTAGCTCTGAATTTACATATCTTCTTTCGGCAGAAGAAAGCAGTTTAGATGTAGCCCTGGTGTCTTTCATGCCTCCCACAGACCAGGTTGGCATCCACGCTCTAATTCTGCCATGCAAGTGAAAGGGGTGCTGGCCACACTCTTCCTTCTCTCTACTCATCATGGTGCAGAACAATGGTCCCCATTTTACCATTCTTGGATAACATTTTGGGTGTGAATCTCCTCTGCTCTGCCCTCTCATTCACACCCACAGGTAGTGAACGTAAGACACTATTGTTCCAATTTACCCGCGCACACCTTTTTGTATGGGTGCAAAACTTGCAAGATGGTAAAAAAGGGGGTCCTCCATATCTAAACACAGGAGCACCTGATGCTGCTCTTGTTTTCACTGCAGTGCCTCAAGTGAAGCCTGTGGAAATACATTAATGTGAAACTAGTGCGAGTGAAAGCAGAATCGGGTCCTCTGTGCACTGTACATTTTTACTGAATATGTTGCCTTTCCTCTCTACTTTTTCTAAGTGCTGCTATAAACTGCTCAGTCATTGCCAAGCACCACCACACAGACTGCTGTGTTTTAGTCCTGGATGAAGCGATTCCTTTGTATATCCATCTGCTGGGTCTGTAAAGCACTTCAGCATACTCCAGGATCAGAGACAATACATAGCGCTAAGATCATCATCTCCGTACCACCAATCCACATTGAAAGCATCCGCAGAATCCATCATTATCTTATTATCTGAAATAATCCCTGCCATTTTCCTGCTTCGTCTCGGGTTTTGCTGCTCTAATTATCCTCTTAAATATGGGTTCTGTTCACAGATCTCCGTGTAATTGGAACACCCATACTTTCAAATACCTTCTGTTTTAGGAAAAAGCCAGCAAAGCAAGCAAATCCCATAACAGTTCCTTGCACAGCATCTAGGCAACAAAGGCAAGTGTTCAGGGCTCAGTGTAGAGGTGGTATAGTGTCCCAGCCAGATCCTAGATCTCTGGGTAGGGCATCCACAGGTTCATGGGGAAAGTGGCCATCTTACAGAGATGGCTGCCCTCCTGCATACCTGCAGTGACTGCTCCCTTCCCACATGGCAGTGGAAGTCAAGGTGGGAGGTGTTAGAAGTAGAAGTGCCACTAACAGATCCACTGGGAGAACTAGGAAAGAGTGTCACAGATGCCAGAGCCAGGCTCCCCTGCTTAGCTCCCTCTTCTGTTTAGCGGAAGGAAGAAGAGGCATTCAAGCACTGCTGCCTTTCTTTGGACATGTGTAGCATATCTGCTGTGTATAGTCCCTGGCATATATATCTGTAACCCTTCTGCCAGGTAGAGCGAGCAGCACCCAGGGCTGGGTTCAATACTGAGGGGTTCACTTTCAACAATACAGCACAGAACTGGCTCCAGTCCCCACCCCGTAACCTGAGAAAGTCACACACCACCCCAAGAGCCTCTGAAAGGCAATGCTTCCGTATCCCAAGCACAGAGTCTGGGTGTAGAAAAGAAATTGTTAATGAAAGGAGAGACATCACCCAACATTAAGTAGGGAAAACGGAGCAAGGAGGAATCAAACACAGCACAGGTACGTCTAGACTACATGCTTCTTTCGAAAGAAGCTTTTTCGAAAGGTTTCAAAAAGCTTCTTTTGAAAGAGATTATCTAGACAGCCACAACTTTTTTCAAAAAAGTGATCCGCTTTTTCAAAAGACAATCTGGATGCTCTCTTTCGAAAAAGCTCTGTTTGCATTCAAGAATGCCTTTGTTCAAAAGAGCTCTTTTGAAAAAAGGCGTTCTTCCTCGTAAAACGAGGTTTACTGCTTTCAAAAAAATTGCCGTGTTCTTTCTATTTCATTTCAAAAGAACACAGTGGCAGTCTAAATGCAGGTAAAGTATTTTTCGAAAAAAGGCCACTTTTTTTGAAAAAAAACCTGTAGTCTAGACATAGCCTTAGAGTTACACTGCTCCTGTCTGCTAGATACCTACACAGAGTAGGTGTATTCCTGTAAATGTAGTTTGCTCCTGAAGTCTCTCCTCCTCCCCAACTAGCTGTCAGGAGAGAGTTCATTCAGACATATGTAGAGGGGGATTTATTAGAGTGTAGTGGCTATTTTCCTAACCCAGAGAGATTCCGATAGCATTTTCCCCTCCTGTTTTTACTATACATTTTGCTCATTGTTGTCACACTGGTTTTGTATTTTCAATAAATAGTTAAAGAGACAGGTCCCTATATGTTTTGTACATGGAAACAGGTGTCTCAGAATTCACATTGTGACCAGAGCTCTCAACATCAAGATGCTTGAACAATTCATTCAAGTTTAAATATATTCCAATATAAGGAAAAGAGAATGTGAATTCCTTCCACTGATGGCCTGATTGGACCTATTCATGCAGCAGGCTATAACCAGTTTCCTCCTTCACTGTCACACACTCACATCCTTTTCAGAACAGTGAGAAGAACAAGGACAGAGTTATTAATAAGAAAGTTGAACTAGAGGGCTCTTAAATAATGACATTGTTAAAGATTTCCAAGTAATGGCAACTTATTGTATCATTCACTTCCTCTTCCTTGCCCTTCAAATAAAAACTGTTGCATTTAAGTTTTAAAATAACGAATTCTGTTTTTTCTTTTAAAGCAAGACAATAGCAGGAAAACGAGGGCCAACCCTGCACCCACTGAAATGAATGAACATTTTCCCATTAACTTCAATAAGAGCAATACTGAGACTCCAATCTTCAACGTCCAGTCCTATAATTCATATATTAGAGCACAGTATCATGAGGCAAGTTAGTCATCCTCTCCGAGCCTCAGTGATGAAGGATAGTTGCTACTTACCTACCTCATCCTGTTGGTAAAGTTGTAAAGTGTTTTGCCAGTGGCCTGAAGTGGGACTAAAACTGAAGACCTTTTTTCTCCACCCAGCTGCTCAGTCCACCAGTCTATATGGATATGTCTAGACTGCATGCTTATTTCAAAATAAGCTATTCCTCAATAGTTATTCTGAAATACCTTATTTGAAATAGCACATCTACACTGCAGGGAAGCCTCAAAATTAGTTCGAGTCAGGCTTCCCTAATGTAGACATGCTATCTCAGTTTAGAGCCCCAGAAGGCACTGGGAAGAAATAACTTAGAATGTGCCTGGTGAGGAGCAATTTTGAAATATCAGCAGTGGAGCATCTACACACACTTTATTTCAAAATAGCTATTTCAGAATAGGCGTTATTTCTTGTAGAATGAGATTCACAGATTTCAGAATAAGCCGTCCATTATTTTGAAATTATTTCAGAACAACAGAATGGCTGTGTAGATGCTCACATTGTTATTACAAAATAACGCTAGGTATCTCGAAAGAACAGTGCAATGTAGACATACCCTAAGTGAGAAAAGACAGAAAAAGGCACATTCCAAGTTTCCTTATTTTTCATTCCCAAGACCTTTTAGATCCAGGGTTGAAAATCACAGTCAGTGAATTAGTAAGTGTGCAACTACACTGTACCATTATTTTGAGATAACTAGCATTATTTCAAAACAACAATGCAAAGTGGAACGGACGGGGGCTGCAGACAAAGGAGTTTAAGAGGGAGAGCAAGAGATCCTACCACTGAACAGGCTACCAGGTGAGAGTACTAGCTTGTGGTATGAGTGAGTTTGCTCGACTATTTGAATTTTGAATTTTGTTTCTGATTTCAGGTGACTTCAGTTTCAGTTACTGTGGCAGTTGGGACTGAGTGCCTGACCTCTGTTCCCTTGATTGCCTTTGATCAGCATTCCCTTGTGTGACTCATGAGGGGTAGACCTGACCTAGGTGAGCAGGCTTTAAAAACCAGAGGCAAAGCGACCAGGGGAGCGAAGCAGACAGGGGGCTGCAGACAGGGGAGTTTAAGAGGACAGAGGGAGGCCTATGATGGTCAGGAAGACTCTGACACCTGTGCCAGCGCTGCTTCTGTCTCCTCCACCTGCGCCTGTAGCCAGACAGATCACCTGAGCATGGATGCCTCTACCCAGATCCTGGTGTGGTTTTGCAGGGACTATGGCTTGCAATTCCCACTTACTGATATCCAGGCTGGGGGGGGGGGGGACCATCCAATGTGAAAGGTGCCTGCTGGTGGAATCTCTCAGGCAGAAAGTGGGAGAGCTACAGGAGGACGTGGCTAGGTTAAGGAGCATCCAAATCCACGAGCAATTCCAGGACAGTGTTCATATGGAGACAGCTGAGGTAAGTGTCCCATTGCACAAGACTGCTGACCTACCACTGGTGGAGGAGATGCCTCAGGGTGGACACTGGCAGCTGGTTATTTCTGGCAGCAGGCAGTAATCCACTCCTGCTCCAAACCCTCTCACCATGGTACTAGGAAACCGTTATGCTCTTCCTGATACAGGAGATAAAGAATCACCCCCCTACAATAAAGGAGGAGAAGCCTCGTACCCCTCAGGCTTGGAGGTTTGCTGCCACCACTGTGAAGAGGAAACGCAGGGTAATGGTGGTCAGAGACTCTCTTCTGAGGGGGACAGAGGTGCCCATCTGTCGCCCTGACATGCCATCTCGGGAGATATGGTACCTGCCGGGGGCCCGTATCCGAGACATTATGGAGGCATTGTTGAGGATTATCCGGCCCTCTGACTACTACCCCATGCTACTCATCCATGTGGGCACTAATAATACTGTGAGGTGTGACACTGAGCAGATCAAGAGTGACTACAGGGCTCTGGGAGTACAGGTGAAGGAGTTTGGAGTGTAGGTGGTATTCTCTTCAATCCTTCCCGCCAAAGGTAGGGGCCCAAGCAGAGACAGGTGCATCCTGGAAGTGAATGCCTGGCTGCAAAGATGATGTCTCCAGGAGGGCTTTGGCTTCCTCAACCACAGGATGCTATTGCAGGAAGGACTGCTAAGCAGAGATGACGTTCACTTTTCAAGGAAGGAGAAGACCATATTTGGATACAGACTGGCTAACCTAGTGAGGAGGGCTTTAAACTAGGTTAGGCAGGGACAGGTGAGCAAAGCCTACAGGTAAGTGAAGAACACGGAGACCTGGGAGATGGGTCAGAAATAGGAGGAAGTGTGGGCTATAATAGCAGAGAGAAAAGAGGGACGAGGCAGAACTGGGAGGCAAGATCAAATCAGTATCTTAGATGCCTATATACAAATGCAAGAAGTATGGGTAATAAGCAGAAAAAACTGGAAGTGCTAATAAATAAATACAACTGTGACATCGTTGGCATCACAGAGACTTGGTGGGATAATACACATGATTGGAATATTGGTATAGAAAGGTACAGTTTACTCAGGAAGGACAGGCAGGGAAAAAAAGGGAGGATATGTTGCCTTATATATTAAAAATGTGTTGAGAGTCTCTGGGTTAGGCTAAAAGGGGTAAAAAACAAGGGTGATGTGATGCTAGGGGTCTACTACAGGCCACCTACCCAGATGGAAGAGGTGGAGGAGGCTTTTTTTAAACAACTAACAAAATCATCAAAGTGCAGGATTTGATTGTGATGGGGGACTTCAACTATCCAGATATATGTTGGGAAACTAAGACAGTGGGGCACAGACTGTCCAATAAGTTCTTGGACTGCATTGAAGACAACTTTTTATTTCAGAAGGTTGAAAAAGCTACTGGGGGGGAGCTGTTCTAGACTTGATTTTAACAAATAGCGAGGAACTGTTGAAAATTTGAAAGTGGAAGGCAGCTTGGGTGAAAGTCATCATGAAATCATAGAGTTCATGATTCAAAGGTATGGTAGAAGGGAGAACAGCAAATTAGAGAAAAAGGATTTCAGGAAGGCAGATTTTGGTAAGCTTAGAGAGCTGGTAGGTAAGGTCCCATGGGAAGCAAGACTGAAGGGAAAAACAACTGAAGAGAGCAGTTTTTCAAAGGGACATTATTAAGGGCCCAGAAGCAAGCTAGTCCGCTTTGTAGGAAAGATAGAAAATATGGCAAAAGACCACTGTGGCTTAACCAGGAGATCTTGTATGATCTAAATATAAAACAGGAGTCGTATAAAAAATGGAAATTAGGACAAATGACAAAGGATGATTACAGGCAAACAATACAGGAATGCACAGACAAGATTAGAAAGGCAAAGGCACAAAACGTGCTCAAACTAGCTACAGGCATAAAGGGAAACAAGAAGACATTCTATAAATATATTAGAAGCAAGACGAAGACCAAGGAGAGGGTAGGCCCATTGCTCAGTGAGGAGGGAGAAACAGTAACAGGAAACTTGGAAATGGCAGAGATGCTGAATGACTTATTTGTTTTGGTCTTCACTGAGAATTCTGATGAAGGAATTCTGATAGTGAACACTAGTGGGAAGGAAGTAGGTTTAGAAGATAAAATTAAAAAAGAACAAGTTAAAAATCACATAGAAAAGTTAGATGTCTGCAAGTCACCAGGGCCTGATGAATACTCAAGGAGCTGAATACTCCTATTCATTCCTAGAATACTGAAGAAGCTGATTCATGAGGTATCTGAGCTTTTAGCTATTATCTTTGGAAAATCATGGAAGACAGGAAAGATTCCGGGAGACTAGACAAGGGCAAATATAGTGCACATCTATAAAAAGGGAAATAAGAGCAACCCAGGAAACTACAAACCAGTCAGTTTAACTTCTGTGCCAGGAGAGATAATGGAGCAAGTAATTAAGGAAATCATCTGCAAACACTTGGAAGATAATAAGGTGATAGGGAACAGCCAGCATGGATTTGTGAAGAACAAATCACGTGAAACCAATCTGATAGCTTTCTTTGATAGGATAATGAGTCTTGTGGATAAGGGAGAAGCGGTGGATGTGGTATACCTAGACTTTAGTAAGGCGTTTGATATGGTCTCGCATGATAGTCTTATCAATAAACCAGGTAAATACAACTTAGATGGGGCTACTATAAGGTGAGTGCATAACTGGCTGGATAACTGTTCTCAGAGAGAAGTTATTAATGATTCACAATCCTGCTGGAAAGGTATAACAAGTGGGATTCTGCAGGGGTCTGTTATGGGATCGGTTCTATTCAATATATTCATCAATAGTTTCGATATCAGCCTAGAGAGTATGCTTATTAAGTTTGCAGATGATACCAAGCTGGGAGAGGTTGCAATTGCTTTGGAGGATAGATTCAAAATGATCTGTACAAATTGGAGAAATGGTCTGAGGTAAATAGGATGAAGTTTAATAAGGACAAATGCAAAGTGCTCCACTTAGGAAGGAACAATCAGTTTCACACATACAGAATGGGAAGCGACTGTCTGTGAATGAGTATGGCAGAAAGGGATCTAGGGGTTATAGTGGATCACAAGCTAAATATGAGTCAACAGTGTGACACCGTTGCAAAAAAAGCAAACATGATTCTGGGATGCATTAACAGGTGTGCTGTGAGTAAGACACGAGAAGACAATCTTCCGCTCTACTCTGCGTTGATTTGGCCTCACTTGGAGTATTGTGTCCAGTTCTGGGCATGACATTTCGAGAAAGATGTGAAGAAATTGGAGACGGTCCAGAGAAGAGCAACAAGAATGATCAAAGATCTAGAGAACATGAACAATGAAGGAAGACTGAAAGAATTGGGTTTGTTTAGTTTGGAAAAGAGACGATTGAGAGGGGACATGGTAGTGGTTTTCAGGTATCTAAAAGGGTGTCACATGGAGGAGGGAGAAAAAATGTTCTTCCTGGCCTCTGAGGATAGAACAAGAAGCAATGGGCTTAAACTGCAGCAAGGGAGATTTAGGTTGGACATTAGGAAAAAGTTCCTAACTGTCAGAGTGGTTGAACACTGGAATAAATTGCTTAGGGAGGTTGTGGAATCTCCATCTCTGGAGATATTTAAGAGTAGATTAGATAAATGTCTACCAGGGATGGTCTAGACAGTACTGGGTCCTGCCATGAGGGCAGGGGACTGGGCTCAATGACCTCTTGAGGTCTCTTCGGTACGTCTACACGGCATTCCTCTTTCGAGACAGGAATGCAAATGCAGGTGAATGAAATTGCAAATGAAGCGTGGATTTGAATTTCCCGTGCTTCGTTTGCATAATCGCGTCCAGGCGCTATTTTGAAAAAAGAAATGCTGTCTAGATGCAGTTATTTCGAAAGAAAACCCTTCTTTCAAAGTTATCCTTACTCCTTATAAAATGAGATTTAATTTCTCCAAATCGTGATAATGTGTCCACATCAGGGAGCCTGTCTCCAACTAATTTTGAAGCTTTCCTGAAGTGTGGCTGCTCTATTTAGAAATAAGATATTCGGAATACATCTTCCAGAATACCTTATTCTGAAATAAGTATGCAGTGTAGATGTACCCTAAAATATTTCATTTGTTTTTGTGAAAAAAAATCTTCAGTTTCATTCAGCTCTGTCAAATACTGAACATTACATGATGGACAACATCAGGATGAGAAATATAGTCACTCATGAAGGATAAATATATTTTTTGTTTCTTAATTTGTTTGTTTTATCAAGGTAATTTAGATTTATTGCTCTCCCATTCCCACCCTTTTATGGATAACTTCAAGTTCTTGTGAGCATGCAGCAGTAGATAAATTATCCCTTCTCACTGTCTGATGGCCTCTAGTAATGCCTAAGAAAAATTGTTTTTCATTCCATTGAACTGTAAAATAAACAAAACAAACCCTTCATTAAATGCTATAGGCCAATGGGTCTCAGTGAACGTACTGCAAATGGCTGCTTTGCTCATCACAGATAAAATCCATTATGCGGTTATGTTTGGAATTGGACTAGCACATTTTGGGTGCCACATCATTTTAAATAATAAGTAAGTTGAAGAGGAATCATCCCCTACATTCAAATCTATTTCAGTGTCATATTCTAGAGACAGAGACATTCACACAACTAAACCAGTTTCATCAATTGGAACATTATGTTTTCCTGCACTTTTCAGCTTACTTTCTTTACTTTCATGAAAGAGAATCTCACGACCTTTTCAGTATTAGCCTCAAGACATAGCAGATCGGTTCCTTTCATGCAGAACTCCAAGACTCCAGCTGGCTAGCATGAAAGCTAACTTTGCTGACAAATCTATAAGAAAATGTGTCATAATGTTCATTCTGTATTTTGGTTTTTTTTTTAAGTTTCAAAATATATGTGAGTATCAGGTATATAATGTATTCAGGTTTAACCGATATCCTTCAAGACTGAAATCTAGTTGATATGTTTTCTTGTGTGTTTTTTCTTGTGTGTTTTATGTTACTAAAAGAGCAAACAAATCACAGAATCATACAGTTTTCTAGTAGCCACATCTCTTCCTGCAACTTCTAGACAGGATATGACTAATATTTTAGGATCCATCATCTTTTGTGTGTCACCAGAAAACAAAATGCTTCTCCCATTTGTTCTTTTGTAAGCTACCCTAGAAGATGATTTCCAAATTCTCAAAGGATTTCAACAGCTTTGATGTAAATTTGTGTTTACAAGGGATTTCCTCCTACCAGAGACACACTCAGGACTGAATCTTTCTTTAAAGGATTTTCTGTGAAAGATGCTCTCTCTACTGCGGTATCCTAAATTATCAGCACATCTAGAAATAACTGAGGGTATGTCTAAACATCAAAGTTAATTCGAAATAACAGCCGTTATTTCTAATTAACTTTACTAGCGTCCACACAGCCAAAGCACTAGTTCAAAATAAATTTGAAATAGTGGAGCACTTATTTCAAATTTGGTAAACCTCATTCTATGAGGAAAAACACCAAATTTGAAATAGCTAATTCGAAATAAGTGATGGGTAGACACTTATTTCGAAATAGGGGGCCTCCAGCCTTCCCAGAGTGCCCTGGTTGCCACTCCAGCCTCGAACAAGAACACTCCTCTCCTCCCCTCCCTCCCTGGAGCCCTTAAAGGGGTTGACTCTGGCCACAGTGCCTGTGCCAGCTCCAAGCCTGCCGGCCCAGAGCCAGCAGTCACTGCCCCTGACCCAGTGGCCCCAAAACATGAGCCAGCAAGCCAGCCCTTCCACCTCCCTCCTCCTAGGTTTCCCCCTCCCCCTCGCACTCTCTTTCCTCTCCCTCCCCCACCTCCTTTCTCCAGTGTCACCAGTTTCATCCCTCCCTCCCCCCAATTTTGTTAAATAAAGAGTTTGTGTTCATGAAAATACATGTATTTTATTTGACATCAGGAAGGGGAGCTGAGAGGGTGAGTGGAACGATGTGGGGGAGGAATGAAGCACAAGCCCCCAGTGGGGCAGACCAGGGAGTCTCTTAGTGCTCCTCAGGGTGGAAGCTCTCCCGCTGGGCCTCCTGGATACTGACAGCCTGCCAATGGACCTTCTGGATGGCAACCTGCAGAAAGTGCAGCCAGGCTCACATCATCGCATTCATGAGAAGCACCAGAGTGTCCGGGGCAGCTCTGGCTCCATGTTGCAGAGTGTTGTGGTGTCCCGAGTGAAGGCAACTAGAGCATGCAGCAATGCTTTGCTGTCCCTCATTGAGGTAGGCAAGCAAGCACCGAAAGCTGAGAACCGGCTTCCCGGGGTGGGGGTCTCTTTAAGCACAAGCCTCAGATAGCCTCAGACAGCAGCCACACAAATAAACTCCTGACCTGATGCCCTGCTGGACCTGGTTTCGGCCGCCTTCAATGCAATTCAGTGTCCACTCAGTGTGGACGCGCTATTTTGAAATGACAAAAAAGCTATTTTGAATGCATTTTGTGTGTAGATCTGTTATTTCGAAATAAGCTATTTCGAATTAACTATTTCGAAATAACACTGTAGTGTAGACATACCCTAAGATAGACAATGGAAATTAAAATTCTTCCACAACAGCCATGTGAGAGACTTATGAAGCATCTCTCTCTCTCTCAAAAAAGGATTTCATTATTTCCACTAATAATGGATATTTTCTGAACTATTGGTAATGATGGAAAAATATAAATCAAGGCTAATTTCCAAGTGGCAGAGGCCCAGATTTTCAAAAGTATTTAGGTGCATAAAGCTGTAGATCTAGGCCTCATAAGATTTTTTTAAAGCATCTAACTAGCTTACGAGCCAAAGTCCCCCGGATTTCAATACAAAGTTGCCATCACAATCATGTTGAACAGCTCCTTTCTCTGCTAAAGGATTATAGGTGGATGTTAGAAAACTGGAGACCATTCACCCTCTTGAATACAGATTGTGAAATATGCTTCAGAAGTGGCTTGGTAAGGTGGCTCCTGAGCTGATCCATGGAGCCCAGACCAGAACACTCATGGACAGGCTTCTGGTCAGACGGGCTGGGCAATCTTTAGGTGATGTATCAGGAAGGGGCAACAGGTGTCTGGCAGGTACATGTATTCCCAAGGCAGTGGGGGTGGAGAGGGGCAAAGGGAAATACTGGGTCATGCTACATTGCTGTGGGGGTCTCAAATACCTCCTGGCTGCAGACACTACACAAGGGGGCAGTTAGCTAACTTTTGGTGAATGGCTGGCCGTGGCAGAAAGCTAGACCACTGAGGTCTGGGGTGAGGCAGGGCTATCCTTTGAGTCCATTGTTCTAGGTGCTCTCAGCAGATCCCCTTGGAATTGAATGGGGGGGGGAGGGTCCACAGGCAGGGCATGTCATTTTTCTGCAGATGGCAGTATTTGCAGTTGATATATTGGCTATGGTCACAAATTGTGAGAAGCAAGGTAGGTCTCCCATGGCATGTGGCAGGGGCCAAGATAAATTTGGTATAGTCAAAGGCATTCTGAGGTGATGAGGGGAACAGGAGTGACCATGTCGGAAGGGCTGCAGAGTAAAACAACAGGAAAGTGTACTAAAGGTATTGAAAGTACATTTCTGCTTGCAAGGGGTGATTATAGGATGGCATTGGGAAAGGGGATGGAGGGATGGAAGAGTTGGCATGGATCCTCCATATTCCAGAGAGTGTTACTGAGAACCAGTACCTGCCTCTGCTGTTCCTTTACTGTCCAGAGTATAAATGCAGCTCACAGAGTGAGAGAGGTTTGGGGGTTTTCCCTCTCTTTTTGGTGGAACGGACGTATCCTAATTGCTCTCTTTCTCAGGGTTACAAGCCTTGTGGATAGGGGAGATGCAGTAGACGTGGTATATCTTGACTTTAGTTAGGCATTTGATACTATCTTGCACGGCCTTCTTATAAACAAACCTAGATGGATCTCCTATGAGGTGGATATATAAATGCTTGGAAAACCATTCCCAGAGAAGAGTTATCAGTGCTTCACAGTCATACTGGAAGGGCATGAAAGTGCCCCGCAGGGATCAGTTCTGAGCCCAGTTCTATTCAATATCTTCATCAGTGATTTAGATAATGGCATAGGGTACATCTACACTTGCTCCCTAGTTGAAGCTAGGGATACAAATGTAGGCGACCAAAATTGCTAATAAAGCAGGGATTTAAATATCCCGCACTTCATTAGCTTGATCTCACCGGCACATTACTCTGCTCAACAGCTGATTCAAAAGTGAAAGTGCGTGCCGGGCCACGTTAGTTCGAACCAAACCCCTTGGTTTGAAAAACATTACTCCTCAAAAAATGTATTTAAATCCCCGCTTCATTAGCAATTTTGGTTGCCTATATTTGCATCCCTATCTCGAACTAGGGAGCAAGTGTAGACGTACCCATAGAAAATATGCTTAAAGTCTGTAGACAATACCAAGCTGAGAGGGTTTCAAATGCTTTGGAGGATAGGATTATAATTCAAAAAGACCTGGACAAACTGGAGAATTGGTCTGAGATAAATAGGATGAAATTCAATAAGAATGCAAAATTCTCCATTTAGGAAGGAACAATCCATTATGCATTATCCATTATGCAAAATGGCAAATGGCTGCCTAAGGAGTACCATGAGAAGGGATCATAGTAGACCACGGGCTACATCCGAGTGAACAGTATGATACTGCTGAAAAAAAAGCAGACGTCATTAGGGATATATTATTAAGCATGATTTCCAGAAAACCTTTTACAAGGTTCCTCACCAAAGGCTCTTAAGAGAAGTAAGTTGTCATGAGATCAGAGGGAAGGTCCTTTTGTGCACTGATAACCAGTTAAAAGATAGGAAACAAAGGGTAGGAATAAACAGTTGTTTTTCTGAGTGGAGAGAAGTAACTAGTGGGGTCCCCCAAGGATCTGTCCTGGGATGCATCCTATTCAACTTATTTATAAATGATCTGGAGAAAGGGGTAAACCGTGAGGTGGCATAATTTGCAGATGATACCAAACTGCTCAAGATAGTTCAGACCAAAGCAGACTGTGAAGAACTTCAAAAAAATCTTACCAAACTAAATGACTAGACAACAAAATGGTAAATGAAATTTAATATTGATAAATGTAAAGTAATGCACATTGGGAAAAAATCCCCACTATATATAAACAATATGATGGGGACTAATTTGGCTACACCTACTCAAGAGAGAGATCCTGGGCTCATTGTGGATAGTTCTCTGAAAACATCCACTCAGTGTGTAGCAGCGGTCAAAAAAGCAAATAGAATGTTAGGAGTCATTAAAAAAGCGATAGAGAATAAGATGGAGAATATCTTATTGCCTCTATATAAAGCCATGGTAAGCGCACATCTTGAATACTGTGTACGGATGGGGTTACTTCATCTCAAAAAAGGTACATTAGCATTGGAAAAGGTTTGGAAAGGGGCAACAAAATTATTAGGGGTTTGGAATGGGTCCCATATGAAGAGAGATCAAAAAGATATGGACTTTTCAGTTTAGAAAAGAGGATATGATAGAGGTCTATAAGATCATGACTGGTGTGGAAAAAGTGAATAAGGAAAAGTTATTTACCTATTCTCACAATATAAGAACCAGGGGTCACCAAATGAAATTAATAGGCAGCAGGTTTAAAATAAACAGAAGGAAGTTTTTCTTCACTCAGCACACAGTCAGCCTCTGGAACTCCTAGCCAGAGGATGCGGTAAAGGCTAAGACTTTAACAGTGTTCAAAAAAGAGCTAGATAGATTCATGGAGGTTAGGTCCAGCAATGGCTATTAGCCAGGATGGGTAGGAATGGTATCCCTAGCCTCTGTTTCTCTGGAGGTGGGTGACATGGGAGGGATCACTTGAGGATTACCTGTTGTGATCCCGCCCTCTGTGGCATCTGGTATTGGCCACTGTCAGCAGACAAGATACTGGGCTAGATGGACCTTTGTTCTGACCCAGTATGGCTATTATTATGTTCTTAACGTGGTAAGCAAGACAGGAGAAGTAATTCTTCTGCCCTACATAGCGCTAAGCACTGGAGTATTTTGTGCAGTTCTGGGTGCCACATTTCAAGAAAAATGTGGACAAATTTCAAAAAGTGTTGAGAAGAGCAATAAAAATTATTACAGATTTAGAAAACATGATCAATGAGGGAAGAATGAAAAAAATAGGTTTGTTTAGTATTGAGAGAGAAGACTGAGAGGGGACATAACATTTTTCAAGTACACAAAGTACTGTGAAAAGATGGAGGAAGAAAAAAAATGTTCTTACCTTCAGAGGATAGGAAAAGAAACAATGGTCTTAAATTATAGCAAAGGAGGTTTAGAGTGGACATTAGGAGAAACTTCCTGTCAGGGTGGTTAAGCACTGGAATAAATTGCCCAGGGAGGTTGTGTAATCTCTATCACTGGAGATTTTTAAGAAAAGGTTAGACAAACAGCTGTCAAGGATGGTCTAATACTTGGTCCTGTTATGAATGCAAGGAACTGAACTAGATAATCTTCAGAGGTCCCTTTTGAGTACATCTACACAATAGCATTATTTTGGAATAATAATAAACTAACATTATTCCGAAATAACATAGTGTGCGTTTACACTGCCAGCTTTTATTTTGAAATAATATCGAGCTGGAGGACTTCTTACTCCAACTCCTGTAATCCTCATTTTACAAGGAGTAAGGGAAGTTGAAGGAAGACAGTTCTTCCTTCAACCTCCTGCTGTGTAGACAGCATCAAAAGCCAAATTAAGCTATTTCAACTTACGCTACATAACTGATGTAGCTCAAATTGTGTAGCGTAATTCGACTTTAGCCTGCTGTGTAGACTTACTCTTCCAATTCTATGATTTGGTGAGTTACTTACAGGTTCAAGCAGGTAATCGTATATGCGGGCCAGGTCTACACTGTAAACTTTTGTCAGCTTAACTACATCACTCAGGGTGTGAAATATTCACACCCATCAATCATGCAGTTATACTGCCTTAACCCCCCAGTGCAGAGAGTGCTATGTTTATGGGTGGGATTCTTCTGCCAACATAACCACTGCCTCCCCCATCAATTTAGTAGCATCTTCACTGAAATGTTACTGTAGACCTCGCGGTCTGTGATTCAAAGGGTGGCAGAGGCGTAGTAATGGGTTAGCATTGAATATCAACCCTGGGTATCTCTCCTTTGTTGTTTCTTAGCTCCAGCCCTTGTAAGACTACAAAGAGCAAAGAGATAGAAAATCTTCATATCCACTAACTTTGTTTCTCCCTTCCAACATTCAGACTGACAGCATAAGGCCTCCTGAATGTATTTCTCCATGAGTGGATTGGGCAATCAAAAAAGCTTTTACCCTTTACTGGCCCATTTAATTTTGATAGTCCTCCAGGATAGGATAGGATAGGATAGGATAGGATAGGATGCCACTCTTCCCATCTCAGACCAGAGAAGGCATCTTTAGGGTTATAAAAGAACACTATTTCACCTCATAGCACGGAATATTGGCATGGCAAGTGAGATTAATACATGCAACAATTTACAGGCATCTCGTAGAGTCTAAACAACAAAACACTAAATATTAAATACATTCGTAAATCAGTACTATCTACCTTGAGCAAAACTAATGTGCAAGTGAGCTTATTGGTTTCCAGCTATGTGTTTGTCAGTTTGTTCGTTCTTAGCTAATGCTTATGGCCTTGGTCAGAGCTGTCACTTGGTTTACCAGGGTCATACTGGGACTTGAAATGCCTTTGGAACATCTGTTGGAGGAGTCCCTGTGGGCTCTGAAGTGTGAATGGCATTGGCAAGGATCCTGAAACTACCAGTTAATTTAAGACAAAAAGAGATACGAGTATCTTTGGGCCAGGATATGTTTTCACCAAGAAGGTTATTGATTAGATGCCTAGCATAATGAATGCTGGAGAAAATGAGGTAGGTTCAGCTGTTAAAATAGGAGTTAAAAATTACTTAGTAAAGTTAGATGTCTTCCAGACACTCGGGCCTGATGAAATACATCCTAGAATACTCAAGGAGTTGATGGATGAGGTATCTGAGCCATTAGCTATCATCTTTGAAAAGTCATGGAAGACAGGGGAGACTCCAGAAGACTGGAAAAGGGCAAATATAGTGCCCATCTATAAAAACAGAAATAAGGACAACCCAGGAAACTATAAACCAGTCAGCTTAATGTCTATGCTAGGCAAGATAATGAAGCACATAATTAAGGAATCAGTTTGCAAACATCTAGAAGATAATAAGGTGATAAGTCATAATCAGGATAGATTTGTAAAAACAAATGTCAAATCAACCTGATAGCTTTCTTTGACAGGATAACAAGTCTTGTGGATAAGGGGGAAGTGGTAGATCTGATATACCTAGACTTTAGTAAAGCATTTGATACAGTCTAGCATGACTTTCTTTTAAATAAAATGGGGAAATACAACCTAGACAGAGCTACTGTAAGATGGGTGCATAACTGTTCTCAGAGATAACCGTTCTCAGAGAATGTAATAGATTCTGTATGGAGGGATGGAGCATTTGTTATGGAACTGAACAAGAACAACTGGTCATGGCTTACTTCCAACTGCTTGAATTGGACCTCGGACACCAAAGGGGCTTATATTTTAGGATGGGTCAAGTCTATAGTGATGGCTTTCATGGGAACAGGAGATGTTGGAAGGAGGAAGAGGGTTGCATTGTTGTGCACCAATATGGTCTCTGTTTTTGACTATTTTTTCTTTCAGTCTATGTTCTGTTGTCTGGACTTTGTTAAAAACTCAAACTGTCATAACAACAAAAGATCCCAGAGGGCCAGTTACCCTCTGACATGGTCTTTTGGTGAAAATGCCAACATCTTCATTTACCAAGGGAATTTTCTGCCATGAAGTTGTTTAAGGTTAATTTAATGTGATCTCAGAAACCTGATTTGAAAGATAAAGGAACTGATTCTCTCTGTTTGGTATAAAATTTAGTTCTGCTAATAAATTAAGTTGCCCCAGGGAGCAATAGAATTTTTACTGACTATTAAAACTCAGGCAGAAGCACATCTGTCACACACTTCTCTCCTTGATGGCTAGCTCTGTGCCCCAGGGGGAGAGTTTTCAGCCAAAAAGGGTTTTTAAAAAAAAGTGTTCTTTTGATTTGCCCACTCTTGTCACCATCAGACCTGCAAACACTTCTTCAATGTTGACAGGACTGAGGGGTGAGGCGGGCTAGCTACAGCAGTTACAGATTTATCTAATATCTTAGAGACACATGAATAGCCAGCCTCTTTCTAATTCTTACCTACTTGGCCTCCTGGGGGAACATCAACAGCTTGCCCTCCCTGTTTCTTGCATCTTTGTCCACCCTGGCACAGAGGTGAATTAGATCTATTCGCTATTCACATTTGTACTGAGCATATGCAATCAACCTGCCACAGTAGGCACTGTCTGTCTGCAGGTTACTGACTGAAGTTTCACATGTTGGCCTTGACCTCTGAAGTCATAATTTTCTTAGTTCCAAGACATTGCATCACTCCTCAAGCTATGCCATTGCGGCTAATATCAGCAGAGGGATGTGAGCGGGAGCCTTGCTGGTAGTCTTGATAAGGGGTATTCTCTATTTGTCCCTGTAACTTTGGCTTTCCTTTCCCCTCCCACATTTTGGCCCATAATAGTCCAAACTTGGTTTCCATTACTGGATGTGCAGTTAAATGAGCCTCTGATTTGATGGCTGATGTGATTGGGTCCAGTGATGAAATCACTTGTATAGATGTGTGAGCAGAGTTGTCACTGGGGTTGATTGCAGGGGTTGATTCCTGGATTTTTAGTATTTCATTTGAGTCTCTTCTTCAGATTCCTTCTACAAATAATTTGGTGACTCCAACTCGACCAGCCCTAGTGTACAATCAGATTAATGCAATAACTGGGTTTCATGCAGAAAGCTGAAAAGAAAAGTTCTAATACATAATGGTAGCTTTTTGTTGGGCATATGTTTGCTATCCCTGGTCATTTCTGTTCACATCTATCAGGGACATTTCAGGGCTGAACAAACACAGCAGATTCAGCAGCAGTTGGAATACAACTGCTACAGTTCACCCTTTAGAAAGTTTATGAAAGAGCTGGCACAGTTTTAAAATATTAAAAGGTCTTCTGAAGTCAGAATATAATGCTGAAATGTGAAATCTAGGGTTTGGTCTGGCTGAGTGGAAAAATACTAGCCTTTTATTCTGGGAACCTAAATCTTTCAAATCAATATGAAGTACAAAATGACTTTGATGATCAGCAACTAGTAGATATGACAAGAGTACAAGTAACATATAATTCACACTGTGACGTATGAAGGAATTGAAGTGTATGTCTAACGTGTAAGGGAGTACTGTAACTTGCTTAGAAATGGGCCTGCACGATTCCACCTGATTCAAACCCCTTACATTTCCCAGTTTGGATCAGGATGTTTCAACTTAGGCTCTGCTCTGTTTTAGATATTTATAAGACCCCTATTACCATATTATCTGAGCACCTTATAACCATTAATGTATTTGTCCTCACATAGCCCTTCGAAGTAAGGAAATACTGAGGCATAAAGAGACCAAGTAATTCCCTTGAAACACACAGGGAGCATATGTCAGAACAGGAAATTGAAACTTGGTCTCCCAGGCTAGTTCCCTAAACCCTGGGCCATCCTTCCTCTTTGTGTTTACCAGTCTGGGTGACTTGGTGAGCAACAAAACCCTACCTTGTAACCCTAAGCCCATAGGGTCTGAGTCTTCGATTCAGCCTGATTTGCCATACAGTCTATACATAGAAAAGACCTATTAGACCAGGCCTGGGCAAAATACGGCCCACAGGTTGGATCTGGCTTGCCAAGCCACAGGATCTGGCCAGCAGATGCAGTGGGGGAGCCCCAGGCAAGATTCCAGGCTTGTCTCACAGCCCTGAACACTGCTCTGAAAAGCAGCTGTGGAGTTGTTTCTCTTTCAGAATTATGATCCGAGAGGGGAGGCTTCAGGTGCTGCCCCTGCCCCTAGCATAATCCCATTGGCCGGTTTCTGGCCAGAAACCGGCCAATGGGAGCTTTCTGTTTGAATAACAGGCAGCACACAAGCAGGGCCAGCCCACAACATTCTGACACCTGAGGCAGGGAGCTCATATGATGCCCCCATGCCACCTTTTTTCCTGCCTGCCTGTTATGTCTCTTGTGCCCTCCTTCCTCCAGCACAGCATTCCACCATCTAGAGCAGAGAGAATACCTATGCACCAGCAGCAGACACAATTTTCTACACCCTGGGTCCTAGTGGCGCCCTCCCTCCTCCCCCACAGTCTGGCACCTGAGTTGGCCGCCTCAATTCGCCTCATGGTAAGGACAGCCCTGAACACGAAGCACCACACATCATTCCCCTCTGGCTCAGTTATTCACACAAGCACATGGCCCTGCAGCCTGTGCAGGCATGGGGCAGGCAGGCTGACAGGCTGAGAAATGTTTTAAGCTCTGCAAGCATTTAGCTCTGCAGGTAGGCTAGCTGGTTGGGCTGCTGGCTGGTAAACCCCTCTCTTCCCCAACCCTCTGCCTCCCACTCAACAGACCCAAACCCTCTGCCCTCCTCCTGAACCCATGCGTGCAGGCCGACTCGGACATCGCCAGTGATGTCGTCACACCATTGAGGGCTGTGGAGGCGGGGGAGCCAATCACGCATTCCGCCTGGGGCACCAGCTGCTGGCAGCCCACCTCTGGCTGCCCCTGCCTACACCCAAATTCCCTTCTAGATTTGGCACCCCAATCCTCTGCCTGAAATCAAAACCCCCTCCTACTCTAGGTCACAACCCAAACTCCTGCACCCCAGTTCCCTCCCCTAAGTCACATTCCAAAAACCCTGCACCCCAGTCCTCTGGCCTAGGTCAAAACTGCCTCCTTCACTCAAACTCCCAGACCCTGCTGTCCCTCCTGCACACCACTCCCTTACCCTAAGCTCCCTTCTGCACCCAACCTTCATCCCAGACCCCACACCTCCTCCATTAATATCATGGAAGAGTATGGCCATTGATTCCTTTCCAAAATCTTGGAGTGACCTCCCATAAAAAAACTATTGCCCACCCCTGTATTTAGACCATCCAACTTGACTAGCTATCACTGCAGGATTATTATCAATTACACATTTCTATCCACTCATCTTTTAAATATGAAAAATGATTGGGCTTCCATGTCTGGCTTTGGGACATAGCCTCACTGCAGGAAGTTGATGTCGCAACTCCAGTCCATTGCCTTCACCAGGCCACTCAAGGGAGCTGGATAACAAGGTGTTTTAAGCTTTAAGAGCCTGAATGGGGCCTATCCGCTGCCCCAGTCCTGGGGCTCCTAGGCACACACATGGGATCTGCTAACTAGCACACTCTCTTGGGAGACGGGAAGCAGTTGCGAAGCCCCCTGGGTTCAGTGCTAACCCTTCAGACTCATGCACAGCTTAAATGCCCTTTCTTCCAGAATCACACTGAGGGGCGGAATTTTTTTGGTTACAGTCAGCAAGTGTTGCACAACGCAGACAGGTTTTGCACGGGTTCTAATAATGTTGGTTTTTTTACTGAATTATACAAGAAATACACAGAGTACCAAACATTTAGAAAACAATAAACATTTTGGACTCAAAGCCACTCATTAACTTATTGGTCCCTAAAGAGTCCGTGGGTATCATCTGAGTTCATGTAAATAGGCAGAGTGTCCTACTTCATCAAGCTTCTACATGCTGAGTTGCTTCTCTCTAGTCTTCCATCCCAGGTAGCTCTTTTTGAAAGGACTGTGCCCATTCTCTCTCCACCCGAATTTCCTTTTCCTGGCCTACCACCATCATAGTTGCTTCTTTGTCCTGTGTTTATTAACCTTTCAATCTCTCCACTCGTTTCTCCCTTCAGACAAGAGGAAGAAGTAAGTACCTGCTTATAGCTGCAGCAAGCTCATTTTATCAAGCTGCTTTGCTTTGAACACACAGTTTTGGATTCCAAAAACCCACCCTTGTCTGATATGGTTGAGATACGACAGCCCTGACAGTAATGATGGAATCCACATACATAGGCAGAAGAGCACTTACAATATAGCAATGTTAACAGCTACAACTTCACAATATTGACCAGAATTCATAAATTGGGCAGATTCCTTCAGTCATATTTCTCACTTCTCAAATAAGAGAAAAATACTCCTCAGGTACCCAAAAGGTGGCTCTTACACCCCTTTTTGAGTAGTAGAATCTGCAATTACTCTTTATGGGCTCATCTACATTGGCCCCTTTTCCGGAAGGGGCATGCTAATTTTTCAGATCGTAATAGCGAAATCCGCGGGGGATTTAAATATCCCCCGTGGCATTTAAATAAAAATGTCCGCCGCTTTTTTCTGGCTTTTAGAAAAGCCGGAAAAGAGTGTCTACACTGGCCCCGATCCGGCCCGATCCTCCGGAAAAGGGCTTTGAAGTAGGAATAAGAGATCCTCCGGAAAAGGGCTTTTTTCCGGAGGATCGGGCCAGATCGGGGCCAGTGTAGATGCTCTTTTCCGGCTTTTCTAAAAGCCGGAAAAAAGCGGCGGACATTTTTATTTAAATGCCGCGGGGGATATTTAAATCCCCCGCGGATTTCCCTATTACGATCTGAAAAATTAGCATGCCCCTTCCGGAAAAGGGGCCAATGTAGACGTAGCCTTTATATTAATTCATATTAAATACTTGTGTTGGGTTTCTGGGAGAGGGTTTGTTTGAGGCAGCTTGGGGATCAGCACTATTCACAAGGGTTTAAAGTAAGTAAAATGAGGGAATCCATCTTTGTGAAACAGTAGAAGATTAAAAAATGATGCCCAGGAAGTGTGCCAAGCAAGAAGCAGTATTTCAGCCTGCTGAGCTCCAAAGAAGCTTAAAACACCTTGGACCCAGCCACTGGAATCTCTCATCCCAGTCTAATGAGTGGCCTGTGACAGTTTACCCTTTTATTCACCCTAAAAATTTCCTTTTTCAGTTGTATTCCATTACTCCTAATTATGTCCCCATGACTGGGACATGCTGTGACAGCATGGAATATTAAAAGCTACTGAATTAATTTTATATGTGTAGGAGAAAGAAAGAGCCTGAAGCATGGGCCATGAATCCTCCTTGGGCTGGGGGAGCAGGAAAGCAGCTTACAGTGTATATGGGTTTGCTAATGATTATACTCCTTGCAATATGGGTCAAAGAAAAAAGTTACTTGCAAGAGCTAAAAATGATGGGGGGAGGTGGTGAAACAGGGGTGGAATATCTAATGCAAATCCCCATTCCAGGTAACTCCCTCCCCTAAGGCTAAATAGCACACCAAATGATTTAATCTTCTTCAGAGACTTTGGTAGACAAAGCTCTTGAAACTGTATGAAATAGCAGCTCCTGACTTGGGAAAAGAGAAATCAGCCAATCGGACAAGCCCTGAAGCGGTTCAGACCTACCAGTCTCTGGAAGATGAGAGACCACCTGGCAAGCGAGACATGTGTGTAAACTGTCTATTGTTTTACTTCATGTTTTCTCTGATAAGGTTTTTGTTCTGAATAAATCGCGTGTTGTCTTATGAGAGACAGCTGGTCATTTGACACAATCCTCTATTTGCCCCAGACAGAAGAGTACTGTGGGTGCTGATCTGTACTAGACCTGTCGAAGCAATCAAAGTGAATAGCAGGGTCTGCAGCCTCAGGCCCCACTTTAGAGGGAGGGAATTGTGGGATTCCACTGGGTTAAAGGTGATAACTAGAGGCCTGAGACAGCTTTCTCCCCTCACAAGTTCACACTAAAACATCCTGACCAGGGTTATTCTGTCTACTACCCAAAATCCATAAACCTGGAAATCCTGGACACCCCATCATCTTGAGCATTGGCACTCTCACTGCAGGACTTTCTGGATATGTGGACTCTCTTCTCAGACCATAAGCAACCAGCACTCCCAGCTATCTCCGAGACACCACTGACTTCCTGAGAAAACTACAATGCATTGGTGTTCTTCCAGAAAACACCATCTTAGCCACCATTGATGTAGAGGCTCTCTACACCAACATCCCACTCGTAGATGGAATACAAGCTGTCAGGAACAGTATCCCTGACGATGCCACGGCACAACTGGTGGCCGAGCTCTATGACTTTATACACACACAACTATTTCAGATTTGGAGACAATTTATACCTCCAAACAGTGGCACTGCTATGGACACCCGCATGGCCCCTCAATATGCCAACATTTTTATGGCTGACCTGGAACAATGCTTCCTCAGCTCTTGTCCACTAGCGCCCCTCCTCTACTTATGCTACATTGATGACATCTTCATCATCTGGACCCACGGGAAGGAGGCTCTGGGAGAATTTCACCATGATTTCAACAATTTCCACCCCACCATCAACCTCAGCCTCGACCAGTCTACACAAGAGAGCCACTTCCTGGACACTACAGTGCAAATAAGCAATGGTCACCTAAACACTGTTACCTTAAAAAATATTCTCACTGGAGACCACCCAGAGTTACACTAGTATGGGTTTATTTCCACTAGATAGAACTAAAGAGGAGAAAGCAGCCACCAAAAGTTTAAGCTAAAGAAGACAGAACTCTCTCACTCACACACACACACACACACACACACACAGACAAGTAAGCAATCACATACTCCTCCATTCACTCACTCATTCACACCCATTCATTCCTGCCCTCAGGCACTCACACACTTACACAGACATATGGGCTGCAGAAGGAGCCAAGGCATGTGGATCCTGGAGGGTCTGTCTGCTCATCATGGCTGGGGAAGCTGGTCAGAAGAGAGAGACACTGGAGAGGAGCTTCTCAGGAGGAAAAAGAGAGAGTCTCACATGTGCTCCTTCTCCTTATATTGTGTCTGAATGGCCCCTGTGACTCATTCACCTGGTCATCAGGGAGTATGCCCAGACTTCCCTTTATCCAGCAGGGAGCATGCCTAGACTGTGATAACTCATTGAAATGTGTTCCATTGTTCCAAGCCTTCTTCAAACACACTCTCACATTCACACTCTCTCCATTCACTCAGGGGAGAATGCAGCTTGCTTGTAACTTTCCTTAAGCTGCTAGAAGGGGGTCTCATCCTCCCTGACTGAATTGAAATCATTATCTCTGGCCTTACTCTTGATTGGAAGGATTCTTATGCCTGTATATTTATACCTGCCTCTGGAATTTCTACTACATGCATCAGACGAAGTGGGTCTTTGCCCACAAAAGCTTATGCTCCAATAAATTTGTTAGTCTATAAGCTGCCACAGGACTTCTCATCGTTCTTGCAGATTCAGACTAACACGGCTACCCCTTTGATACTAAAATATCTGTGTCCTTCTCTTGTCACACATTAAAGCTAAACAAAGGAGCTAGATGCCCAGGGTTAAAAATATAAGTAAATGCTGATTAGCTGAATGTTGCAAGGAAATTTTAGAAGAGTTGGGAAAATTGAGTTGCCCATAAATACATAGGGCTGAAAAAGAATCTGAGAGCTCATAAATCCATTCACTTGCCATGAGGCAGGAACCATAAGGCCATCACTGGCAGGTGTTTGTCTAAGCAGTCCTTAAAAACCTGTAATGATGGGAGATACACCTATCTCATAGAAGCAGAAGGGACCTTGAGAGATCATCAAGTCCAGTTCCCTGCCCTCGCAGCAGGACCAAATACCATCCCTGACAGATTTGCTCCAGATCCCTAAATGGCCCCCTCAAGAATTGAACTCACAACCCTAGGTTTAGCAGCCCAATGCTCAAAACACTGAGCTATCCCTCTCCTTTGTAATCTAGTCAGAAAACTTTTTCTAACGTCTAACCTAAATCTCCCCTGCTACAGATTAAACTCATTACTTTGTCACATCTTCAGTGGGCATGGAAGACAACTTTCCTCTTTATTATAGCTCTTAACATATCTGAAGAAGCTATCACGTCCTACTCCATCTTCTTTTCTTAAAACTAAACATCTTGTTGTCTTTAGACAAACTCTCCAATTTAGCAAGGTAATTTTGGATTCTCATCCTGGTCTCCAAAGGACTAACAACCTCATCCACACTGGTGTCATCTGCAGTGTTGTAAGAGTACTCTTCACTCCTTTTTCCAACAGAAATACTGACTAGTGCCAGACGTAAGACCGATTCAGGACCCGCTAGATATGTCCTCCCAGTTTCACAAAGAATCACTGATAACTGCTATGTGATCATGGTCTTTCAACCACTTGTGCACATTCTTTATTATAATTTCACTTAGTCTGAATTTCCCTAGTCTGCTTATGAAAATGTCATGTGAGACTGTAAAAAAACCTTACTAAAACCAACATCTCACATCTAGAGCTTCTCTATATCCATGAGACCAGTAACCCTGACCTTCCCCTCTCAAAAACAAAAACAAAACAAAAGAAAAACAAATTAGACTGCTTTTGGCATGATTTGTTCATGATACATCCATGCTGGCTACTCTTTATTCTACTCTAGGTGCTTACAAAATGTTTAATATTTTGTTATGGTATCTTTTCAGATATCAGAGTTTAGCTGCCTGGTCTATAATTCCCCTGGTTCTCTTTGTTCTCGCTTATAAATATAGGCATTATGTTTGCCGATATGAATGGTCTGCAATGAATGGTTCTTAGATTGCTTCAGCTAGTTCCTTAAATAGTATGCATTTTGTGAGGCCCTACCAACTTGAACACGTGTAATTTATCTAAATATTCTTTAACCAGTGCTTTCCCTATGCTGGCTTGTATTTTTTCCCCTTGTTGTTTAGTATAATTGTTTAAGCATCTGATCACAATTAACTTTTTTTAGTGAAGACTGAAGTAGAATGTTCATTAGACACCTCAACCTTCTTGGTGTTACCTACTTATTTTTTTAATTTTGAATTCAGGAAATATATCCAAATTTAAAATAATCTGAAACTTGTTATTGAAATATGTATTAAAATATTTAAATTTGTCTATATCAGCAAGTACTAATTAATCCTCCTATTTATTCTTATTTTTAATACTGTAGCCCTCAAATTCCCCCAACTAAGGGTGGGGAAGGCACTATGAAATTTCATAGTAACTGAAGCTATGTCTAGACTGCAGTCTTCTTTCTAAAGAAGTTTGTTCAGTGACAGTCAAAAAAGCATACAGGATGTTAGGAATCATTTAAAAAGGGATAGAAAATAAGATGGAGAATATCTTATAGTCCTTATATAAATGCCTACATCTAGATAGACTTATGTGTAGTGCTGGGGAGGAGCCAGTGGTCATGATGTATGTAGGTACCAATGACATAGGGAAGGGTAGCAGAGACATCCTGGACACCAAATTTAGGCTGCTAGGAAAGAGACTGAAATCCAGGACCTCTATGGTGGCATTCTCAGAAATGCTTCCAGTTCCATGCGCAGGGCAGGTAGGCAGGCAGAGCTTCAGAGTGTCAATGCATGGATTAGATGATGGTGTAGGGAGGAGTGGTTTAGCTTTATAAAAAACAGAGGAAACTTTTTGGATAGGGGGAGCCTATACTGAAAGGATGGGCTCCACCTAAAGTGGATCCAGACTGCTGGCACTTAACATTAAAAAGGTCGCAGAGCAGTTTTTAAACAAAGAGATGGAGGAAAGCCAATTAGTGCAGAGGAGCACATAGATCAGACAGATACGTCTCTTAGAGGAGAGTCTATTGATAGAGATTATCTAGGTTTTAGTCAGGAGGAGAGGAAGGAAGAGGATAAAGTATGGGGCAGATCAGATGAAAAACATCCACATAAAAAAGAATCTGACACATCAGAAAAGGGCAGACAAATAAACAGTGACAAGTTTTTAAAGTGCTTGTACACAAATGCTAGAAGTCTAAAAAAGAAGATGAGTGAACTAGAGTGCTTTGTGTTAAAGGAGGATACTGATATAATAGGCATCACAGAAACCTGGTGGAGTGTGGACAATCAATGGGACAATCATTTTGGAGTACAAAATATATTGGAAGGACAGAACAGGTTGTGAGAGTGCGGGAGTGGCACTATATGTGAAAGAAAATTTAGAATCAAATGAAGTAAAATTCTTAAATGAATCAACATGTTCCATAGAATCGCTATGGATAGTAATTCCCTGCTCCAATAAGAATATAACAGTAGGGATATATTATCAACCACTTAACCAGGACAGTAATAGGGACTATGAAATGATAAGAGAGATTAGAGAGGCTATCAAAATAAAGAACGCAATAATAGTGAGGGATTTCAACTATCCCCGTATTGACTGGGTACATGTCACCTCAGGACGAGATGCAGAAACAACATTTCTTGATACCTTAAATGACTGCTTCTTGGAGCAGCTGGTACAGGAACCCACAAGGGAAGAGGCAATTCTCAATTTAGTCCTGAGTGGAGCACAGGATGTGGTCCAAGAAGTAACTATAACAGGACCACTTGGAAATAGTGGCCATAATATAATAATATTTAACATTCCTGTGGTGGGAAGAACAGCTCAGCAGCCCAACACTGTGTCATTTAATTTCAAAAAGGGGAACTATACAAAAATGAGGAGGTTAGTTAAACAGAAATTAAAAGGTACAGTGACTAAAGTAAAATCCCTGAAAGCTGCATGGAAACTTTGCAAAGACACCATAATTGAGACCCAACTTAAAAGTATACCCCAAATTAAAAAACATAGTAGAGGAACTGAAAAAGAACCACCTTGGCTTAACAACCATGTAAAAGAAGCAGTGAGAGATAAAAAGGCATCTTTTAAAAAGTGAAAGTCAAATGCTAGTGAGGTAAATAGAAAGGAGCATAAACACTGCCAAATTAAATGTAAAAGTGTAATAAGAAAAGCCAAAAAAGAGTTTGAAGAACAGCTAGCCAAAACTTCAAAATATAATAACAAAATGTTTTTAAGTACAACAGAACAGGAAGCCTACTAAACAACCAGTGGGGCCCCTGGACGATCAAGATACAAAAGGAGTACTTAAATATGATAAAATCATTGCAGAGAAACTATTTGAATTCTTTGCTTCAGTCTTCACGGCTGAGGACGTTAGGGAGATTCCCAAACCTGACCTGCCCTTTGTAGGACTTGTCACAGATTGAAGTACTTGTCACAGATTAAAGTGTCATTAGAGGAGGTTTTGGAATTAATTGATAAACTTAACAGTAACAAGTCACCGGATGGCATTCACCCAAGAGTTCTGAAAAAACTAAAAATGTGAAATTGTGGAACTATTAACTATGGTTTGTAACCTATCCTTTAAATCAGCTTCTGTACCCAATGACTAGAAGATAGCTAATGTAATGCCAATATTTAAAAAGGGCTCTAGAGGCAATCCTGGCAATTACAGACTGGTAAATCTAATGCCAGTACTGGGCAAATTAACTGAAACAATAGTATAGAATAAAATTGTCCGACACATAGATGAACATAATTTGTTGGGCAAAAGTCAACATGGTTTTTGTAAAGGGAAATCGTATCTTACTAATCTATTAGAGTTCTTTGAAGGGGTCAACAAACATGTGGACAAGGGGGATCCAGTAGATATAGTGTACTTAGATTTCCAGAAAGCCTTTGACAAGGTCCCTCCCCAAAGGCTCTTATGTAAATTAAGTTGTCATGGGATAAGAGGGAAGATCCTTTCATGGACTGAGAACTGGTTAAAAGACAGGAAACAAAGGGTAGGAATAAATGGTACATTTTCAGAACGGAAAGGGGTAACTAGCAGTGTTCCCCAAGGGTCAGTCCTAGGACCAATCCTATTCAACTTATTCATAAATGATCTGGAGAAAGGGGTAAACAGTGAAGTGGCAAAGTTTGCAGATGATACTAAACTGCTTAAGGTAGTTAAGACCAAAGCAGCCTGTGAAGAACTTCAAAAAGATCTCACCAAACTAAGTGACTGGGCAACAAAATGGCAAATGAATTTTTATGTGGATAAATGTAAAGTAATGCACATTGGAAAAAATAACCCCAACTATACATATAATATAACGGGGGCTAATTTATCTACAACTAATCAGGAAAGAGATCTTGGAGTCATTATGGATAATTCTCTGAAGACGTCCACACAGTGTGGCAGTCAAAAAAGCAAACAGGATGTTAGGAATCATTTAAAATCATTTAAAAAGGGATAGAGAATAAGACGGAGAATATATATATAGAGAGAATATTTCATATATATAAAACCATGGTATGCGCACATCTTGAATACTGCGTACAGATGTGGTCCCATCATCTCAAAAAAGATATACTGGCATTAGAAAAGGTTCAGAGAAGGGTAACTAAAATGATTAGGAGTTTGGAACGGGTCCCATATGAGAAAATTTTAAGGACATTAGGGCTACGACTAGACTGGCATGACTTTCTGGAAGTGCTTTTGACGGAAAAGTTTTCCGTTAAAAACATTTTCGGAACAGAGTGTCTAGATTGGCCAGGACGCTTTTCAGCAAAAGTGCTTTTTGCGGAAAAGTGTCCTTGCCAATCTAGATGCGCTTTTCCGCAAAAAAAAAGTCATTGCCATTTTCGCAATCGGGGCTTTTTTGCGGAAAACAAATCTGAGCTGTTTACACTGGCCCGCGCAAAAGGGACTTTTGCCTGAACGGGAGCAGAATAGTATTTCTGCAAGAAGCACTGATTTCTTACAGTAGGAAGTCAATGCTTTTGCGGAAATTCAAGTGGCCAGAGTAGACAGCTGGCAAGTTTTTCTGGAAAAGCGGCTGATTTTCCGGAAAAACTGGCCAGTCTAGACACAGCCTAGGACATTTCAGCTTGGAAAAGAGGAGACTAAGGGAGGTATGATAGAGGTATATAAAATTATGACTGATGCGGAGAAAGCGAATAAGGAAAAGTTATTTACTTGTTCCCATAATATAAGAACTAGGGGCCACCAAATGAAATTAATGAGCAGCAGATTTAAAACAAATAAAAAAAAGTTCTTCTTCACACAGTGCACAGTCAACCTGAGGAACTCCTTGTCTGAGGAGGTTGTGAAGGCTGGGACTATAACAGGGTTAAAAAGAGAACTAGATAAATTCATGGAGGTTAAATCCATTAATGCCTATTAGACAGGATGGTTAAGGAATGGTTTCCCTAGCCTCTGTATGTCAGAGGGTGGAGATGGATGGCAGGAGAGAGATCGCTTGATCATTACCTGTTTGGTTCACTCCCTCTGGGGCACCTGGCATTAGCCACACTCGGCAGACAGGGTACTGGGCTGCATGGACCTTTGGTCTTACCCAGTATGACCATTCTTATGTTCTTATGTTCTTTTCCGGAAGAGATCTTCCAAAAAAAACTTCTTCTGAAAGACAGCATCTACACTGCGAAAGCACATCAAAAAAATCGATCTGCTTTTTCAACAGATAGCATCCACACTGAATGGATGCTATCTCCCATGTAAGCTGTGATTACTATGGGTGGAATGGCCACCAGGGCACCTGTGCTTTTTCCTCTTTCCTTTTCTAGAGAAAGAACTCCCTCTTTCCTGTCTACATATGCCTTTTTCCAAAAGAGCTCTTTTGGGAAAAGTCTTCATCCTCATAGAAAAACCGTTACCAATGATGGAAAAACCCATCTGTTCTTTTGATTTATTTTCAAAAGAATGCCATTGCAATGTGGACATTACTCAGGTTTTGTCGGAAAAACATACATTTTTCCGACAAAACTCTATGGTGTAGACATATCCAGTCAGTTTCTGCTACAAAGAGCTTGTAATCTAAGTAAACAAGTAGATCTAGTTAAAAATGGCATTTTGAACCAGACTTCGTGGTTACACTACATCTCCCCAGGGAGTCTGTGACAATAATGTAACATGGGAGATTTAGTCCAGCTGGGGAGATAGTTCCATAAAGGAGAATGGTAATATGAGACAATTGACCTGTTCCCAGGAAACATTCTAATTGCACATCAAAATCCAAATAATTTATTTGTAGATAAAATAGTAGTGTTCGGGGGCTTGGAATTTAAAATAAAAAATTCCAGAAAGCAGACCATTTCATGGAAAATTGTGACTGAAGAAGTTATGATGGAAAATGCTTGTCTAGCTCTGTAAATAAGACAGGCAAAAATGATAAAAAGGAAGTATCTCAGAGCTGGTCAAAAATGGAATTTCCATTCTCTGGGAACTCTGCTATTTCAATTTTTTTTCAGTCACTGGCTCTCATGAAAAGTCAAGACCATGGAATATTTCACAAAACGAAATGTTGAAAAATATTTCATTTGGACCTTATGAAAACACTTTAGCTTTGATAATCATATGTATATTATAACCTAAAAGTTCTTTTTTCCCTAGAAAATAACTTGTGGGCAAAGAAGAGGCCTAGTGTGAGAAAGGAAGCCATTTCAGGACAAGATATAATTGGTTGATTCAATCGCATTTTTGCAAGTAGAATTACCTGTGTGTAGCCTGGCTCTTTTTTGTGCCATCTCCTTTGAATATAATCAGAACTTGTGTGTATTTATTGTCAATGCAAATGTGAGAGTAGTAGCCTGATGAGACCTAGGAAGAGAGTAAGAAACCAGCTGGGTCTGTGTGGATTACTGCTTTTCACCAGTGGAAAATCCAAAATCTGATACCACTCACATAGGGGCCACAATGTCTATTTGAACCATATTACCGCCAAAAAATATATACAGATATATTCCCTTCCTTGTTTACTTTCAGCTTCTAATATCATACTTAATTACATTTGCTCCAACTGCTGTTTAAAATGTTTGTGATTGTCTAAATCATGTGGTTCCAATTATTCCATCAAGTTCGGAATCTAACACACACACAGCAAAAAAAAAAAAAAAAGAGCAGGTACTATATTAAGCTTTAATTTGTTTGTAAGAGCTGCATTTGCTCTTCTTTATCAAATCTATACTTATTCCTCATCTGTAAACTCCATAAAATTTGCATTTCACCGTACTTACTTCATCATGGAAATAGTTAGCTTAATGAAATGGGTAAATAGACTTTACTTGGATTGTAAACTCTTTGGAGTAAGGCCTATCTATTGTTTTGTTTGTACAGTAATTAGCACAATGGGGTCTCAGTGCATGACTAGGCTCCTAAGCAGTACAATAATGCAAATAAGTCATAATAGCTATGGAAGTACAGGTACCAGATCAGAAAAAAGTAACAAATACAAGCCAGTTTTTATACATTTGCATTCCCCCTCTCACTCCTGTTATCTCCACTTATAATCAAAAAGGAGCCTTTTAAGTAGATGAATCAAAGCATACTGATGCCTATTTCTGCTCCCCTTCAGGCTAACTCATTCCAGCAATTCTCATTTGACTAAGCACATTGAAGATTTGCAGGAGACATTAAAACTTAGTGATGTGACAATGTTTTGGAGGTGTATGAGTTTAGTTAGCTTTCACGCTGACTCTGCAGTGATAAAAATGAGATGAATCAGTGGATAAAAATACATATAGATATAATAACCAATCTGCTCCTATTCCTCCCCATTCCTAGCTTCATGATGCTGAGACTTTCAGTGCTTTAGCCTGGGGAAAGAAATCTTTCCATAATCCTACAAGAGTTTACAATCTGCCACACAAATCAAAGTAATATGGTAATCAGCTGATAAGCACAATAACATGTGGTGTTAAATGAAGTCTCTTGTTCTCTCATGGGGGGGGGGGAGAAGGAGAAAGACTTATTTGTTCAATATACCATTATAAAATTATCTAGGGGGTTTTAAAGAAAGCATTTTAAATCCTTATCTTTCACTGTTTATGAAATGTATTGATGAATAATTTAAAATAGTGTCTCAGTGATTCTCCTCTGCATATAAAAATATAATTGGACTTAATTATGCATCATTGTAGTAGTAATAATAAAAGAAAACCACTTCAGGGATGGCTAAAACATATACTGTTTTATGAAAGAGTTCAGCAGACGTTATATGAAATTATACAAAGTGAATTTTAGGGCTTAACATTTTATTCATAGAATTGTTTCCAGGCATTTAGCTGGCAGCCCACTAAGGGAACTTGCACAGCAGATGAAGAAGAGAGATGACTGTCTTTGGTTAAAGGATAATTGGATGAACATATTTATTTGTTCTGTAATTCAGGTTATTATGGACATACATTAAACAACAGAAGATTGACTTTGTTATTCATTGAAGCCAGGTCCATTTGGATTATTATTTTTTGTCTATCACATCAACTAATACATTCAGCACAGTCTGGTCAATGAGTTTGTTTTTTAATTCACTCAGGGGTTGTTTTGTTTGCTTTGGGGGTTTTATTTGTGTTGTGTTTTATTTTCCATCCTTGAATCTGATGGAAAATTATACAAGGACCATTTTAAACTAGTTCACACGGAGATGGAATTTAAAGCCACCTCTCAACTCTAAATCTCACGTGTTTCACTACAAGTACCTCAGAAGGATAATGGAACTGGTACTACGCATGATAACTCAGAAACTCAAAGTTGTTAAGAGGTTAGTCAAGGAGAAGCGACTGTTTCATCTGAGACTAGAAAAAGGCCTATCAAATGTGTTTAGATCCAACAGCATATATCATTCTTAAAAATAGTTTGGTACTAAATAACAGCAGCAAAAGTGTAAACACTCTAGCCCTAAGAATTTGTGGCATTATGGGAAAACTCTACTGCCTGCCCCTAATTGTGATAGTGCTATTAAGGGGAGTCAGGTCTGGTAAAGAGCAGATGAGTACAGAAACAGCATAATTAGCTCCTTTGGTGGCTGTCTGAGTAGAATGCCTGGCTTTTGAGAAGGTTTTATACTGTAATCTGAGATTTGAGCTCCCCACCTCTAGACTGAGTCATATGGGCAGGAGATGCCCAGGTGCACCAATTCTAAGGAAAATGATGACATTTACATAGCTGTCATACTATTCAAATGAAACTTTGTTATTATTTATGTTTAAGATGAGCTGTTCAATGAAGGTGTTTTTGATTGGTGGGCTTTACTATTTATTTTTGTTTGATTGTTTGTTTTGAAGTTTGATAGGTTTCAGAGGAACAACACACAAATATGCCAGCTGTGGAGTGGTGAAGTCCACCTCAAAGGCTTGGGGTGCAGTGTACTCCAAGCCACCTCCCTCTGCCGCACCCTGGGAAGCAGGTTTAAGGGGTCCCCAAGAAACTGAGGGAAACTTTTGGGGCTGGCTCCCACCTACCACCACCTGAGCACCTCTGTACATGCAGCAATACTGAGGGCCAGGAATGGGGCAAACAACAGTTCAAGGACCAAACATCTGCCTTGCAAGGAGGGGAAGAGACTATGAAGTTGGAGGTCGTCATTCTGCAGCTAAGCCTATCCGCTGTCCAGCCCTAGCTCTGCCCTTCCTGAGGCTATGAGGGGACAAAGGCAGCCATGCACCAAAATCTGGTTATGCTCTTGTGACCAGGAAGCAGGTGTCTTTGCAGAAAGTGTCTTCTGATCAGTCTACACTGAAAACCCAGCAGACCCTTTGCTAGTGTGCTTGCAGAAAGTGGTTTAATGCTGATCTTAACTGCGGGCATTTGCACGGGGAGGTGTAGGTTTTATTACAATAGAATACACTAGAATGCACCACAGATTATTGGCATAGAGAAGTCTAAGGAAACTGCCCCAAGGAATTCTGGGATACATCAAGAAAACTTCTGGGACCCAAATGAAGCTGGGGCAGAGCATATGCAGTAAAACAATGGGGATTCGGCCCTTGGTCCCAGTTTAACATGGCTCTGATCCTCCAGCCCTGCTGGTTCCTGGGCTCCTAGGTTAACGCAATTGGTATGTGAACACAAGGTAGGTTCAGTTTGAACCCAGACTTACATTGCTGTGTAGACATACAGAGCTCTGCTTTTGTTTTGGGAAAGGTACTTTGAGCATTACAACTAAATGTAAGGTGGTGCAGATAGTTTAACGTAAGTAGTAAGCACATATTCTAATGGACCATTCAAGATAGGTTGGCTTGTTAACCCCTCTATAACCACAGGACAAAGAGAGAGATCAGTCCAGTAAAAGATATTACCTCACCAACCTTGTCTCTCTAAGATCCTGAGTCCAACATGGCTACAACTACACTACCACTACTTAAATTACATTTGTATGCAGGAGTCTCATGTAAGTATCCTGTAATTCACTAACCGAATAGTCAATGCATTTTTGCATCAACTATTCAATTAGTCAATAGGGCGGCGCTGACCTTTGAAATGCTGCCGCGGCATTTCAAAGCAGTGTCGCACAGAGCCCGGGACCCCAGGCTCCATGCGCTGCTGCCATTTTGAAGTACTTCCCCTCTTCCCCCCCTTTTCTGCTTCTATCGGTTAAAGGCAGCAAGGGGGGGGGGGAGCAACTAGTCTACTATTCTGTTGATTATCCAATAAGCATTTGCTTATCAGATAGTCAAGTAGTCCTTAACATCCCTAGTTCCATGAACGATCTGGGTATACTGGTTCCCCAAACATAATTGCTTATATCATTAGAGAGCAAACACAAAGCAACCTGACTTTCCAGTGTGGAACATCTATGCATTCTGAGCAACAATCACACACTACAGAGGGCTAAATTCAAAGTTAGACTCCTTTCCAACTAAACTATTTTCTTTTATAGTCAGATTCTCTGAGAGCTTTTTATTATTTAAGGGAATCCATATCATTCTAATTTATAGTCACAAATATTTTAAGAAGGTATAAACTGAAGAAAGACTGAAGATACTGTAATTTCACCTTTTACTCCTCTGCTTAGCTCATCCAGGTGTAAGTGGCACCTATTTAGGCCAGGTCAACACTAGACCTGGAAGGTCAGGTTAAGGTATGCAACTCCAGCTATGTAAAATACATAGCTGGAGTCTGCTTACCTTATGCCAAGCTTGGTGCTATCTTCATAGAGACAGGCTGACAGGAGCAAATGCTCCTGTCAATTTCCCTTACTCCTCATGAAGAGCAGGAATACTGGTGTCAATGGGGGCACTCTTTGTATTCGATCTAGCAGGGCTATATTAGACTCGCTAAATCGAACTCCAGAATATTAGCCATGGCTTAAAGTAGACATGCCTTGGGACAGTAACTTGGTGGCAAAAGTGAATATTGTGCCTTTAATAGCAGAACACACATTAGACAGGAACTGTACTGGGGCTGGTGAGAACCTGTTGGAAGCAGGTTTGTGGCACCTTCACAATATACACAGAAGCTCACAGGTCTCCTTTAGCATGTATATCTCTGTGTTAGTTCTTCCAAAGCCTTACTTCTTAGACTCCAGACTGTTTTTCTTATGAATTAACAAGAAAACACGAGAGAGCAGAAAAATGGTGGAAGAAAGGAAAGAGAAAAGAGGACTGTGGTGAAGGAATCATCTTGGACATGGAATTACTAAAAGCTCCCTAGAAGTATAAACTCTCTAGTAACTTAGCAGACTCCTGGAAGAGATTCAAACAGTTTTGATTATACAAGTAGCTGGCTTTGGTGAGAAAAAAAGACCAGTGTAGCAATCTTGTTATCCACTGCCTCAAGTCTTACAATACTTGTCTTTAATAGCCTGCAACAAAGTCAGGCAGAGAAAGCAAATTATAACACAAATTTGCAGAAATTTGAAAGAGTATTGCATACCTAAAACCAGTGAAACTTTTGAAAGGTACAAATTTCACTTTAGAAGGCAAAAGGAAGGAAAGTACTTCGAAGAAGTTCTACCTAACAGAACCGAAGCTAATGAGCCAAACCTGCAACTAGGGGCAGTAAACAGATTCAGTGAAGAGGACTTGAACTCGAATTAGAATCAAAGTTCCAAAGCTATACAGAGACCCTTAGAAGCAGGGCTGGATTGATCTTTTGTGGCTCCATGCTCTGCTCTTTGGCCCACACTTCACCTCCCCCTTCCTGCCCCCCACTTGGTCTCTTCCAGCTTTGGCCCCTCCTACTACTTGCATGGGAGAAAGGGACAGAGAAGAGCTGAGGTGTGGGAAGTCAGGACTGGAAAGGGCAGAGAGGAGAGAATGGAAAGTGAGGCAGGAACGAACAAGCAAGAGGTGGGGCATTGCGAGGGAAGAGGCCAAGTGAGATGTGGCCCCAGGACAAGGCAATAGTCCAAATTCCTGGGTTCCTTCTGAGAGTGGGCCCAGTGCCAGAGCACCATTGTAAGTCCGGTACTGATTAGAAGATATGGCTCTCCCTTTGGATAAGGCAGTAAGATTGCATTATGCAACAGAAATCACTCTGAGCAAAACAAAAGGAAACAGGACACTGCCACTCTGCATACAATAATGAGAGAAAAAAATATCAGTGAACGGTAAAACACTACAGAACAAAAACCCATGGATGGACGGAAAAAGCAAAAAAATGAGAGTTTGTAAGCGACAGCTTCAAGAAATACCAGTACAGGCTTCAGTGTGGGTTGTACACACCTGTACCAGTCCCAGGGATGTATTCCCATTGCTGTCCCTGCTGAAGCCCCTTCACATAAGTGAACTAGGGAAATGTGGCCTACATGAAATTACTACAAGGTGGGTGAGCAGCTGATTGAAAGACCATGCTCAGTGAGTTGTTTTTAATGGCTTGGAGGTGAGGGTCATGCCTAAGTGGTGTCTCAGAAAGGTCTGTTCTGAGTCGGCACCATTCTGTATTCTCATTAGTGTCTGGGATAGTGGAGTGCTGGGTGTGCTTATAGATTTTTGCAGATGACACCAAGCTTGGAGGGGTTCCGTGCACTTATCAATGATAGGGTTAGCATTCAAAATGGCCCCGATAAAGCAGAGAATTGATCTGAAATCAACAAGATGAAATTCATAAAGACAAGTACAACTATTACACACAGGAAGGAAAAAAAAATCAAATGCACAACTACAAAAGGGGAGAAAACTAGGTAGGCAGCAGTACTACAGAAGAGAATATGGGAGTGATAATGGATCATAAATTGAATCTGACCAAATAATGTGATGCAGCTGCAAAACTGGCTAATATTATTCTGGGTATTAACAGCAGTGTCATATGTAAAATATGGGAGAAAATTATTCCCTTCTTTTCAACATTAGTGAGGCCTCAACTAGATACTGTGTCCAATTCTGGGTGCCACACTTTAAGAAAGATGTGACAACTTGGAGAGACTCCAGAGGATAGCAACAAAAATGATAAAAGGTTTAGAAACCTAACCTGTTTCTAAAGAAAATTTTGAAAAACTGGACATGTTTAGTCTTCAGAAAAAGAGACACAGAAAGGCTCTGATAAGTCTTAAATATGTTAAGGGCTGTTTTACCAAGACCAGTGATCAATTGTGCTCCATGTTCACTAAAGATAGGACAAGAAGCAATGGGCTTAATCTGATGCGAGGGAGATTTAAGTCAGACATTAGGGAAAATAAATTCTAACTATAAAGGTAGTTAAGCACTGGAATAGGGCCTGCAAGGAAGGTTTTTAAGCATAGGTGTGGTCTAGATATGCGTGGTCTTTTCTTCTCATGGGGCATGGACTGATAACCTCTCAAGGTCCCTTCCAGCCCCACATTTCTAATTTCATAATCACTAGCCTGAGCATCAAGAGAACAGGCTGTATTTCTCTCTCTGACACGGACATACTATGCAAACTTGGTCATGACACTTAATTGCTGTACCTCTGTTATTAATCTTTGTGCCTCTGTTTAGATGGTAAATTCTTCAGGGTATAGACTGTCCCTTAGCATGTGTACTTATAACAGCTAGCACAATGGGACAAATTAGTGCAATAACCACATCCTCTAAGTCTTGCCGACACCTTGAAAGTCATGAAAGTTAATGCGGAAAACAAGGAATAACATTTCCAGAAGAAAATCATGGTGCAGGAAGGAAAACATGATTCTAAGAGAGGGGAAAAAATCTTTGCTTCTACAATAGCAAAAATTAATGCCAGACAACAGGCAATGGAAGATAGCCAGGTAGCATCCCAAAAATAATTAAAGGAAGGCAAAAGAGCCTGCAAAAGGGAATTAAAAGAAGGCACAGATGCTGGCCAAGAGAGATGAGGGAATGTATCAGTATACAGGACAGGAGCCAACAACAGATAAAGGATAACGGTAAAGAAGATTGAATCAAGTCATTTAATAATAAACACTGCATTTGGAGGGCACCTGGAGCATATGAAGAGATATGGATTTAGTGTTCAAATGTTCACATTGGACTGATGAAAAATGAAAAGAAGTAGGAAACAAAGGGAATATCACAGATCAAGGAGTGAGCCAAGACACAAAAGACAGCTGGAAAGCACTGGCCATTGAACCTGGAACATTGTCCGACAGAGCAAATGAAGAGAGGACTTACAGATTTTAAGAAATTCTTGGACCAGAAAACCTAAGATTTCTAACTCTATTATTTAGTCATATGGGAAGAATCAGACATGAAATATACTTTCATTAAGACAAACCAAAGATTTTGCTGCCTTTCACCTTCTAATTCCAGGACAGAATAAAATTCACAGGCTCTCACATAGGGGATATTTGCCTGGCTATTACAAATTCTTTCAGAGAGGGTAGGTAAAAATTACTAATGGTTCTCAAAAGTGCTTCAGACCTGCTGACTATAATATTTCTAACCAGGATATTTCTAACAGAATATAAGGAAGGCAAAAACTGGGCTCTGGGACAACCTGTCACTAACCATAGAGCACCCCGGGAACATCACTCAAAGAACTACCACATATTTCCCCCTAACTGGTTTTTGAACCCATACACCCAGATTCAGATCAGACTTCATAGACCTTTTTAGCAACTAAGCAAGAGTGTTTCTGTTCTATAGAACCCATATGAAAAAGCAAGAAGTGAGTAGCAAATGAAAGCAGGTGCACAAGGCTGCTAGACAGACATTCTTTAGAGCAGTGGTCTCCAACCTTTTTACACCCAAGATCACTTTTTAAGTCTCAGAACAGGCGAAGATCTACTGCCCCGCCCCTTCCTTGAAGCCCCACCTACATTACATGAGGAAATCTAATGTAAATGTACTGCGCAGGTGCGCAGTTCAGAGAGGGCTCAAGAGCTACTCTTAGAGCCCCTGAGATCTACCAGCAGATCGCGATCTACTGGTTGGTGACCACGGCTTTAGAGCTTTCTACTCATGCTCCGAGATCAGTATTAGCATCAGGCCAGCTGCTAGTCGGGGACTATCATGCACTTGATCACTTTAGAAGAAACCCAGATGGAAGTAAACAGAGTTTTGGTTTCTGGGGTTTAGCCATGTTAGTCTGTAACTTTAAAAACTACTTTAAAAAAAAAACAAGTAGTCCTGTGGTACCTTAGACACTAACATAAATATGTGTATAGAATCATGATGCATCAGTAAAGAACTTCTTCCTGCAAATACCATCTGAGTCACCATGGATGTAGAAGCTCTTTACACCAGCATTTCACATGATGATGGATTATTAGCTGTCAGGAACACTATCCCTGATAATGCCACAGCATACCTGGTGGCTGAACTATGTGATTTTATCCTCACCGACAACTCTTTCCAATTTGAGGACGACTTATCCAGTGGTCTCCAACCTTTTTACACCCAAGATCACTTTTAAAATGACAGACCAAGCCAAGATCTACCATCCCGCCCCTTTCTTGAAGCCCCGCCTTCTCTATTCTCCTCCTCTCCATCACTTGCTATCCCCAATCCTTATACTACTGCTTTTTTAAAAAAGGTTTTTCCAACATTTGGAAGAGGTTTTTCAACATTTGGAAGTGGCGCTCAGCCAGGGTGCACCACGCTCCACGTGGGCTGGTGCAGAGAAGAAGCTGCTTGGCCAGCTGACTGTGGCCTTCAGCCCGGAGGAGGCTGAACCACGCTCCAGCTGATCAGGCGGCTTCCCCTCTGCGCCTGCCCACGTGGAGCTTGGTGCACCCTGGCTGAGCACCATGGGCAGCTGTCCGGGAAACTGCTTCGCTTCACTCCCGCCCAGCTGCCCTGCGCTCAGCACGGGAAGTTTGATCTGGCACAGCTGGAGCAAGACGCAGCCTCCCTGGGCCGAGTGCAGGGCAACCGGGCGGGAGAGAAGAGAAGTGGCTGCCTGGCCAGCTGGCCCTGGCACTCAGCCAGGGTGCACCAAGTCCACATGGGCAGGCGCAGAGGAGAAGCCGCCAATCAGCTGGATCGCAGGGCAGCCTCTTTCAGCTGAAAGCCACAGTCAGTTGGCTGGGGTGTTTCAGCCCTCCCGACCTCCCAGCTCCACCATTCCTCGCAGCTACTCACCTGTGTTGTTCCTTGGTGAGTAGCTGCTCCTCAAATGAGGAAATCAGTTCAGAGAGGTCTCAAGAGCTACTCTTAGAGCCCCTGAGATCTACCGGTAGATCGCGATCTACTGGTTGGTGACCACGGACTTATACCTTCAAGTCAGTAGCACAGCTATGGACACCCACATGGCCATACAATATGCCAACGTCTTTATGGCTGATCTTGAACGTTTCCTCGGCTTTCGTCCCCTAGCGCCCTTCCTCTATTTATGCTACATTGATGACATCTTCATCATATGAAACTATGGGAAGGAGGCCCTTGAAGAATTCCACACTGATTAAAACATCTTCCACCCCACCATCAATCTTAGCTTGGACCAGTCCACAGAAAAGAACCACTTCCTTGACACTACAGTATAATTAAATGATGGTCACATTTCCACCACTTTTTTACCAGAAACCTACTAACTATTATGTTTACCTATATGCCTTTAGCTTCCATCCAGGACACATTCTACAACTGTTTAAAGCCAGGCCCTAAGATTCATTTGGATTTGTACCAATCCCACAGACAGGACAAATACCTACAAGATCTTTGTCAGGCATTCTTAAAACTTAAATACCCATTTGGGGAAGTGAAGAAACAAATTGACAGAGCCACATGAGTACCCAGGAATCTGCTTCTTCAGGACAGGCCCAATAAAAAAAATAACAGAAAACCACTAGTAACAGAAAACCACAGTAAACCTATGACCCCCAGCTCAACCCCCTCCAGTGCATCATTAACAATCTACAACCTATCCCGGAGAACAATCCCACACTCTCACAGGCCTTGGGAGGCAGGCCAGCCCTCATCTACAGACAACTGCCTAACCAGAAATAAATTCTGTCCAGCAGCCACATATCACACCTCAAACATACTCCCCCAGGAACTTACCCCTGCAATAAACCCCATTGCCAACTCTGTCCACATGTTTATACAAGTGACTCCATCACAGGACTCAACCACATAAGCCACAACATCAGAGGCTCATACACCTGCATATCTTTTAATGTGATATATGTCATCAAGTACCAGCAATGCCCCTCTGCCCTGTATATTGGCCAAATTGGACAGTTACTATGACAAAGAATTAATGGATACAAATTAGCTATTTGAAATGGTAACACACACAAATCTGTAAAGGAACATTTTAACCTACCTGGGCACTCATTAATGGACTTAAAAGTAGACATTCTTCTACAAAGTAATTTCATAAGCCAACTACAGAGAGAGAGCACAGCATTGACTTTCATTTACAAATTTGACACTATCTCCTGTGGCTTGAACAAAGACTTGATCTAGTTAACATATTATAACACCAGCTTTCCTTACATTCAACAGACTATTGACATCAAAAGCTAAGTATGGGACATTTCCAGCCAACTTAATTAGCCTTATTAGCTCCAGGACTACAATTAACAGGGTTTTTTTCTTCTTTCCCCTCTCCCTTCTTATTCTGAGCCCCGCCCCCCCCTTTTTCCACTCTAAATCATGTCATCTGTAGAAGTGAGTTTTGCCCACAAAAGCTCATGATACTATACATATATTTTTGTTAGTCTCTGAAGTATCACGAGGCTACTTGTTGTTTTTTAAAAGATGTTTTTATTTTTTTGTTGTATTTGTTCCTCTGCAGTACAGTATATATAAACGAGGAGCAGCAGACCGGTTTAATTTGGTCTCTCTATCCAACACAATAGAAGTTAATTTTACTTACAGTGATCATCATTGTTCTTAGAAATCCGTTTACACAACTGTGCAACATAACCAATATCTATGTATTTTCAACATGCCCAACAACAAGGTGCCAGCTGAAATATAGGTAGCATACTGTGTGAGCTGATAGCTGCTCCTAGAGCCCTCAGCTGTTGCCTTGCTAAAAATTCACTGCATAAAGTAGGAACTAAATCTAGCCATATGTGATTTATTCTTGCCTAAATTCATTTACAGCAAAAAAGATTTATTTATTTCCTGCCCTCAGTATAATCTGATTGGCTTTTGTGACAGCTGTAAAGAGTGCTGCTAAGAAACAATCACATCAGACAGAGAACATGCTAATGTAATCAGGGTTTCTAACGGGAAGTGATTTTGTCAGATTAGAAATTATAGCTTTGTATGGATACTACCCAAGTTGTCAGCCCCTCTTTCCACAGTAACAACAGAACGCTGTTAAACTTTAGGAACACTCTTGTCTGTTCATCACATCATAAAAAAATTAAACTTCTAACCATATCTGATGATTTCCTACAATGAAAGACCAAGAAACAGAAGGTTAAAAGTCCCCATTTGAGCATCTTAATCTTCTATTAATGATGCAACCTGTACTGTACCATCTGAAACAAATGAATCAACACTGTACCCACCATTCTAGCAATCGAACTCTTCTAATTAGGTGATCTTTCTTTCTTTAAATGCTTCTTAGAGATTTTTAAAAGGCACTTTAATCCTTAAGTGTAAAATTTGCATTCAAACTACTGTACAAAGAAATACTAACAATGATTCTGAAGTTATTCCTTCCAACAGAAACCACAGACTTCTGATCACACAGCATCAGAGAAGATAAAAATGTACATGAAGAGGTTTTTTTAATCTCATTAGCAGCCATTAGAAATCCACAGGGGAAACATAATGACCAGTGGAAAAAAGGGCACAGCAGCCTTGAGTGAACAAAACAGATGTTTAGTGCATATAGATATTATCTAAAACTAGCATCAGACTAGTGAGGTTGCCCATTTAGGGCATCTCCTAGGAAACCATCAGATAACATTAAAAGATATTGATTTTAACATAAAAAGAGCTGCAGGGGAAATGGGGTGTAGTGGATAGAATTGGGATGTGTTTCTAAATGCTGCAGTTCTAATTCCTACCATGGGGGAAAAAACAAATGTATTTTTTAGATATGTATTAGGTTTTCCTTAAGAGATTTGAAACGGTTGTATGTTTCTGTATCTTGATATAACAGCCTTTAATTGGACAGAGTAGAATATAGTATGAATGCACATCTCAGATTTTTTTTCTACTCTTGCAGAAAAAAAGATATCTTACAAATATGTTGCAAGCTGCATGTTACATTAATTTATTAACTTTTTTTTTTTCTGCTACCTCTTTCAATCTGGGATTTTCCAAGTAGCCTAAGGACTTTCAGGGGGAGTTGGGAGCCTACTTCCCAGCCCAAATCTTTTTGCTTCAATCCATGCTTTAAACCCGTCCCTCTCCTTGCAGATCACAGGGATTTCTGCCTCCAACCTTTATCTCATCCTTATGTGCCCAGCCTGTTGAGTCCTGGCGGATGAAAATCACCCATGTGCAGAAGGCAACACATGGCCCAGCCACGACTTGGATAATACTTGGCTCTTGCACTTATCACCAGAGCGGGGGGGAATTTTATCCACCACAATCCTGCCTTCTAATTTGTCCTAAAAGAATCTGTTTATATAACAGATATGCCAAACAAACAAAACCAGCCTAGCCAAACTTCTTCTGATATTTGTGTTTTCTTTTATTTTCCAGATGGAGCACTTCCAAACAACAGCTGCACAGACACTTGTTTGATCATGTAAAGAACTGTAAAGTGTTTGATTGATCAGCTCAGATGTCAGCAATTTTGGAATAGGGCTGGGCTCCAAAGGACCAGATCACTTTGGGAAATGCAAAGGGGTGTGCATAGGGGGTGGGACTGTTTATTCTCATTGTGTCCTTCTTTCTAGATTACAAGCTTTTTCAGCAGCAGAGTGATTCACTTCATCCAGTATACAGCCTGTAAATTCAGGACAATAAAACTACATTGCATCTTTGACAAGTTAAACTCAAATCATATTTGACTGGCAAGGTGTGGTATCATTCTGAAGAAGTAACAGCTTCAAATTATATGCTCAGAGGTTACTTTTTCCAAAAATGCAGGTTTGAAGCAGCAGTAGGCTGGGAGCATGCCTCATCTGCAGTGTGGGTTTGAGTGAAAAGTAGTGAGAATACAGCACGCCCTGCTAGTTGTGAACCAGCCACAGGCATCAGCAAAATAGCAGTATTTCCATCAGAACCATCAAATTACAGTGTTCTAGTGTGTCTAGTCATCTGTTGGGTAGATATCCATTTCTTCCTTGTCGTTCTAACAGTAAATGCCATAAATGAAATCTACAGTTAATTGAGGGTAAGAATTAGTTATTTTGTTTTGTGTTTTTAATTAAGAGTAATTAAGTTAGAGGAATTTCAGATTCATACAGGACCCCTATAAATACTACAACTTCTACTGAATGCACAATTTTTCCTCTTCAGTCCTCTGCAGAATATTTTAAATGGGAAATTCAGGGAAAAGATGCATCTCCCCGTGTGCTTCTTAGCAAAAGAAATTTGAAACAATGTGGGATTGGGTTTATTCTTATTTGTTTGATTGCTTGGGGGGGGAGCAGTTTGGAGATTAGAAAACTATGATTTGATTAAATAACTCTTTGATTTAGGCTAATACCAGCCCCCACCCCCAATATAACAACAGACGTGTTGTTGTCAACAGTTGTCACTTTTCTTAATAAGTGTTAAGAATGAGATAGAAGGACATCTGTGGCTATCAGTTCTGCTGTTGAGTGCGAACTGCTGTAAAAACAGAACCCAAACTCAGCCATCTAGGGAATAATGACTGAAACTTTTCCCTGGGTCATTAGGAAAACAGCTTGCTCCTGAATGTTTGTAAAGGGATGTTTACAGTAAGGTAAGTCCCAGGTTAGTGGTATTCAAGTCACATGACCTATGTCAGGGAGCTGTGAGCTTAAGCATCTACACTGCATTCTAAACCTAGGGTTCTGTTGGCCACACTTCAATGCAGAGTTCCAAATCAAAGTAATCCAGTCCCAGACTGCCTAGCATCTCTCCCTGCCCAGTATTAACATTCTAGTCTTATGAATCTGTTGCACTTTGGGAAAACTCCACTGTTCCCTAATTATGATGGTGCTATTGCTAGGACTTAGATGCACATAAGGAGCATGTGAGTACAGAAACTGTACAATGACTGCACTCAACTACCATCACATCTGAGAATTACCTTGCCACTCTTGGCTGAATCACATTGGCGGAAAAATGCTCACATGCTCTTGTTCTGAGGATAATTAGGTGATCAGTCTCCACGGCTATCAAACTATTAAAATGAAATTTTGAATTTAAAAAGGACTGTAGAGGTGATCCTGGCAATTACAGGTTGGTAAGTTTAACTTCAGTACATGATTTGTTGGGGAAAAGACAATATGGTTTCTGTAAAGGGAAATCATGTCTCACCAATCTACTAGAATTCTTCGAGAAGATCAACAAGCATGTGGACAAGGGGGATCTAGAAGATCCTTGTATTTCTGGAAATCCTTTGACACGTTTCCTCACCAAAGACGCTTAAGCAAAGTAAGCTGTCATAGGATAAGACAGAAGATCCTCTCAGTATTGGTAACAGGTTACAAGATAGGAAACAAAGTATAGGAATAAATCATCAGTTTTCAGAGTAGAGAGAGGTAACTGGTGATGTCCCCCAGAGGTCAATACTGGGACCAAACTTATTAAAAAAAGACAGATAGATAGATGATGGGTAAACAGTTGGGTGACAAAATTTGCAGATGACACAAAGCTAGGGGGAAGGTAGATACGTTGGAGAGTAGGGATATGGTCCACAGTGACCTAGACAAATTGGAGGATTGAGCCAAAAGAAAGCTGATGAGGTTCAACCAGGACGATTGAAGAGTCCTGCACTTGGGATGGAAGAATCATTGTTACAGGTTGGGGACCAACTGTCTAAGCGGCAGCGGCAGGGCTGTTCCCCACACTGGCACTCTGTAGGCTCTGCTTACAAAACTCCTCAGAGTCACAGATTCACTGACTTTGGGAGGTAGCTACCACCATCAAGTGATTTAATCCCTAAGGGTATGTCTACACTACAAAGTTAATTCGAACTAACAGACGTTAGTTCGAATTAACTTTGATAGACACTACACATGCAAACCGCTAGTTCGAATTTAATTCGAACTAGCGGTGCGCTTAATTCGAACTAAGTAAACCTCATTCTATGAGGACTAACGCCTAGTTCGAATTAATTAGTTCGAATTAAGGGCTTTGTAGCCACTTAATTCGAACTAGTGGGAGGCTAGCCCTCCCCAGCTTTCCCTGGTGGCCACTCTGGGCACCACCAGGGAAACTCTTCTGCCCCCCTCCCAGCCCCAGAGCCCTTAAAGGGGCACGGGCTGGCTACGGTGCCCGTGCCAGGTGCAAGCCTGCCAGCACCCAGCCAGCAGACCCTGCACCTGGCACGGCTCGAGCCAGCCACCCGCTGCCACCCAGCCCTCCCCCTCTTCCCGGGACCAGGCTGGTGGCTCCCGGGAGCCTGCCCAGGTCTGCAAGAGGCGGGCGCCCGCCTGGTCTAGTGCAGACATCGTGGACCTCATCCACGACCTCCGCACTAGGTACAGGAAAGTGGCCGTCTAGGGCAGGAGAGCTGCCAGCCTGGCCACCCGGGAACAGGTGTGCATGAAAATCAAGCTGCTCCACTGAGACCCCCGACCCTGAGCTCTGACCTTAGAATGGCCATACTGGGTCAGACCAAAGATCCATCTAGCCCAGTAGCCTGTCTGCCGACAGTGGCCAACGCTAGGGACCCTGGAGGGGATGGACCGAAGACAATGACCAAGCCATTTGTCTCGTGCCATCCATCTCCAGCCTTCCACAAACAGAGGCCAGGGACATTTGCTCTGTAACAACCAAGTATGCTTTATTACCTTTAAACTCTGTTCTAGTTCTAGCCTTCACAGCCTCCTGCAGCAAGGAGTTCTACAGGTTGACTCTTTGCTTTGTGAAGAAGAACTTTCTGTTACGAGTTTGAAGCCTGCTACCCATTCCTTTCCTTTGGTGTCCTCTAGTCCTTCTTTATGGGAACTAATGAAGAACTTTTCTGTATGCACCCTCTCCACCCAACTCCTGCTTTTAGAGACCTCTATCCTTTCTCCCCTCTGTCTCCTCTTTTCTAAGCTGAAAAGTCCCAGTCTCTTTAGCCTCTCTTTATATGGGACCTGTTCTCAACCCCTGATCATTGTAGTTGCCCTACTCTCTCCCACCCTCTCTCTTCCCCTCTCCCACCTCCTTTTCCCGGTCTCCCCCAGTTTTGTTCAATAAAGACAGATTCCATTTTTGAACACAATTGTCCTTTATTTTGTACATCAAGAAGAAGGGGGGCTAGGGAAGGGTAAGTGGAAGGAGGTGAGGGAGGAATGGGGTACACGCCCCCGATGGGGAGGACTGGGCTGGCTCTGTGGGCTTCTGGGGGTGGAAGCTTTCCTGCAGCGCCCCAATTGCCCCCTCTCCCCAGATGGCAGCCTGCGGCAAGTGCAGCCGGGCTGATGGCCGAGTGCTGTGATGTGCCCAGTGTGGGTACTTTGGGCAATCCAAGGTAGGACTGCTTTGCAAGTGGGGCGCCCCTGAGAACTGTCTGTCCAGGGTGGGGATCGGGACCCTTTAAGCACAGCCCTCGGCTAGCCTGAGGCAGCATTTCCACGCTCTAAGTCCTCCTCTGATGCCCTGCCAGCACTGCTTCCGGCCAACCTTAAGCCTGGTTCAGGGTCCACTTAATGTGGACATGCTAGTTCGAATTAGCAAAACGCTAATTCGAACTAGTTTTTTAGTCTGGATCCGTTAGTTCGAATTAGCTTAATTTGAATTAACTAATTCGAACTAAGTTAGTTGGAATTAACGTTGTAGTGTAGACGTACCCCTATAGACAACCACCTAACCTCAAAATGATTCTTACCATCAACCACAGGACATACCACACTAATACCGACCCTGATACATTTCCTTGCAACAAACCCTGTTGCTAGCTTTTTCCACATATTCACTCTACTGATACCATTATTGGACCTAACCAAGTGAGTTATAAGATCAAGAGCACATATTCCTGCGCATCCAGAAATATAATTTATGCTATCATGTGCCGAAAGTGTCCGTCTGCTATGTACATTGGACAAACGTCTCAGACACTTCGCCAAAGGATCAATGCCCACAAAACAGTTATTAGACAGGATCACAAAGAAAAAACAGTTTCTTGCTATTTCAACCAGAAAGGACATTGTCTCAACGACTTGATTACCTGCATCCTGCTTCAAAGGCCTTTTAAGAATACACTTGAAAGAGAATCCTCTGAATTGTCATTCATGCTAAAATTGGACACTTTACACTTAAGTTTTAATAAAGACTCTAATTATCTTATCCATTACAAAGATAGCTTCCCCAATTATCACCTCTAATATCATTAGCTCACAGACATTTACCTGCCCCTCCCATCCCCCTTCTGTTCTGAAATTTGATTTGTCCTTTTCATATGTGTTCATTGTTTTTAATTGTATCTTTTGGTATATATGGTTGTGACAATTTTCTTCCACTATTTGATCTGAGGAAGTGGGTCTGGCCCACGAAAGCTTATCACCTAATAAACCATCTTGTTAGTCTTTAAAGTGCTACATAGTCTTGTTTTTTCTTTCAGCTACACCAGACTAACACGGCTACATTTCTATCACTGGTTGTAGTCTAGATGCTCTTTTTCAACAGAGGCTTTGTTGACAGATACGTCAAAAAAGGCGTGCAGTCTAGATGTACCCAATGAGGGAGCAAAGTTGACTGAATTGGTTCATGCCATTTCCATTCTATTAGCCTTTCTATTCCGTGTTATTTCTTCTAAAGCTCCCAACAAGCTACAGGCCAAATTCTTCCCAGTGTGCAGTGACTCTGAGAAATCTGATTTACAATCTCTGAAAACAGCCTTGGCCTTCTGAGTACAAGCCCTGTGGCAGGCTAGCCTATACAGAGCAAAGGTCAACCAATTGCTGAAAAAAAAAGAGAGAGAAAAAAATAGCAAAACCTGATTCATAGCTCAGAGTTGCCTGGGGTTTGAAGAACTCATGTGAAGAAGCTCCTTGCCATTGATGCTCTGCTATGCCATGCCTATTTCTCCAAACTTTTAAACCTCAGGACCTCCAAACCCCACTCACTAAAAGGTAACTGGTAATTCATTCAGAGTGAGGCTGGAGTAAGGATACGGTGAGATAATTGAAAGTTCGAAGATGGAGTGTGTTAATTGTCCCAGTGGAAACAATGTTTTTAAATAATGTTAAGCTTTGTTCCTTTCCAAATTGCTAAGGAAGTTTCCAAAAGATGTCAAAATCAGGACTCTCTGCTAAATGTACTACCAGGTGCTGAGAATTTTACCAGACAAAATGTTTGAGAAGATACAGAAAAGGACAGTCCTGCTATGGCTAAATGACTAATTTATGTGCATACCATTCTGTTCTTCTCTCTGAACTTTGACTCTATGAGCCAGATCCTCAGGTACTATAACTTGATTTACCTCCACTGAAGTCAAGGGAGCTAGCTGGAGTAAAGTGGTTTTAGGATCTGGCTTTATATCATCTTAAAACTGTCAGAAAGTGTCTCTTAATACCTCAAATCTTATCCTCTGACACAGTTGAGTTGTAAATCATAAAATAATCTCAGCATTTAGCAGGAATATGCAGAAGGCAAAATTTTAAAATAATTAAGAGTCTAATTTATTAGCTACGTTGTACCAAATACCCATTAATCACACTAATGTGGGTTCCAGAAGTGCTTCCATTCTCTCACACTAGCTTGCTTTTCTTCTTTCTTGACAGCATTAGTAGGCAACAGTTACATTATATAACTGCTCAGTGCTCTGGCAAGAAACCATTATGTTCCCTGATCATTATTGACATCCTGACATTTGTCATCTCCTTTCATAGCAGTTAAATCTCACTTTATCTGTAAATGTCACCATGTCATTTACTCATGAAAAGGGGTCATATGCCCAAAATAGTATTCTCCGGTTTAAAAAGAGAAGTTGGCTTTATTCACAGTAAGTAATCCTTGGACAAACTTCACTGCTGATAAATACCTGTTTTTCACATACAGTTGTTTACATCACCAGAAACAGATTTCAGGGCTGAATTTGTGAAAATAAAATCCTAATAGGAAAGGGCAATGCTCTGGATAAGAAAAATAGCTGTTTATCCTTTCGGCTTCTTATGTATAATCCACACCGAGTTATTAGAGCTGAATTTACCTGTAGTACAGTGTAACTTTAATTTGACTTTGTACTGACTAAAATCCACTGGTTCACCATTTTTATTAAAGCTTTAATATATGCTTCCTAGCTGGACTGTATTTTATCCTCTCAAAAAGATGTTTAAATAATTCTCAGTGATAATCTTCCTTTTTTATTCTCTAAGTGTGTTGTGAAGATGTATTAATTAACCTCTAAACCTACCCTGTGAGGCAAGGCAGAATAAAGATCTCTTCACAATGCTTTTCAAGGAGGGAATCAGTCTCAGACCCATGAATTCTTCTGGCTTCCTATTCTGTGGTCACGCCATCTCATCAAGGATCTCTCTCGCAACTGTGCTTTTTTTATACATAAGGATTTAGGATATTTTTTTCACAAGACAAGTGGCCCAGTCATGACACAGTATGCTAGTACCCAAGGAAACATTAGTGAGGTAAATACCACACTTTTAGGGTACGTCTAGACTACAGGGTTTTGTCGACAGAAGTTTTGTCGACAGATACTGTCGACAAAACTTCTGTCGACATAGAGCGTCTAGACACATTCAGTTCTGTCGACAAAGCAAGCTGCTTTGTCGACAAAACCCTGTAGTCTAGATGCAACCCTACAGGCAATAACACCTTCTGTTGACAGAAGGTGTTATGCCTCGTAAAATGAGGTTTACCAGCGTCAACAAAACTGCTGAGTTCTGTCGACGTTATGTCGACAGAACTCAGCGGTAGTGTAGACGCAGGTATAGTTTTGTCGACAAAAGTCCACTTTTGTCAACAAAACTCAGTAGTCTAGACACACCCTTAGTGACCATAGAGGGCCTGTTGTAATAGCTGGGTCTACACATTTCTTTTAATGGTAAGTTTTAGGGTAAATAATAAGTAAACATTTATAAAACATTATACTAATCTATAACCATGAATGTTAACAGGAAAAGGTGTATTAATTAATTAAATAAGTCTAAACAAATCCAATAAAACAATTTTGAAAACCTAGTTAAGTATGCCTGAAAATCAACAAAAAAAAGCATAAGCCCAAAAATGAGTAAAACAAAATTGGTATTTTAAAATTAGACTTAATTGGCAAACAAAACTGTGATGGAATTGGCTATTTTACCCAAAAGGAGGAAAGGTTAAATCCTTTTTTGGAAAATGAGCAGATGAGGAGAAAAGAGGAATAAGTAAATGCTACCCATTAGACCTACCATCACCATGGGTTTTTTGGGGGGGGGGAGGAGGGAGGATATCGAACCTTTTTTAATTTTGAAAGATATTCTGATCAGATCTGGTCAAAAAGACAGCAGTTGGTCCAATAAAAGATATTACCTCTCCCACTTAGGTTCATATATTTCATCTAAATTAAGGCAAATGGACCCATTGGGATCTGACTCCTGATATTAATAGGTGGTATATGAAGAGCCCATTATTGTTATTGTGATGTGATATTGGATATCAGGTAGCACTGAAGACCTTACAAGTTACCTAATGTTCGCTCTTGGGAGTAAATGCACCTCTCTCCCATAGCAATAAATGCTCACATTTACACAGCCGTGTTCATTCCAAAGAATGTTGCAAATTATATTCAGCATGTTTAGCAAATCAGCAGAAGTTCTGTGAGCTCAGAAACAGTGTAAGAAAGACAGAGATGAAAAATGATCCCTTGTAATTGAAAAGGGGCAATTTAAGTAAATAATTTAGGGGTTAAAGTGAAACCCTGACCCAACAGAAGGCAATGGTATAACCCTTTCTAGCTTCAACAGGGCCAAGATTGCAACTCTAGTGCTGGAGAAAGTACCATAGGTTCCAGGATGGGTACAAGTCACCAGGACTTCAATTCTACATCCCATCAGAAACAAGTAAGTTACAAAACATTGACGGAAACCGTCACTATTCAAGAACCTATTCAGAGATCCACCAATGCATCCAAACTTAATCTTCCAGTATCCTTGATAAACTGCTTTCAGACTTTCATTGCACTACCTTTTGTTTTGCCATTGCAATGCCACAGTACTTACAAGTGGATTAACAGAAAGGTACCAGCTGTTGACCTGTTCTGATGGATACCCAAAAACATAGGAACCTTCCTGTCATTGCTGGCAGATTCTCTGAAGAATCCCAGCTCTTTGGCTTCACCATCAGTCAGGGCAAAACAGAGGTCTTATTGCCAACCAGCTCCTCACTCCCATGCCCCAACACTAGTCATCTTCATCCATGACACATTGCTGAAAAATTGGGGATCAGTTCAAATATTTGGGCAGCACCATCTTGGGAGTGATGATAGGGAAATTTCCTCCAGAATTAGCAAAGGCAGCCAAGCCTTAGGCCAACTTAGAACAAAAATCCTAAATTAACACAACATTTGTTCCTCCATCAAAGTGAAGATCTACAGTGCAGTAGTCCTAACATCTCCTCTGTATGAACCTAAAATATGGACTCTTCATAAATGGCACATTAAACTACTTGAGCAAATTCACATCTGCTCCCCCCAGGCAATAATAAGCATTCATTGGCAGGACAGCAAGACCAATTCTGAGTTCTTTTGAGAAAACAAACACAACTTGCATTGAGAAAATGCTATTGAGAACACCACTTCAGTGGGTCAGACATGTCATCAGGATGGAAAGACATTATCTCCCCAAACAGATCCTGCATGGGGAGCTGAGGCAGGGCAAAAGAAAGAAGGGCCATCTGTATAAACATTTATAAGAAACTGTAAAGCAGTTTCCAGGGGCCTCACCTCAGTCTCAAAGAACTCAGGGGGCTCCGAACAGGTCTCATTGGCAGTCTCTGACAAGATCTGTGTCTACCAGGTTTGAGTGGGAACAATAAAATAGAAAAAGGTTTTCTTGTAAATGAATATGATGATAATTGTAGAACTTGTCATCATACTCAGATAAGATAGATTGATATGTTCAAAAGGAATTTCCATACCTAAGACATGGGGAGAAATCTAACATCTCCAAGGTTAATGGCAAAACTCCCATTGACTTCAGCAGAGCCAAGATTGTATCCAAGATGTTGTTTACATTTCACAACAGGATCTCCTAGTTTGTAGCTCACTTCCCTTTAATCATCATTGCCAGCTCTGCCCTTATTACAAACAAATCCTTTAAACAATGTGTCACCCATAATTTTGGGAGGGTGATGTTCTATATAATTTGTACAGTAAATCTCTGTAAATACTTAAAAAGCTCAGTGGAGATTCTGAAAAAAAATCCTCAAGCCCAGTGTTCTGTAGTGAGTTCTTAGAATATTCAATAAAGCTATTTTGAGAAAGCCTTATAGACATATTCTGTTCTTAAGAAATCCCATAAAAATCTGTACAATTAAAGTAGTCTTTCATGCTGCCATCCTGCACTCTTTCAACTGCAATTGTTACAAAAGTTAGGGGGGTTATTCTGTGACCTCTCCTGCAGCAGTAAAAATAGTAGTTCTTTAGTAAAATGTAATATGAAGTCTAATTCATGAAGCTGGTCTTTAATATAAAAAGTATGTTGCTAGTGCCCAGGAAATACAATACAATGGTTGCCATTAAAAAATCATCATAAGCCTAGATTTAACACTCAATGATAATTGAAATACAACAATTCCCACCTATAATTTGCACAGGAAATATGTGGTTACTCGGTTATTATTGTATAGTAGCTGTGGGCAAATGTTTGTCAAACTCTCAGTTGCTATAAATGACCATAATATCACTCATTAAAATGGTTATCTGTCCATTTACACCAGCAGAGGTTAATTTTGGGCTTCTGAGTCAAATTAAGAGCAGCCTGTGATCTGTATAGGAGAAGAAAAGTGCTGGTAGGTTAGGAGAGTAGAAGAGGCTGACTGGAGACAGGCTGGGATTGAGGGAGATGAAGGTAGGCTGGCAGGTTGCTGGCTGGAAGTTGGGCTGTGGCTGAATGTTGTTTTCTGTCTGGCCATTATGAGGCTGGAATATAGGAGTGGGCTAGATGGAGGGCTGCAGCTAGCCCCTGACTAAAATGAGGCTGAAAATTGGAATTTACAATGGAGGGGTGAATGGAAAGGAAAGGTTGCTTTGGACTAAGAGGAAAGAAGCGGAGGATGAGGAACGGTCTCAGATCAGGTGATAGGATTGCCAACTCTCCAGGATTGTCCAGGAATCTCCAGAAATTCATGAGTAATCTTTAATTAAAGATTAAACCTCCAATAATACACCAACTAAAAGTGACAACTATAATCCCAGGACAAGAAAGAAAGTCTATATCTCTCAGGATATGACAAAAAAAGAAATGTGTTGGTATTTTGTATGGATTCAGAGTTATATTGGAATATTAAGTAGGGTTCTGATCAAGTTTGAATATCAATATTGCTAAAATCAGTGACATGGGTTTATTAAATATGGCATATAGGAATGATAATCCCTATGTTCCATCTTTGAAGCTTTCATCTTAGTAGCTGCTGGCTTTAATTGGATAGCTCCAGGTTTTCCAACTCAGTTTTGTCCCCCTTTTCCATGAACTTTTTATCACCTCAGGAATTCCCTCCACTGATAGCATAAAAGACCAGATATTGCACTTGCGCAACATTGTCCACCATAATGGTAGCCAGGACTGCTCTGATCTGAAGCTTCACAGAAGTGTTCCAAGAGCAAAGACAAGAGGGAAAGGCCTATTCACCATCCATCCATTCTACTTGCACGAATCCCTGATTACCTGGACATGACCATCTGTTTCCAAAGGTTACGACAAAGATTGTTAGTCAGTTAGACTCCCCAGCCCATGAGTAATAGGTCTTGGGCCTAACTACCACTCACTTCTGATGTACCTAAGATCCAAGGGAAAACATACAACCAGTGACCCCTACTTCTTGTGTTATGGGCAGGAGTAAATAACTCTTCTTTATTCACTTTTTTTTACCCCAGTAATGATTTTATGGACCTCTATCATATCCCTCTTTACGTGCCTATTTCCAAGCTGAAAAGTCCCAGCTTTATTAACGTCTCCTGAGATGGCAACCATTCCATATCTCTAATCATTTGTGTTACCCATTTTATGACCGTTTCCCCATGCAAAGTATCAGAGGGGTAGCCGTGTTAGTCTGAATCTGCAAAAGCGATGAAGAGTCCTGTGTTACCTTATAGACTAACTGAAGTGTAGGAGCATAAGCTTTCGTGGGCAAAGACCCACTTCGTCAGATGCATGTAGTGGAAATTTCCAGAGGCAGGTATAAATATGCAGGCCAGGATCAGGCTGGAGATGAAGAGGTGGATCCAATCAAGGAGGATGAGGCCCACTTCTAACAGCTGATCTGGAGGTGTGAATTCCAAGAGAGGAGAAGCTGCTTTTGTAGTTAGCAAGCCATTCACAGTCTTTGTTTAATCCAGAGTTGATTGTGTCAAACTTAAAGATGAACTGTAGCTCAGCAGAAGCAAAATGCAGGACAATGTAGCACTTTAAAGACTAACAAGATGGTTTATTAGATGATGAGCTTTCGTGGGCCAGACCCACTTCCTCAGATCAAATAGTGGAAGAAAGTAGTCACAACCATATATACCAAAGGATACAATTAAAAAACTGAACAAATATGAAAAGGACAAATCACATTGCAGAACAGGAGTGGGATGCAGGGGGGGAGGGAGGAAGGAAGGTAAGTGTCTGTGAATTGATGATATTAGAGGTAGGGAGAGTGGGATGTTTGGGAGTTAATGGTATTAGAGGTGATAATTGGGGAAACTATCTTGGTAATGGGTGAGATAGTTCAAATGTTTGTTGAGTCCTTTTTGGAAAGTGTCTAATTTTAACATGAATGACAGTTCAGAGGATTCCCTTTCAAGTGCAAATGTAAAAGGTCTTTGTAGCAGAATGCAGGTGGTTAAGTCATTGAGAGAGTGTCCTTTCTGGTTAAAATGGCAAGAAACTGTTTTCTCTTTGTGATCTTGTCTGATATCTGTTTTGTGGGCATTAATCCTTTGGCAAAGTGTCTGAGATGTTTGTCCAATGTACATAGCAGACGGACACTTTCGGCACATGATAGCATAGATTATATTTCTGGATGCGCAGGAATATGTGTTCTTGATCTTATAACTCACTTGGTTAGGTCCAATAATGGTATCAGCAGAATGAATATGTGGACAAAGCTGGCAACGGAGTTTGTTGCAAGGGAAGGTACCAGGGTTGGTATTAGTGTGGTATGTCCTGTGGTGGTTGGTAAGAATCATCTTGAGGTTAGGTGGTTGTCTATAGGAGACTATGGGTCTGTCTCCCAGAGCCTCTTTGAGTATGGTATCCTGTTCCAATATAGGCTGTAGTTTATTGATAATGTGTTGGACAGGTTTAAGTTGGGGGTTGTAGGTGATGACAAGTGGTGTTCTATTGTTGGTTTTCTTGGGTCTGTCTTGAAGTAGATGGTTTCTAGGTATTCGTCTGGCTCTTTCAATTTGCTTTTTTATTTCTCTGGGTGGGTAGTTGAGGTTTATAAATGCTTGGTAGAGATCCTGAAGCTTCTGGTCTCTGTCAGTGGGATTAGAGCAGATGCGGTTGTATCGAAGGGCTTGGCTATAGACGATGGATCGTGTGGTGTGTTCTGGATGGGAGCTGGAAGCATGTAGGTAACTGTATGAGTCGGTGGGTTTTCTGTAGAGAGTGGTGTCTAATTTTCCATTGTTGATTTGTACAGTGGTGTCCAGGAAGTGGATCTCTCGTGTAGAATGGTCCAGGCTGAGGTTGATGGTGGGGTGTAGGTTGTTGAAATCTCTGTGGAATATCTCCAGTGTTTCTTGGCCATGCGTCCAGATCATAAAGATGTCATCGATGTACCGTAGGTAGAGGAGGGGTGAAAGGGGACGGGAGTTGAGGAAACGTTGTTCTAGGTCAGCCATAAAGATGTTAGCATACTGTGGGGCCATGGCTGTGCCGCTGATCTGGAGGTATAAGTTGTTCTCAAACTGGAAATAATTGTGGGTGAGAACAAAGTTACATAGGTCTGCTATCAGGTTGGCAGTAGTGTCCTCTGGGATAGTGTTTCTAATTGCTTGTAATCCGTCTTCATGTGGGATGTTGGTATATAGAGCTTCTACATCCATGGTGGCAAGGATGGTATTATTGGGGAGGTTATCGATGTTTTGTAGTTTCCTTAGGAAGTCAGTAGTGTCTCGGAGATAGCTGGGGGTATTGGTTACGAAGGGTTTGAGAAGAGTGTCTACATAGCTGGATAGACCAGTAGTGAGCGTGCCAATACCAGAGCTGATGGGATGTCCGGGGTGCCCAGGTTTATGGATCTTGGGAAGTAGATAGAACAATCCTGGTCGGGGGTCAGAAGGTGATTCTGTGTGGATTTGTTCCCGAGTAGCTATGGGGAGGCTTTTAAGGAGACAGTGTAGTTTCTTTTGGTATTCCAAGGTGGGATCAGAGTAGCAGTTTCACTACATGCATACTCAGCAGTTTCACTACATGCATCTGACGAAGTGGGTCTTTGCCCACGAAAGCTTATGCTCCTACACTTCAGTTAGTCTATAAGGTGCCACAGGACTCTTCGTTGCTTTTGCAGATTCAGACTAACACGGCTACCCCTCTGATACTTGACACCATGCAAGGCACTGCATTTAGCCGTATGGAGTGGAAATCTATCAACCTCATGAAGAAACTTACACAAGTACAAACTGATATCATCTTTCTCTCCAAATGCAAACGGATGGACATTATACCAAATGGACTGAAGGTGAAAAATCCATTGCTATCTACATACTGCACAGACTACAGTGAGAGATTATGCCATATACTATCCAAAAAACTGAGGAACCACCTGATCAGCATCCTGTACAGCAAACAGGAAAACATCAAAAAAGAGCTCTCCAATCTGGAGTCTCTCATAAAATACCAACCTTCTGCATAAGTGGACTTTACTAAAATAAGACAGGAGATCTACATTACACACTTAACTTCTCTACAGAGGAAAAAGGACTGTAAGCTGTCTAAAATCCTACCTGCCACATGGGGCCACAACAGTGGTACCCCTAACTCACTCAGCAATATCGTCAATCTCTCCAACTACACACTCAGCCCGGCAGAAGAATCTGTTCTATCTCGGGGACTCTCTTTTTGCCCCGCCAACCCCACTAACATGATTCAGTTCTGTGGTCATCTGGAAGCCTACTTTCGCCGTCCCCGTCTCAAGGAATACTTCCAACACGACACTGAACAGTGCACTGACACACAGATACCTTCCCACCAACAGCACAAGAAGAAGAACTCCACATGGACTCCTCCTGAGGGCCGAAATGACAGTCTGGACCTCTACATAGAATGCTTCCTCCGACGTGCACAGGCAGAAATTGTGGAAAATCAACATCGCTTGCCTCGTAACCTCAGTCGTGCAGAACGCAATGCCATCCACAGCCTCCAGAACAACTCTGACATTATAATCAAAGAGGCTGACAAAGGAGGTGCTGTTGTCATCATGAACAGGCCTGACTACCTAAAGGAGGCTGCCAGACAAGTCTCCAATACCAAATTCTACAGGCCTCTTTCCTCAGATCCCACTAAGGAATACACTAAGAAACTGCACCATCTGCTCAGGACACTCCCTACACAAACACAGGAACAAATCGACACACCCTTAGAGCCCCGACCAGGGTTGATCTATCTATTACCCAAGATCCACAAACCTGGAAATCCTGGACGCCCCATCATCTCGGGCATTGGCACTCTCACTGAAGGACTGTCTGGCTATGTGGACTCTCTGCTCAGACCCTACGCCACCAGCACTCCCAGTTACCTACGTGACACTACGGATTTCCTGAGAAAATTACAATGCATAGGTGATCTTCCAGAAAACACCATCCTAGCCACCATGGATGTAGAGGCTCTCTACACAAACATCCCACATGCAGATGGAGTACAAGCTGTCAGGAACAGTATTCTTGATGATGCCACAGCACAACTGGTGGCTGAACTATGTGAATTTATCCTCACACACAACTATTTCAGATTTGGTGATAACATATACCTCCAGACCAGTGGCACTGCTATGGGCACCCGCATGGCCCCACAATACACCAACATTTTTATGGCTGACCTGGAACAACGCTTCCTCAGCTCTCGTCCACTTACACCCCTTCTCTACCTACGCTACATTGATGACATCTTCATCATCTGGACCCATGGGAAGGAGACTCTGGAAGACTTTCACCATGATTTCAACAGCTTTCACCCCACCATCAACCTCAGCATGGACCAATCTACACGGGAGGTCCATTTCCTGGATACCACGATACAAATAAATGATGGACATATCAATACCACCCTACACTGAAAACCTACCGACCGCTATACTTACCTGCATGCCTCCAGTTTCCATCCCGGACACACCACATGATCCATTGTTTACAGCCAAGCACTGAGGTACAACCGCATATGCTCCAAGCCCTCAGACAGAGACCTACACCTACAAGATCTTCAACAAGCATTCTGTAAACTGCGATACCCACATGAGGAAGTGAGGAGACAGATTGACAGAGCCAGACGTGTACCCAGAAGCCTCCTGCTATGGGACAAGCCCAAGAAAGAAACCAACAGAACACCACTGGCCATCACCTACAGTCCCCAGCTAAAACCTCTCCAACGCATCATTAGTGATCTACAACCCATCCTGGACAATGATCCCTAGCTTTCACAGGCCTTGGGAGGTAGACCGGTCCTTGCCCACAGACAACCCGCCAACCTGAAGCATATTCTCACCAGCAACTACACACCACACCATAATAACTCGAACTCAGGAACCAATCTATGCAACAAACCTCGGTGCCAACTCTGCCCACATATATACACCAGCAACACCATCACAGGACCTAACCAGATCAGCCATACTGTCACTGGTACATTCTCCTGCACATCTACCAACGTAATATATGCCATCATGTGCCAACAATGCCCCACTGCTATATACATCGGCAAAACTGGACAATCCCTACGTAAAAGAATCAATGGACACAAATCTGATATTAGGAATAGCAACATACAAAAACCTGTAGGGGAACACTTCAATCTTCCTGGACACACAATTGCAGATCTAAAGGTAGCCATTCTGCCGCAAAAAAAACTTCAGGACCAAACTACAAAGAGAAACTGCTGAGCTACAGTTCATCTTCAAGTTTGACACAATCAACTCTGGATTAAACAAAGACTGTGAATGGCTTGCTAACTACAAAAGCAGCTTCTGCTCTCTTGGAATTCACACCTCCAGATCAGCTGCTAGAAGTGGGCCTCATCCTCCTTGATTGGATCCACCTCGTCATCTCCAGCCTGATCCTGGCCTGCATATTTATACCTGCCTCTGGAAATTTCCACTACATGCATCTGACGAAGCGGGTCTTTGCCCACGAAAGCTTATGCTCCTACACTTCAGTTAGTCTATAAGGTGCCACAGGACTCTTTGTCGCTTTTCCAATGCAAAGATATCTTTTTTTTTAAGATGAGGCGACCACATCCGCATGCTGTATTCGAGAGGTGGGTGTACCATGAATTTCTATAGAGGCATTAAGATATTCTCTATCCCTTTTTTAATGATTCCTAACATTCTGTTTGCTTTTTTGCCTGCTGCTGCACTATATGTGGATGTTTTCAGAGAACTTTCAACAATGACTCCAAAATCTCTCTCTTGAGCGGTAACAGTTAATTAGTCCCCATCATATTATACATATAGTTGGGATTTTGTTTTCCAATATGTATTGCTCTGCATTTATTAACATTAAAATTCATCTGCCATTTTGTTGCCCAGTCACTCAGTTTTTTGAGATCCTTTTGAAGGTAAAGTATTGTTTGTTAAATAGCTACTTAGCAGGGGAAATGCAGAAAATCAGTCATCTATGAAGCCTAACACTTAAATATAGGATTCTTTTGGAAAGGATCAAAATGGGGTATCAGTATTTCTGGATTAAAACACATATTCCTTCTCCCTGCCCCCTGCCATGAGGTGCACTAATTATCAAAAGTTTGGACATGCAGCAGCCATTTGTGAGGGATCAGTTAGGTGCAGTAAATGTGGAGGAAATCATTCATGTGAAAACTGTGTAAACTGCACAGAAGTATTAGAGACTAAACACAGCAATTGTGGGGGAAAGCACAATGCAGCACATAAAGGATATGTAGCAGAGCAAGCTAGAGAAATACAAAACAAATACTAAAGAAATATCATATGCGGGAGTACAAAAAGGCTCCCACTGCAGAAAACAGAAAAAGACATACACAAGTAAAAGAAAAGATGTCTGAGCAGCAAAATAGATATCTGGCCAGGGAAGATAATATGAGAGGAATGGGAGGTGATATGTTGCTTGTAGTTAAAAAGACGGTTATAGCATTAATTATAGAAGTAATTAACTGCACCTTGCAGATGGGGAAAAAACAAAAACGATTAAAATCATAGCAAAAGCAGCAGAAAAATATCTAAAGATAGACAACCTCTCAATAGACCACAGTCACACAATTTTAAATGAAAGCAGTAACACCACTTAAATAACATGATCTTAATGATCAGTATCTGGAATGTGCTGAGTTTAATAATGCATGGAAAGGAATTTAAGAAAGCAATCTTTGAAATTGGGGGGGGAAAAGGCTGATGTAATATATATGCAAAAACATGACTAGTGAATAAATTTATGTTCAACCTACTGGGATATGAGATACTCTGGAGGAATCGAGAGGCTACCGCAATGGTGGGAGGGTGTCTGTATATTTATAAAAGAGGGATTTGTTTTTGTTCTATGTAGGAATCTTAATAGCATGACCTTCAAAACTTATTTTCTGCACATTTATATGAGAGTATAATATATATAAAGTATGTAAAACGGTTATTTTAGAACTGGAGAAATTAGTTAATGATGTTAAAACCCATTTATAATTTACAGAGACTTTAATACTCATAATCAGCTATGTGGAAGTTAAGAAAACTGACCTAAATGGTATATGCTTAGAACAAGTTATTGATATGCATATGTAATCAATGTCTGTTTGATGTGGCACTCTGTCCCTGTCTAGGGACAGCTAAACTAGCTACAAATTCATGTACCTTAGCTAAGAGATATGTTCTCTTATCTCATGAAGTAGTGGCTCACGTATTAAGATCTGTAGGTCCCAGGTTTGATCCTAGCAGACTATGACCAAGGTCTGTTGGCATTACACATAACCTAGTAATATTGAATACAAGCATACCTACTACATTTAAATCAATGGGTGGATCTGGGAATTGCAAAAAATTATATAGCTGGAAAATTTATAAAGGATGTTGTCATGGAGGGAGAGCTTTCCATGTAAGCTAGCCAAAATTAAAAACTGGAGAATGTACGGATCTTTTTAAGAGACAGAACTATGTAAGTCAAAGTGGGAATATCTCTTTCAAAAACCGACAAGCTTAAATGCAGCTCTACATATCAGTATTATTATCAGCCCTCTTTTTTTTCCCTTTATGATAAATGACATCCTAAAAAATGTGCAGATGGGAATAAATATATCCCTTGTTCATAAATGACTGTGCTTTATGGACTAAGCATAGAAGACTTAAAATAGCCATTGGAAAAAACCCAATGAGGTACTGCAGAGACTTACAAATAGGGGGAAAGATTGGAGATTTCAATTCTTACTTGTTAAAACAGAGGAAAAAAGTTTTAACCAGAACAATATTATGGAAGAATGAGACATATTTCTTGTGGAAAAAATCAAGTAGTTTAGAAGTTTATGTTTCTAGGTATATTGTTTGATAATAAACTAACTTGGAAAGGTCACACAAAAAGCATAAAAGTAGCATACAATTACTTAAAAGTGTTGCTGGAAACAAAGGAAATGCAGATAGAAGAGTATTGAAGATGACATATAGAGCATTGATAAGACCAGGGACAGACTGCAGAGGCCAAGTTTTTTATTTGGCTTCAAAAACAGCTACTGGAAACATGGAACTGCTATGGTCCTGAGCTTTACTATTGTCATGTGTGCAGTGATACCACCACCAGCGTGTGTGTGTGCTGCAAAAAGCTACTTGAGAAGCACCTGTACATCTAAGAAATAAAGTATTAGATCCAATCTTTTGCACAATGGGAAAAGGGAATCATGAGAACAGAACAGGGCCAATTTATGAGGATTTCTAGGAGCTTAGTAGACAAAATGATATGTCTTACCACATAGTTCCTCATGCTATCAGAATAAAAATATGGGCAAAGGAGTTATGAAAAAGAAAAATTGAGAAACCTAAAAAATGTTAATTATGACAAACTGAATAGCAGCCACACAGATATTTTCTCATTTTGTGGTTTTGGAATTGTTGAAAAAAAATGAGGGAAGGAGAAATAACCACACATACATAGATTGTTGTGGGAATAGCCTTTTGCATTCCTAGTCTTGCAATGCAGAAATCTTAAAGGTTATCGAATTATGTGACTTTTCTGATGGGCTGAGCTATTGGGGATAATAATGGTATTAACCTAGACAAGAGAGATGCAACTAGCAGCAGCTGTAATTTTATCCAATTCTTTGTCACTCATAAACACAATCAGAACAAGGATTTCCAGAAGCAGAAATGGGCATTAATGAAAAAATGTTTCTAACTACAGAAATAATGCAAACCAATATCTATGTAACAATAGCATGAATTTTGGAGCATATCAGATTACCTAGAAATTAGATGGCTGAAAAAGAGACAAAAATGTTCTAAAAATGAGGTAGTGAATTTTAATATATTCTAAAGTGGAGAAGAATTTAAAAGTGCAGGCACAAAAGAGCTTGCAAAGGAATGGAAAGAACTAAGCATGAAGGAAAAAAAGACAAGGATCCAAAAATTGAAGCTAATACTATACTCCACAGTCATGACAGGAAACAGTTAAGTAGTTGTTTTTAGCGTTAACAGGTCATTGTGCCTTCAATTGTAAGTTAACTTGTCCAAAAGTCATAAAGATGGGCTGTGTAATGTGTGCAAAACCAACAAAACTGCTGATCATGTTCTATGGTGTATAGGCAACATTTCATGTAAAGAAAGTTTTGTTGGGAAAAATTGAGTCGGCATGGAATTAAACATTTTTTTCCATAAAGGAACCAGTTAGAATATCGAGGAAATGGAGAAGCGCAAAAAAAATATTTCCATATTTCCTTAAAAATACTAAACGGAGTGAAAGGAAATTAAACCCCCAAGACAGTGGTATTCATAGCCTCATATGATAAGGCTGCTGTGCCAGAAAACAAAGACAAAGTAGGTTAGAGGATGAGAAGCCAGCTGCAGAAAGGCTGTATGCAAAAGGGGGAAAGGCTTCACTTAGGAAAACCCTATTTTGCACTATAGTGAAATATTATATTTATTTCTGTTTGGGGAGGAGAGCCTTTATTCCCAGCCTACCTAGGCTTATAATGGATTAGAGTGTGGAAGACAATTGATAGTCACCATCAGAAGATGCAGTACTCCAGTGGGAGTTAGAAAATTACTTTTGTTTAAAGAAACCTCTTGGACCAAACCTATAAATATTGTAAATAATCCAAGGTTAAGAATTAAATCTCCAGACTAGGACTGATTGCCTCCAGACTCTCACAATGCTAAAGAAAGAAGCTCTGAATGTTGATGTAATGAAAGAGGTTGCCCTCAGCCTCTCCTCAGCAGTCATGAGACTCAGCCTCCTAATCATTTTTGTTTCCCTCTGCTGGACTCTTTCCATCAATTTCCTCTTTCTGTCAATTTCTATGATAAGGAGCCTAAAACTGGATGCAATATTCCAGTGCTGAATAGAAGGGAATAATCACTTCCCCTAATATACGGGCAATGCTCCTACTAATGAAGCCCATTATGCCATTAGCCTTCTGGGCAACAAGGGCACACTGTTGACTTATATCCAGCTGCTCGCCAGGGTCCTTTTCTATAGAACTTCCACTTAGCCAGTTGGTCCCCAGCCAGTTGTAGTGCATGGGATTCTTCCATCCTAAGTACAGAACTGTGCAATTGTCTTTGTTAAACCTCATCAGATTTCTTTTGGCCCAATCTTCCTATTTGTTTAGGTCACTCTGTACCCTATCCCTACTCTCCAGAGTATCAGCCTCTCCCTCCATCTTAGTATCATCTGCAAGCTTGCTGATATTGCCTCCCATCATCAAGATCATTAATGAAAATGAAAACTGGCCCCAGAACCAACCCCTGTGGCACGCTGCCAACCTCTGTGATACCAGCTGCCAACTAGACACTGAGACATTAATTGTTCCCTTTGAATCCAACAATCTAGACAGCTTTGTATTCATCTGTAGTGAGGTGGTCTGGCCACCCACAGATCCAGAGGGTGAGGAGCATGTCTCTACACCCTGTTGAGCAGACCCACACCATTCTCACTCCACCCTCTGGAAACTAAGGGGTGGGGCCAGAAGTATAGAGGGCAGGGCTGAGGGCTCAGTTAAGGCCCAGACCACAGGCTGACCTGACCCAAGTGGATGCCGACAACTGGCCCAGACTGCTGTTTGACCCAGCCCTGGAGGATGCTGACAACTTGCTTGGATCTTCTAACGATGGCTGACCCAACACAGGAAGAGCAGCTTCTAGTGAGGAAGTCCAGAACCTCCCCCCTCCACACACACACACACACACACACACACTAGCTTAGCTGTGGGGATTCACGGGGACACTGGAAGAGGAATGTGTTAGTGGCCCAGGGATGGTAGACCCCTGTTAAGAGTCAATGCTGACAGAGAGTGAGTCAGCATGTTGTGGGCTGGATCCCTGCTGATTCTGTAGTAGACCACTCTGGCATTGTTAGGGCCCCTCGGCCAGGATGCAGTGAAGAAGGTGGATCTTAATCCCCTTCTCCCAACCAACCTGTGAGTGGCAGTGTCTCCCTCCCTCAGGCAGTCTGAGGAAGGCCTCAGCCAATTGACTTTATTTCTTGCCCCATTCTGAACCACAGCCTGGGATCTTCACTGCCTACAGCTTAGCCTGAGTGCAGGCTTGAGACCTAGACTCTGCGCTACGGCCTGGACTTATTGACTATTTATTGCTAAGCCTGAGTGCAGGCCTGAGCCTCTAAACTCTCTTTGCTGTCCTGCCGTGATCAGGGACTCGGACTCCATGACTCTGTTGATTGTGTAGCCCTGACCAGAGACCTATGCTCTCGTCTCCGGCTGCCCTACTGATTCCCCACTCCCGGCCACTGGTAGCAACTACACCACCTTACAGTCCATTATCCAGTCAATACTTTTTTTATTTGCTGACAAGAATACTGAGGAAGAGTGTATCAAAAGCTTTGCTAAAGTCAAGATATCCACTGCTTTCCCCATATCCACAGAGCCAATTATGTCATCATTGAAGACAATAAGGTTGGTCAGGCATGACTTCTCCTTGTTTAGTCCATTTTGACTGTTCCTGATCACCTTTCTCTCTTCCTATTGTTTCAAAACAGATTCCTTGACAACCTACTCCATGATTTTTCCAGGGACCGAGATGAGGCTGACCAATGTATTCAAGAATTCCCCAGATTCTCCTTCCCTTTATAAAGATCTATATTAAATTAATCTTTTTTTTCCAGTCGTCCAGGAACTCCCCTGATCAAAATGAGTTTTCAAATGTCTCTGCAATCACATCACCAAACTCTCTCATCATTATCAGATGTGTTAGATCTGGTCCCACAGACGTGCATGTCCAGCTATTCTAAATAGCCCTTAATCTGTTCTTTCACTACTAAGGGATGCTCACCTTCTCCCCATACTAACTGCCCAGCACAGCAGTCTGGGAGCTGACCTTGTTTGTGAAGACTAAGGCCAAAAAAAAAGTACGTCATCTTTTTCCATATGTGTCACTAGGTTACCTTCCCTATTCACTAAGGCTGTATCTAGACTACACCTCTCTGTCGACAGAGAGATGTAGACTAGGCACGTCAAACTTGCTAATGAAGCAGGGATTTAAATATCCCGCACTTTATTAGCATAAACATGGCCGCCGCTTTTTTCAAAAGATCCTGTAAACCTCATTTTTGAGGAATACAGAATCTTTCGAAAAAGGGTTTATTTTTTGACAGATCTGCGTCTAGACTGCCGGGGGAGGGGGGTGTCCAAAAAGCTCTGTTTCGAAAAAAGCAGTTGCCATGTTTATGCTAATGAAGCACGGGATATTTAAATCCCTGTTTCATTAGCAATTTTGATGTGCATAGTCTACATCTCTCTGTTGACAGAGAGGTGTAGGCTAGACATAGCCTTAGTGTATGTCTACACTACTGGACAAAGTCAAATTAAGATATACAACTTCTGCTACTTTAATCATATAGCTGATGTTGAAGTAGCTTAACTGGATTTTTGGCACTATCTACAGTGCAGGAAGTTGAAGGAGGAACACTCTTCCTTCAACTTCCCTTTCTCCTCATGAAAGCAGGGTTACCGGCATCAAACAGAGTGCCCCTCTCACTTCAAATTGGCTGCCTTAACTAGAATGCTAATTTGAGCTGGGGAGCAGCAGCTTTGATATTCCTCTGTAGTGTAGATGTACTCTAAGGCTCTCATGCGTTCCCTGTCTACCTTCCTGTTGCTAACTTTCCTCTAGAATCCCTTATTGTTATCCTTCACATCCCTCACTAGCTGCAACGAGTTATGCTTTGGCCTTCCTGATTACACCCCCGGCAGGCTCAAGCAATATTTTGATGCTTCTCCCAAGTCATCTATCCAAGTTTTCACTTCTTGTAAGCTTCCTATTTGTGTTTAAGCTCACCAAAGATTTTGCTGTTAAACCAAGACGATTGCTTGCCATATTTGCTATTCTTTCTGCCCATTGCGATGGTTTATTCCTGTGCTCTCAATAAGGCTTCTTTGAAATACTGTGAGTTCTCCTGGACTCCTTTCCCCATCATATTAGCCTCCTATAAGATCCTGCCCATCAGTTCTCTGAGGGAGTCAAAGTCTGCTTTTCTGAAGTCCTGGTCTGTATTCTACTGCTCATTTTTTGCTTTTGTATGTACACACACAGACATTCGCATACACCATGATTCAAAAGAATGATTGCATATGTTACTGGTATTCTGGACAACATTAGTGACACTTGAACAAATGAAGATGACTGCCACAGAAAAATAGGTTATCATGACATGGTAGGTAATGATGGTCTCTTGCTTTGCATGCCAGTTTAATGGCCTTGTTATTTCACAGATTGGAATAAAGGCGGTCTAGCATCACAGCAAATGGGATACACAGTAATATCACTAGCAACCTATGAAAGAAGAGAAGGGAATTTCTGAAGTGCTTCAGAAAATAATGCAAGTCCCTGCAACAGAAATGTATGCAGGAAGAATTCAATATTCTGTGGAATTTAGTCTCTTCTCCACCTACACACTGAGCAGCTATTAATATTAATGGGAGCCATTCATGCAAGTGGAGAAAAGAACAGAAATCTGTATATTAGGGACTCTGATGGAGGAAAGTCACCCTTCATATGAATATAAAATTGTTAGATCATATTGCACTCCATATTGAAAGAAAACATCTGAATGTGCAATGGTCATATGACTAGATTCCTGCAGAAATAAGTGCAAGAATAGTAAATGTGCACCAAGTTGGATTAGTAATTCCTAATTTGCTGCAACAGATTCAAGTAATGAACAGACATCAAATACATTTCCATTGCTGAAAAGATACATAATCAAGAATTTTTAAGTAAATTTTATCCCATCTTGTGGAATTCAGATACATAATTTGGTCATTGGCTAAAAACAAATGAAGAATGAAGACTGCCAGACCAAAAAAGCCAACTTGCCCAAAATGCAATTAAAAGGACTGTGTGATAACTTTTCTTTCCCCTCTCCCCACATTCACGAGGAGTATTATATCCATTTCATGCAGTTTTATAACAAAATTTAAATATAGGTAAGTGTATATTATTACTCACTGAATCCTAAATAAATTACCATTCTCATTTTCTGGGGAATTATTTAAAATCCAAATAAACTATCTGATGAGTGCTCATGCATTTGCCTATTAGGCAATTTGGATGTCTTCCCATTAATATGCAGTTAGAAATATTATTTAATACAGAAAGAGATTAACTATCACCATACAGGTCATGTCTAACCCGAGTCAGTCAGTGGAACAGCTTGTCTTTTTCAAAGCCAATCTACTTATAATTGATTTTCAGCATCAACATTTGTTGAAGAAAAAAAATTGCTTCTTTGAATGATCTCAGTGTCACATTTCACACATAACTTTGGGCAGTGTCCACCTACCACTGCTGCAGTTTTAATTAAAAGCTTTAAATTCCAGTACTTACAGTAAATGTTCTACCTACTGTTGTATTTGAGCTAAAGTCCAAAGGCAAGTTAGAAAATAATTATAACTGATTAAAATCTCAGTTCAAGTTACAAATAGTAGAGAGTACAAATTCCATGTTAAACCGTTATCAAATGCTATTCACACAGTATTTCTAAAAGGATACTGACTGACAATACAGTCCTCTAATGAAACATAAGTTAGAAATATTACATCAGAACACCCTCTCAATATTATTTCATGTCTGAAGGACATAAAATATAATGTTTATCAAACTTTCTAGTCCTCAAACTTACTGCAAGTTAATTTCAGAACCCTAAGGTTTTTTCACTTCAGCTGCGAAAGAATAAAACATTTTTGGGAAAGTATTTTAAGGCAGAACAAAAAGCAAACAATAGAAGATAGCCATTTCAATGCTTGATTTGGTGGCACGTTAGAAGTAGTCCTGGAGAAGATGTATTATTTGAAGAATGTAGGTGAGAAAACAGATGGAGTTTACTCTTGTTCTGCTACATAGTTTATGCTTTCAAACACATAGGGTATGTCTATACTACCACCCTAGTTCAAACTAGGGTGGTTAATGTAGGCAACCAAAGTTGCAAATGAAGCCCGGGATTTGAATTTCCCGGGCTTCATTTGCATATTGCCAGGCGCCGCCATTTTTAAATGTCCGCTAGTTTGGACTCCGTGCCCGCGGCTACACGCAGCAAGGACTAGATAGTTCGGATTAGGCTTCCTATTCGGAACTACCGGTACACCTCATTCCACGAGGAGTAACGGTAGTTCGGAATAGGAAGCCTAATCCGAACTACCTAGTCCGTGCTGCGTGTAGCCGCAGGCACGGAGTCCGAACTAGCGGACATTTAAAAATGGTGGCGCCCGGCAATATGCAAATGAAGCCCGGGAAATTCAAATCCCGGGCTTCATTTGCAACTTCGGTTGCCTACATTAACCACCCTAGTTCGAACTATGGTGGTAGTGTAGACATACCCATAGAAATGAATATTCTGCCCTAACGTGTTGTATAAAATGCCTAACCTGATTCAATAGGCATAATAGTAAACATTATAAGATATAGAATCAATCCACAGAAGCATATCTGAATCTCATGATTTCAGTGTGGGATGTTGAAATCTACACCCAGATCTCTTAGACCTCCATGGGCAGCAAAAGTCCAAATACCCACAAACACTTGTGGCATCTGAAATTTCTATCAGCATGTGAATTATATTTCCCAACACATAGGCTGTGTCTAGACTGGCAAGTTTTTCTGCAGAAGCGCCTGCTTTTGCAGAAAAGCTTGCCAGATGTCTACACTGGCCGCTTTGAATTTGCGCAAGAGCACTGAAGATCTAATGTAAGATTGTCAGTGTTCTTCCGCAAATACAATGACTCTCCCATTCGGGAAAAAGCCCTCTTGCACAAATGCTTTTGCACAAGAGAGCCAGTGTAGACAACTGAGAACCGTTTTGCGCAAAAAAGCCCCAATGTCGAAAATGGCGATTGGGGCTTTCTTGTACAAAACTGCGTCTAGATTGGCACGGATGCTTTTCCGCAAAAAGTGCTTTTGCACAAAAGTGTCCATGCCAATCTAAATACTCTTTTCCACAAATGCTCTTAACAGAAAAACTTTTCCGTTAAAAGCATTTGCAGAAAATCATGCCAGTCTAGACGCAGCCATATTGTATTTGGAAAGCAGATTGCAAACTGAAGCCAACATGATTCTGGTGGTCTCTTTAGATACACTGATAACAACAATTATTGTCCGTAGGAGGTATGCATGCATGTGGAGATTCCAGACCCACCTACAGATAACTCTTTTACTCTTAAAGATCTGAAATCATCTCCAAATGACGTAAATTACATTCTTATCATTACCTTCAGTGTCATTTGGATAACGCCTGTAATGCATTTCATCCAAGAAGCTGACAGTGCTACAACAATTTATTATTAGTTTATATGTGTATTATGTTCATTTAGTTATGAAGGCTCTGCATGTGTGGGAATGGAAGGCAGCATGGGAGACAAAAGTAAATGTCAGAATTCCTAAGCCATAGAAGCAGAAACCCACAGAAACATAATGTTAGCACTAAATTAGCAAGACAGAGAGAGACTAAAATTGTTCACTTTCACTGAACATGTTATCCAGCTTTACTATACAACAGGAACAATCAGCGAGGATTATTTTTAATTCTTTTGAGATAATTATTATTTTTCCCAAAGAATCTGTGAGTCATTTGTAAGGAGGCACTAGGAGAGAGGAGCAAGTTTTATTCTGTAAAATGCATTTCTATTAATGAATGTACAATCTGTGTTTCAAATCTAAAGAAAGTTAAAATACTAAACTTCAGGAATGCCAAACAAACTATGAAGATGTAGCAAATAATTAAATGTAACATGAATGACTATAGAAAGTATTTGGGGTATATATTGTCTATGAATGAGGCTTGAAAGGAAAAGGGAAATGTTTAAAAAAATTAAAATGGGATATGATGATTCCCATCGGTCCTTTTAGTGACATAGCAGAAGGAGTGCTGCAGTTCATATTCCTTTTGACCCCTCTTCCTCCTTTTGTAACACAGGTTAATGTGCCACAGGCTTATTTCACTAAAAATTATTTCAATTGTCCCCTAAAAAATAACATTTCTGGAACACAGGTAGCAATCTCACTCTGAGCATTAGTTTGTCTTTCAGGCAGTGTCTCTACCAGGGAATTAAAAACACCGGATACACAATAAATAACATTTTGAATAGGACTACTCACGTATTCAAAGTTAAGGGTGTGCTTAAAATGCTTTGCAACATCAGGGCCAGAGAACTCAGCAACTTCCAGGACTGGCCCCAGAGTTTCATGTTCCCTACACAGGAATTGCATGTTAATATAGTTGCTAATTTGCTAATCAACCAATCTCTTACATACATTGCATCTCTTAAATCAAGTCAGAGAGCTACATATAGAACCATAATAAAGAGTGAAACAATATTGGCACTCCCTAGCAAATCAAGAGTCAGGTCACAAAAAATCATGGCTTCAAACCTTATTTCATTTTTTAAAAAATGGGGTGGGATGTCTGCTTTTTCATCTTGTAGCATGCAATATTTTCATGCTTTCTCCATCTTGTAAAGAAAATATGAGCTGAGAGACTTGCATCACCACTACCCGGAGGCAGGATTTTAAGATAAAACACAAGATATGTAACCCGTGATACAAATATTGAAAGTTGGCAACTCCCCATTTCAACTGGTTATTGCATATTTTCAAAATGACCATGTGTTTTCCTCCTCCAAATCCCAGTTTTTTACACTCTGGCTCAGCTGTTTTTCTAAGCTCCACTGACTAAGCTGCCCATGTCAGCACATGCTGAATTGCAGGCTTTGTTGTAGCTTTCTCTCTCCTGCATCAAGGAGGTGGTTGTTCTCTTTCTGATCCTTCTCTAAAGTGCACAGCTTTTAATTCCATCTGTCCAGTCTGCAGCTTATAAAATAAGAATTCTTTCTAGTTTCTGCCAAATAACGTCTTTTTGGATTTCACTTCTTTATGCTGAATTCCCAGTTATAACTCTTTCATGCGCACAGGATGTGTTTGGTAGTTTAGATGGCAATTGAATACCTAGCATGAGACCAAGGAGTCAGATCTTAAGTATGTTTTTGAGGATAATTTATCTACATGATTTCTATTATGTGAATGGAAGTTAATTGGCTAAATCCCCACATAGCCATTGAAAATGTATAACTAGATGTCTTCCCCCTTCCCATGAAGACCTGCTTGCATCACTAATTGAATAGCCCAACATTCAAAACTCAAAATTGATTCTTTTTAAGTTTTGAAAAACATATTTAAAATGCAGTCAGACATTTTGAGGCTTTTATTACAAATGCAATATATTAGCAGCTCTTCAACATTTCCAGTTGTTGACAGAAATAAATGTATCCCAATAGCTTTAATATTATCTCAGATGGTCTAAGACAAAAAAAGGTGTCATGATATCTTCAGTAATCTCTCCTGTTTCCTCAGACTTATTGTAGGAAATACCCTGAAAATTGCAAATATTTAACCAGTATCTGGTGGTTCCCCTTGCTATCCTTGCCATTCTCAGCTTGAGACAGACTACTGATCCATCTCTCCAAACATCTTGTTTCCAATAATGGCCAGTATTGGGTGCTTCAAAAGATAAAAATCCATGCAGAAATTTGACAGCGGTTAGGCAGCTAATGAGTGAGATCACTGCCTGTCATGCTGACTAATACTCATTCATTGATTCCTTGTGCTATTAGGGGCAGAGACTGCCTTTTGTTCAGTATAATAGGGTCCCAGGCACTACTGCAACCCAATTAATAATCAATAATATAATTGTCATTTATGAGACAAACTTGATTCCCAGGGGAAGTTTCCTCCTAATCCCCAATAGCTAGAGGTTGACTTCTGCCCTGAAGCATAACAATTTAACAGCCCTGCCAATGTTCTTCTTTAGTAATTTCTATTATAATCTTGGATATTCTAGTTCTCCATATAAAGACTAATCCTTCTTTGAATCCTGCTTTGCACATTTCCACAAGGTAACAGAGACTATGAGCATCATAGTCTATGCTGTGTCTAAACGCATTTCCTTTTGTCATTTGTGATCTCCAGCAATAAACAGACTTGCTTTGCTTCTAAAGAATTTGAATCAAAACTACATGCCCAAAGGTGGGGGAAGCTACAGAGATACTTTGGAGGGTGGAACACTCTTGGGGATAAGGGTGTTCTAGGATGTATTAAGGCCACTACTTGCTATGAGAATTATTTATGTACAGGCAGTCCCCGGGTTACGTACAAGATAGGGACTGCAGGTTTGTTCTTAAGTTGAATTTGTATGTAAGTCGGAACTGGTACATATTGTAGGGGAAACTCTAGCCAAACATTTTTTTTAGTTTTGGATAGCATAGGGAAAGGTTAACTCCCCTCTAATGTTTGTTTTGCTGTCTGTTCCCCTGTTCAGAAGATTTCACATCTATTTCTGTCCCTGTGACAAACTCAGGACTAAAGGAGTAACTCATCAAATACCAAACAGCTCTGCACCATGCTTTGAGCTAATAGCTTTATTTCCACACACCACCCAGGGTTCTAGGAGGAGGGTCCTTTTTTTGCTAACACAATGAGGCCAGCACTTTGTTTTGGTGGAGTCTTTGTTTGCCCAGGGAGCCCAGCATGTATAGGGGGAGGAGGGGCGGAGAGGCTGCTTTTGTCTGCTGTTCGGCAGCCTGTTGCTCAGGGGAGGGGGCAGCCTGTTGCTGGCAGGGGGGGAGGGGGGAGGCGTGCAGGATGCTAGGCCGCGGGGGGGGGGCAGAGGGCATGGGGAGGCACTTTTCCTCTGCCGGCAGCTCTGCGGGATCCCTGTCCCTGTGGCCAGCTGCTGCAGGCAGAGGCCAGTTGGAGCCGGCCGAAGAGGAGGAGGAGGTGGATTCTAGGACCCAGGTGAGCGAGCCCCGGGGACGCTGCTGCGCTCCGGGAGCCTGGCATGTATAGAGGGGAGGAGGGGCAGAGAGGCTGCTTTTGTCTGTTCGGCAGCCTGTTGCTCAGGGGAGGGGGCAGCCTGTTGCTGGCAGGGGGGCAGCGGGCGTGGGGAGGCACTTTTCCTCTGCCCGGCAGCTCTGCGGGACCCCAGTCGGAGCCGGCCCGAGGAGAAGGAGGATCCTAGGACCCAGGTGAGCGAGCCCGGGAATGCTGCTGCGCATGTGCGGGAGTTGCCTCACCCCGTTCGTATCTAGGGATCCGACGTAAGTCGGATCCACGTAAGTCGGGGACTGCCTGTATAACTAAATAGTTAATGGATAAGGTGCTAGGCGATTATAGTCAAAATATATGGAGTTCCTGGGTTTTGTAGGATAAATAGAATGTAGTGTTCTCAGACTTTATATATACCTTCTTGTGTATAGTGCTTTACAGTGAACTCTAAACATGATGCCAGCGTGTTTATTGTTTATTGTGACGCTGAGTATGGCACTGAGTCACTTCAACAGTGGCTATGAGCAACATACTGCTTCCTGCTGTGACTCAAATACATGAGGAGGTCTATGAAACAAAAGAGATTTTTTTTCCTTGTCTTTATGCATAAACTATGATATGGCTGCAAGACAGAAACATACCAATAAAAAAAATTGGCAGCAGCCCATAAGAGCCTCTTATGTCACTTCACACATGGAATGACACCTACAGCAAAATTAACTTTGAAGCCAAGAGTTGCAAAAGAGGGGATAGAACAAGTTAAATAGTGGTGATTGGAAGACAAATACTTCTATCACAGAGATACAAATCTGCTCCCTGAACTCCAGATAGGACAGCGGGTTAGAGTAATAAGCCAGCAACAGAGACAAGAGACTTGCCCATCTGGCAAAATCCCTGGTCTGGGACAGCTCAGATCCCCAGGTTGCTGGACCAGGGAAGTTCTACCTGTAGAATCAAGGTCAGAAATAGTACAAGTATGAGGACAATTGTAATGTCTTAAGGACAACAAAAGAACAATTGTCCTCAAGGGATAATCTAAATGTCTACCCCCACATTAATGTGGATGCAAGAAAGACGTGATAACTGTGAAAGAAGTGGAGTTACTGAAAAAAAATTATTGCCAAAAAGGATGCCAGAAAATCTAACAGTGCAGAAATCTTGTGGGCTGAATGGCAAGAGAAGGAAGAGATTCAAAATAAAACAGCACTAAGTGAACAAGTTATGCAGTTGACTAGTACAGGCTGGACCTCCCTTGTCCAACACCCTTGGGATCTGACTAGGGGTACGTCTAGACTACATGCCTCATCCCAGGAGGCATACCTGGATGGTTGACAAATGCCTTTGATGTCGACACCCGCACGTCCAGACTACCGCGCTGAGCCGACAAACAGCTGATCGGCTCAGCGCGGCAGCCATATAAATTTAAATGAAGCGGCGATTATTTAAATCACTGCTTCATTTTCCTATGCCTGGTAGCCTAATCTACATGCCTCTGGCAACAGTCTAGATGTACCCTAGTTCTGAAGGAGGACGTTTGCCAGACCAGGGGAGGTCAGCCCCTCTGCTGACAGACTCTGGGTTCTCCGAGGGTCTGTCAGCAGATTTCCAGGCAGCCAGCCCCAGGATTGTTGGGACTCTGCTGCCCTAGGGTCCTGGACTCTAGCATTTTGGGTTTCTTGGGATCAGCTGTCCCAGGGCTGCCATATTCCATAGCCCTTGGGCCAGACCTGCCGGGACTCCACTGCCCTGAGCCAGGACTCTATGGTCCAGGGGTTCTCTGGATCATGGATGTTGCCAGACCAGAGAGGTTCAACCTGTGCTTTTAAAGACTATGTAATTAATTGAAATTGTTCAGTTTCTGTTACAGGAAGAGAACTATTATAAACATGTTTTATATATGTAAGTAGTTAATAGATAAAGTGCCAATAGATGGCACCCAGAATATTTTACATAGTTCCTGCTTTTTGTAAGACTAACAGATTCTGTTGTTGTGCACTGGAAATGGCTTGCACGCCATTCTTAACACTACTATCTATGTGTTCTTATTGTTTACTTACACCGTGAAGCACAGATTTTTTCTTCTGTTCAGAGAGTCTTGTCACATATATGCAGACACTATAAGATAAAGTGATAGCTTTCCTCGCTGTTTCTATTATAAGAACTTCAACATCAGCCCAAATTACCTGTCATCAGCTGTTCAAGTCTTCTTTCCATTACTGACAAAACAAATGAACAGCTGTTTGCTTCTTGAACCTGATACACTGAAAAGGAGACAAAGTAATAAAAAAGGCAGTAAACAGTAACCAAAATACATTTTATAAAGGTTCTATAGATAATGCCATGTGAGCTAAGGCCTACTTCACTCTCAACTAACTAAATAGAATAACTTCCTTTATAAAATATTGAATTGAAAAGTGTTCCTTTTTATAAAACTGCCATAACTTTCTGCAACTGCTGTTGAATAATCCAAGACAAAAAAGTGATTCTTTGTGTTTACAATTCTCTGATAAAGTATATTTCTGAGCACTGAAAAATGGCACACACAAGCAGGTACTATTAGAGACTTATTGCATTTAATCATTTAAAAGACATGAGTTTAAATAAATATAGAGTTGAGCCCAATTTTTTCACTGATGAGAGTATGCTTTTACTTTTGAAAAAAGATTTTAAATATTTTCTTTTGAAAAATTTCAATTTTTTTCAGAGAATAACAGCTTATTTTACAGTTAAATGAAACAAAAAGAGAATGTACGTGTGATGTCATTTCCAATCAAATATATTTTATTTTGGTTTAGTTTCCAAAACTGAAAAAATGTGGAAGATACTTTTTTACTGCTCATTTTATCATCTTCAAACACTATTTTTTCCAGTGGCAAGAGGGATTGCAATAGTGGATGAAAGGAGAGGGGAACAATGAAATGAAACATGGCTTCAAACTCTGAAACAAAACTTTGTGAATAGAAGCAAAACTAAATTGAAAGTTTTCATTTAATTTTTATTTTATTCCATTTTGTTGAAAAATTGAAAAATAATAATGGAAATAATAACATTTTCCTTTTTTTCACTTCTTTAACCATTGTTTGAACTGCCCTAATAATTTCTTCCAGCCATGTTCAGATCAAGTCTGATGAATGTACACAATATATTTATTCTTGTATGAAAAATATATTTATAGAGTCAAAGATTTTAAGGTCAGAGTAGACCATTATGAACAAATCACAAGCCACAGAATCCTGCTAGTAATTTCATCATGCCCACAACTTATAGTTTAGCTATACCCAAAGAAAAATATCTGTATCCTCCTACTAATTGCTTAAGCCATGTCAGATTTTAAATCTAAACTCTTATTTCAAAGTTGAAAATCAAGGGGCAGATTTTCATTAGGGAAGCAAGTGCCCTTCTCTCACGGAAAGTCAACATGAAATGAATTTTTTGGTCCAGAAGATAAGTGTCCATGTCAGAAACCCTACCAATTACATTGGCACTATTTAGGGTGACCAGATAGCAAGTGTGAAAAATTACAATGGGGTGTTCGAGTATTTAGTGTCTAAATAAGACAAAGTCCTGAATATTGAAACTGTTCCTATAAATCATGATATCTGGTCACACCTTACCAGAAAGGTCAATGATGAAGAAGGCATAGAACTTTAACAACCATATTATATATTATTTTTAAATTTTAACAAGAACAAGCCACCTAAGGAATATCAGTTATCCTTCATGCTTGCTCATATTCTTAGACAATTATTATTTATTATTTTACATAACCCAGATGTAAAGTGTGCTTGCAGTATCATGGTAAAAATATAAAGATTAGAGTAGATGGAATAGTACTACCAACATTTTAAAATATCTTTTCTTCAAAATTTGAAAATGTAAAATTTGGACTTTAAAAAATAATATTATTTTTGCTAAACTCTATAGTTGGCCGTTGAGGAAGAAGGGTGATTTTACAGAATGTTTGTCAAGTTCTTTTCCATTTGTTTTTAAATTTTGCAATTCCAGAGTTGTTACCAGTTCTAAACTGAAAAATATAGCCCTTGTCCAAAAGGAGTTGCAAAGCAATTTAGTCATGATAGTGTAACAATGAGACTATTAATGAAAAGGCGGAGACTTGCGAGCACAGAAGGTAGAATTTTCATAGGAACTTTATCCAGGCTATGGAACCTATGACTAGAGGAAGTAATGTCAACTAAACTAATCATGATTAAATCTAAATACAATATTTTTTTCTTTCACTTATAATTTTCCACAATATACTTAAAAGAAAAATATGACTGACGAGCTCCATGCACAACTCAGCCAAAGCTGGGGCAGCAAAACAGTTTGTGATAAAATATGAAGTCCTTGAATCTTTCTGCATCAATCAGGCCTCTCTGTCATTAGGACCTACCAAATAACGAGCGGAGGACAGGAAAAGAAAAACATAAGTTTACAGCAATATTAGAGTTGCTCTGAGGAGCCATCAGTCCATTGGCAGAATGGAGTGGGCCTTATTAATATTATATAAAGTTTAATAATAAAAATGCATCAGGAGGCTTTTAGACTCATCTCCTTTTCCCCCACGGGGCAGATAGCTCTTCGGGTTATGATATAAATGTAGGGAGTACATTTCACGATTCCTATCCTGATCATGTTACTAATATTAATGAAATACACCTCCACCAGAATCTTCAACAGAGTCGAATGCCCACATTTGGAGGTCAGATTTGCAGCACAGCACCTTGGATGATGCTTTCCATGGAAAATCTGGCTGTATCCCCGAGGGAGCAGAGGAGTCCTTGCATCTTTTGAAACTATGGCCACAATTTTTGGAGCTGAGTGCCTGGGTTCCAGCACTGAAGCTCTTTTGAAGAATTGGCCCTAACATGTTTGTTATTAAGGTGGTGTTTTTACTCTGACTGTACACAAGTCCTCACTTCAGATTGTACTGAAGGAGGTTGCCTGTAGTACTTGGGCTGTTTGGCAAGAGGTGCTTGTTTTCCAACTGAGTTAGTTTGGTTTAAAAAAAAATCAAAGATTTCCCTCATGGCTGCCACATGGAATGTACTAGACTGAGGGATAGGGATAAAAGCAAGGAGGCTAGTAGAGTTTGAGGCACTGTTTATTACCTTTGAACATTACCGAATAAAGGGAGGCTGAACTTTTCTGTCAGGAGAATGTGACAGTCTCACTCAACTGTACTGATTTGTAACGGTGTCTCTCCCCTTAATCTCATCCTTTTCTCCTTAATCTGTATACTTTATAAACCTTATCTTCTTTTGTGACTCTACCTTTTGAGCTAATCCCTGGTGGCCTATGGCTCTTTGCCTCTTTAGCTCTAGTCACTCTCAAAAAGATGCTCATCGTTTCTAGTGGTACTACAGAGATCAGTAATATATAATGTCCATCCAAAGAGCTTGTCAGCAGCCATTTAAAAGACCTATGTGATATACCTATTGGAGCACCCTTCTCATTAGTCAGAGGGCACATACAATTTCAAACTGAATTTTATTGATGGGAGAACATGGCTAAGAGTCCAATACAAGTGCAAATGGTGTCCCAGGCATCCAGCACCTCTGAAATCAAGGCACCCAGGAGACTATGGGCCAGATCATCAGACGAGCTCAGCTTTTGCTTAGGCATCTAAATAAAGTGGCCAGGTGTTCAAAATAGCAGAACATGTGCTGAGGTGCTGAGCGCTTTGGAAATCAGGAATTATGTGAGCAATAGGCATGCCAGTGAGATCTTTGAGAGAGACAGTGATGTTAGCAGCCTTCACAATTATATCACAAATCTAGCAATAGTTGTGAGAATCTCCATTATCTTTGAAAAAATAATTGCTAATTCCTAAAAAAAACTTGAAAATATGAACATTAATGATCCAAAAAGAACAGACAGACTAAACCAAATCAATATTTTTTTAAAAAAGAATTGTACAGTTGTTAAGCCAAATTTAAACATATTTTGTTGCTCGATGATTGATTTTTAAATGTTGGGGTTGGTGATACTGGTGTGACTAGTGTACCACCAAATGTGGTGCCATTTCAAAAATAATTACTCATATTTGTCTAAGGGCAACTAAATGATGACTAGCGTGATTGCATTGTGGCACAAATAATATGCATATACAGCTAGAACTGAGCAAAAAAATTCATCAAATTCATCAAATTCATCAATGCCAGTTCTTCATTGGTTAGGTGCCATCAACAACACCCAAGCTCTTTGATTTTGCTTTTAAAATGAAATGAGAACAAAATATTTTGTTCGACACCAAAAAAAATAAACCCTTTCCTGAGTGTTTTTATTCACCAAAAACTGAAAAAAAGATCTTCTTAACCCTTATCAAAGCAATTAAGAACAGCTCTGAGTTCAGCATCATTGCTAGGCTGGTTGGTTTGTATGATACTACAGATAGATTCTGCATCAGTAGAATAGTACTTTCTGATTGTCCTTCACAGTATTTTGATGTCTTTGTTATCATTTTAATCATCATTGTGGAAAGGCTCCAGAATTAAGATAATATGTGGCAATCAACTCACTTCCTTCAGATGCCCAATTTCAGAGACCTGCTGGAATACTCAGCGGCTGCGTCTAGACTGGCAAGTTTTTCTGCAAAAGCAGTTGCTTTTGCAGAAAAACTTGCCAGCTGTCTACACTGGCCGCTTGAATTTGCGCAAGAACACTGATGATCTAATGTAAGATTGTCAGTGTTCTTGCGCAAATACTATGCTGCTCCCATTCGGGAAAAAGCCCTCTTGCGCAAATGTATTTGTACAATAGGGCCAGTGTAGACAGCTATAAACTGTTTTGCGCAAAAAAGCCCCAATGGCGAAAATGGCTATCAGGGCTTTCTTGCGCAAAACCGCGTCTAGATTGGCACGGACGCTTTTCCACAAAAATTGCTTTTGCACAAAAGCGTCCATGCCAATCTAGACGCTCTTTTCTACAAATGCTTTTAACGGAAAAACTTTTCCATTAAAAGCATTTGTGAAAAATCATGACAGTCTAGATGTAGCCAGCGGGTTGTTGGGCCATTTCAGACATTGCAGTTGTTCTCCGTTTTGGTCTGTAAAGTTTCATGCTCTCATTAGCTATAATATTCATAGCATGCAGCATTGCATCAGATTGTTTTTGCAATGACCTCAAGTGGTCATCAGATTTTAATATAGCCTGATAGAACTGAGTGCATTCCCAGACTCTCTTCATTAATGCATTGTATTATAATAGTATTAAAGACCGATGAGTACAGAAGGCAGAGATTCAGAAAAAATGAATTTAACAGAGAAAAATAATAACCAGTTCTTTCTTACCAGACTAAGAATCTAATCCTTATGATAGCAGTTCATTTTTCTCCCACATCTTGATTTTTTATTATAATTTCTTTTTCCTCCTTATATTCAGTTTATATATGGGGCTCAAGAAAAAATTCTTGAGATCAATTACATGAAGGCAGCTAGTAAGACAGAAAATAGAGCAGAAACACAACGGGATGCACTTTTTCTAATACTTTAGACCATTCTTCCTTTAGTTATAAAAAAAGTTCTGCTTTTGTATATTCTGTGGAAGGTATCCATGGTGAATGGCACAACTTTGCCTAACATATTACAGGAATATGACTTCCCAGCATGAAAGACATCGAAGTTTGCTGTATTGGGCTGAAGTAGCACGTGTAAATATGTTGGGCAAAAATAACTTCTCATTTTTACATATCACAAAGACACTCAGTAAAATACAGAGCAGCTGCAGAAGCTACGGATAAAAGCTTTGTAGGAAAAAAAAAGGCATTTGCATGGTTTATTATGTTCTTGGACCAAAGCATCAGCAAGGTGCACGTACTTCTGCACATACAAGCAAGGCCATGAGAACTAACAAGCTTCCAAAAATTCATGATTTTTTTTTAAATCAGTGGAGAATAAGTCATTTCAATTGGGAATCTCCAATGTATTCAGTCAGAAAATAAATCCTATACAGGCAGTCCCCGGGTTACGTACAAGATAGGGACTGTAGGTTGGTTCTTAGGTTGAATCTGTATGAAAGTCGGAACTGGCGTCAGCCGCTGCTGAAACTGATCAGTTTCAACAGCGGCTGAATCTGGACGCCACTTCTGACTTACATACAGATTCAACTTAAGAAACCCAGGTGTCCCCAAGTCAGCTGCTGCTGAAACTGATCAGCGGCTGATTCCAGGAAGCCCGGGGCAGAGCAACTCTGCCTCGGGCTTCCTGTAGTCAGCCCCTGGTCAGTTTCAGCAGCGGCTGACTTGGGGACGCCTGGGGCAGAGCAGCTGGGGTGCTGCTGCGTTGCTCCAGTAGCGCCACTCCTCGGCGCTACTGGAGCAACCCAGCAGCACCCCAGCTACTCTGCCCCAGGCGTCCTGATTCAGCCACTGCTGAAACTGACCAGCAGCGGCTGAATCAGGACGCCTGGGGCAGAGCAGCTGGGGTGCTGCCAGGTTGGTACAGTAGCGCCGAGGAGCGGCGCTGCGGGACCAACCCGGCAGCACCCCAGCTGCTCTACCCCAGGCGTAGGCAAGAAAAGCCTGGTCTGCTGGGGAGGGTGGAGGGGGGGCACTAGCTGCACCCACCCCCCCAGCAGACCAGGGAGACGCGGGTGGCGGGACCGCCCGCGTCCTCCACGGCTTTGCTACGTCTCCCTGGTCTGCTGACCAGGGAGACGGGGAGCAAAGTCGCGGAGCACGCCCGCAGCGGGACAGCCCGGGCGTGCCCGGGCTGTCCCGCTGTGGGCGTGCTCCGCGGCTTTGCTCTGCGTCTCCCTGGTCTGCTGGGGGGGAGCTCCCCCCCCAGCAGACCAGGGAGACGTGGAGCAGATTTTCTCGCCCCGGAGGACGGGGGCGGCGGGACTGCAGCGCATCTGGGCGTCCTGCCGCTCCAGTCCTCTGGGGTGAGAAAAGCCCCGTTCATAACTGCGGATCCGACATAAGTCGGATCCGCGTAACTCGGGGACTGCCTGTACTAGTGAATACGAACCACAGTGTAACATGTGGAGCAGGTGGTGTTCCAAAAATTTTTAAATGTTTATTGTGTTTGCCATTTTTAAGGTCAAGTCATTTCAATTAGGCTTCTGTGCCATGTCTTATTCATTCTCACTCATGTTAATATTGGATATCTATTGCTTCCTTTTAGATATGAACTCCCCCTCCTCCGCCCCTGACACACACACAAACACTCAATCCTGAAGGAATCCAATGCCATATTTTTGAAAGGAAAACCACAAACAATATTGAGGCATTGCACAATATGGCTAATTCCACACACATATTGAATAATATATCATATTTTGTATTCATGCTCCCTTCATTGTGAACAAAAAGCTGTCAAACTGGACCTGTGTCCAGGACCTAGGAGACATTAGATAAAATGGTTTGCTTGAAATCTCTACAGCAACATATTGAAGCTTTAAAAAAAAAAGAGTCAGATAATCATTTTGCAAAGTTATGGGTTTGTATTACTCTGAACGTACACAGGACGTATTTGTGGTATTGCTCTATTTTTTATATTATTAAATTTATTTAGGAAAAATTCGTGCAGTCCATGCAATTGACACATGGGGTTGCTAACTTTCACACACTGTAAATAAGTACCCAAATTTCACAATAAGCCAAAAATCAAGTTAATCCCATTTCAAAACAAAGTCCAAACAAGCCAATCCTAAAAGAATCCCAACACTCTATATGACTGCAACATGCAGACTGGGTTCTGGGACTTTGGTGGGCCTGCTGAGTAACCCTAAACTCTCCCCTCTCTTGCCCCTTGCCCCTGCTTGCCCCAATTGCCCTATTTGCCCTTCACTTTCTGGAAACCAATAAAAAAAAGCAGCAACAAGCCAAAATAAAGTAACAAACAAGTCCAAAACTTGGTAACCCTCTCCATAACCGTGTTCAAGAAAATGGGAATCTTTCTGTGAATCAAAATGAGACAAGGATTGGCTCCACAGAGAATTACTATGCCAAATGAATGCTAGAAAGTTATGCTAGGGAACCAAAATCCATCTGCTGAAGGAAATCCACATTTCCGTAAATAATTGTGGGTGATAACAAAGTTACATAGGTCTGCTGTCAGATTGGCAGTGGTGTTCTCTGGGATAGTGTTTGTAATTGCTTGTAATCCATCTTCATGTGGGATGTTGGTGTATAGAGCTTCTACACCCATGGTAGCGAGGATGGTATTATCAGGGAGGTTATCGATGTTTTGTAGTTTTCTTAGGAAGTCAGTAGTATCTCGGAGATAGCTAGGAGTGTTGGTTGCGTGGGGTTTGAGAAAAGAGTTTACATAGCTGGATAAACCAGTAGTGACTGTGCCGATACCCGAGATGAGACGTCCGGGGTGTCCAGGTTTATGGATTTTGGGAAGCAGATAGAACAATCCTGGTCGGGGTTCAGAAGGTGTTTCTATGTGGATTTAGTCCCGAGAAGATGTAGGGAGGTCTTTAAGGAGACATTGCAGTTTCTTTTGGTATTCCAAGGTGGGATCAGAGGAGAGAGGTTTCTAAAATGTGATGTTGGAGAGATGTGCCCTGGGAGGCTCAGGTGATTCAAACCTGAGTCTCCCGAGGCATAGCTGTACAACAGGGCTAAAGCCAAAATAAGCTACACAACCAGAGTTATGTCAATTGTGTATCTTAAGTTAAAATAGCTTATTTCAGCTTTTGGTGCTGTCTACACAGCAGGAAGTCCAAGGTAGAGCACTCTTCCTCCAACTTCCCTTAAAATGAGGGTTACAGTAGTCAGAGTAAGAAGTCCTCAATCTCAACATAATTTTGACATTATGTCAAAATAAGTGCTTGTAGTGTAGATATGGACTATGTTATTCTGAAATAACACTGCTGTGTAGACATACCCCTACAATCTAGGCAAGTCCCCTACCTACTGAGAGAGATGAACAAGAACACACACATGTACTGCTTATCTTGAAAAACTTTTCCCTTGTCATCAAATTGTATCATATTTGAGAATAATTTCAGATCAACTGAAACTGTTTTTTTCAGGAAATAAAATAGGTCTCCAAAAAGGCAAACAAATGAATTACTTACTAATCACCAGATTGGAAAGGGAAAAAAAATTAATCAAATTCTCACATAAATGTTTGATCTCAGATCTATGAAAGACTCAGGATTTGGCCCATTACTATTAAATCAATATATAGTGCTATAAATACATTCAAGACTTTTCAAAATAGAGGATGCATGAGTAGCATTATTTAAACAGTAGAAGAAAGAACATACTCCAAAAACCAGGGTGGATAACAGATATAATAACAAATGACATTCAGTGTTGATTAGCACAAAGTAATGCACACTGGAAAATATAGTCCCCACTGTACATACAACATGGTGTCTAACTTAGTATGTCTTTCTTGAGGGGTAAAAGCTAAGAGTCTTCGTCGATTGTTCTCTGAAACATCCAAGGCAATGAGCATGGGTATTCAGAAAGGTTAACAGAATGTTAGGAACCATTAGGAAAGAAATAGATACCCTGAAAATATCACAGTGTCACTGTATATATCTATGGTTTGCCTACACACTGAATACATGCATGAAGTTCTGGTCAGTCCATCTCAACAAAAATACATTAGAATCGCAAGAAATACAGAGAATGGCGATAACAATTACTAGAGGCATGGAACAACTTTCATATGAGGAGACATTTAGAAAACATGGACTGTTCATCTTAGAAAAGAGTTGAATAAGGGGCAATATGGTAGAGATCTATAAAATAATGAATGATGTGGAGGAAGTGAATAAGGAAGTGTTATTTACTCCTTCAGGTAACAAAAGAACCAGGAGTCATCCAATGAAATGAATAATGCATCAAATAGAAATCAAACAAAAGGAAAAACTTCTTCACATAATTCACAAGTGGGACTTGTTGCTAGGCAATGTTGTGAAGACCAGAAAAGATTCTGAAAAGAATTAGGTAAGTTCATGGAGGATAGGTCTCTCAATGGCTATTAGCTAAGATGCTTAGGGACACAACTCCATACTTGCCATATTCCGATAGAGAAACAAATGAAAGGCATTGTGTGCAATTGTATGACATAAAGAAATTTGATGCTAGTTATTTTATAAAAAATGTTATCACATGGGATAATTTAGGATTCAATCAAACACGTTGTCCCAAATTGACTGACAAAATGAAAGATCTGCTTAAATCTGTTTGAAAATGGTGTCCTCAGCTTCTTAAAATGAGAACAAATTATCTATTATATATTTGAGAGCATTTTTGTGAGTCACTGTCTGTCCATCTCTCTGTCTGTGAGTCCGTTTGCTCAAGAACTCCTATCTGGCAAGAGCTAGGAACACCACATATAGTATGCAGCTTCCTCCTAACATTACTTAAAGAAGGGTAAAGGGCTGGTTGTGCTAGGACAATTGGATGTGTCTGGAATGTGATTGTTTCTCATAAAACAGAAAGAGAGGAGTCTGCTAGCAGGCACAGTTATACTGTGTAATGACATCAGGGGTACTGTAAGCAGCCAGATGGGGACTGGGACAGCTAGCATCCCATTGGGGCAGCATGGGGCAGAGGTGGAGAAAAAGACAATTATGTACTATATATGAGAGAGAGTTTCTCTGGGTGTTTGTCTGTCCCCCAGCCATGGGACACATGCTCAGCTGTGCCTGGCCCTTTTATAGAGATGACTTGTACAAGGAGCCTATCCCTACTTCCCAGGCTGCTGCTGCCCTATCTTTCCTTCTCCATAAAAACCAGCCCTAATTATAGCAACTGAGGATATGTCCCATAATTTTGACTTGTCATAAATGTAGACATGGGATGTGTCAGTAAGTATTCAAAAGACAAGTGTAAAATATTAATAAAGATGGTGGATTTTGTTTCCCCTATTTAACATGATCTTCACCCATTTCACTATTGAAAAGTGTAGGTATAACTCCCAAAACACCCCTTGAGCAATAATCTGGAGATGTGTGAAAAGTACTCTTAAAATAATATAAGACTATCGCTCAATATAACAGTACAAGTTGATCACATATATTGTTTTGTTAATTACCACCTTGTATGAAGTTATTACCAGCCCTCAGACAGAATTAAATTATTTCAAAAAAATAATAATGAATGCATATGTTGCTGCAGTGACACATAATGAGAAAATTGGGGGTCAACATAAACAGAGAAACTAGCAGCAGTCATGTATTCGGAATGATGATTTTCAGTTAGAAAATACAGGCATTTTGTGTCTTTCCTCCTACACAGAAACACAGATTTCCCTCTTTTGGTATTCACACCTCCTCCTCAACTGCTGAGAGTCAGCCTCATCTACTCTGACTGAATTGGTCTTGTTAACACTGGTCCTACATTTGATAAGTGACTCCCTTCTTTTGATATACTAGTATTCTGGGTCTTTCAGGATAGAAGAGAATGGGCAGTGTGTGTGTGGGGGGGGGGGGCGGTGCAGGAATCAGGGCTTGGCCTTGGATATGGGGGGCAGTGCAGGAGACTGGGTGAGGGGAGATGCCTGAGTGAGGGTTGGGGGTGAAGAGGGGTTCACGGTAGGGGGAAAAGGAGTTTGGAGCAGGGGGCTACTTACCCAGCATTCTGGCAGGCAAAATGGTGTTGACCCAGCCCTGTTGGCCACTTTCTTGGTGGTACAGCTGCTCCCAGTGGACACTCTCAGTATCACGTCCCCCCAAACAGCAGCCCCACCCTTTGCATGTTATGGAAAACGGTCCTTTTCTCAGGGCTCCCAGTTGTCTTGCCATCTTACTTTAAATTAAGAGAAGAGGAAGCTGCATACCAAATTTGATAGCCTAGCTCTTAGCTGTATCCCTGAATGGCATAAATATCACCAATCCAACAAACATAGCAGACAGTGCTATGATGGCAGGAGAGCTTCTCCCATCTTCATAGTTACTGTTTCTCATGGGGTGGATTTAGTATGCCAATGAGAGAGCTTTCTCCCAACATCATGGAGCATCTTCAGCAGCTGTACTGCATCAATGCAGCTGCACCCTTGCAGTGCTTCTAATGTAGACTCACCCTGAATCACTATCAGCTCCTCTTATTGTGGAAGAATTTCAGTGATTGTTCAGTCCACAGACACACACACAGGGGTAGTTTTACCTTTGTAAGCTTTCCTCAACAAAACCTGACACCCTATGAATCTAACAGGGTTAAATGAAACTTGGTCTCAAAAAACAGATGCCTCTCCAGAAACCGTTTTGCAGCTTCATTCTGATTTTATAACAAAACTTGTGTCAGCTGGCCATATGTCCGATCTCCTCTTCCCAACAAAAAGCTCTAAATGTCCTTATCTGCCAATAAGCTGATGCCAGCCAGCTTTGCACAGCTTTCCTTTTGATTGTTTCTCACCCCCATCACCAGCACTACCGTCCACTCAGTGCTGCCATTTTTTACATAGATTGTCTGAACTATTGGACATTCTCAGATATCACAGAGCATTCACAGGACTGGCTTCTTAGTCCAATGGAAATCTTTACTTAATCTGGACTCACAAAATATTAGTGCCTCTCACAACCAAACACATCCGGAAACTAGTTCAATCCATTTCTATTCAAAGGAGAGGAAAAGTGTCCTCAATGAGCAGATTATAGGCTTGGTTAATATTACACTTTATCATGTGCAAAGACATGCAAATATTTAAATTCATAAGTCTCCACAATACAGCTGCACAAGTTGCCAGAGAGATACATCAATTGGTGAGATGAGATAAGCAGAAACATATGAATAAGTATTGTGCAAACTCAGACTGGTGAGAGAAGAAAGAAGAAAGAGAGCAAAAGCAATACAAAGACACTTCTCAACATTATCAAGAAACTCACCCAACCCCCCTGTTTCTTATTACAATGGCATCAGGGGAGGAGATGACAAAGTGCTAATGGAATGAGGAGACATATCACAAACCTCGGAAAGCTAGGGCAGGGATATACATTATAGTCAGGTTATTGTGACAGTTTATATGAGACACCAAGGTATGTGCCAGACTTTATCAAGAGAACAGCAATCATTCAAATTGGCATAGATGGAGAACCTCTTCTTTCTCGCTCTCTTTTTTTTTCAGGCACCTATTACAAGCACACATTGTCTCACACACAAGTCACATTAAATAAAGGCAATAGTAAAGCTGAAGTTTACCTGATTGGTGGCTCTGAAATGTAAAATATGTTGGTAAGAGAGAAAGAGAGAGAGAGAAAGAGAGATACAGTTCATGATGCTATGCAAAAAGTAGACCTGAAGAGACCACAAACAATGTTATCCACTTTACAGATGAATAAAGTGTCACTATAGGCCTTGACCCATACACAATGCAATTGATTTTCTTTGGTATATTAATAAAATCAATGCATGCAAGTGATTCATAAGTCTATACTTAACAATACAAGCAAACAATACAGGAGGTGAGTAACATCTGTTGAAAGGGAGGTAGAGGATGTAATACCAATGAGGACAAATAAGCACCAGGAAACAGTGAAGATGAAGGAATAAGATTTGATTGTTTTAGGGTCTGGCTACATTGGGGAAATTTTCTAAGTAGTTTAAAAAGTATTTTGAGTTATACTTTAGATCAAGGCTTTAGGCATCTTGACTCAGGTTAAACAGAAAGAAGTTGATCAGGCTGCCTTAGAGCAGGGCCATGCTATGATGCTAATCATGTTTTCATTTTAAAACTGGCTAGAAAGTGTTGCTAGTGTAGATCGGGTCTTTAGAGCCACATGGTTAGGGGAGGCATGGAGGAATAGATCATGGCAGATTTTCCAATGTTTTTGCTTCCAGTTTTATAGAACACTAACAGACCATTTTGACCCATTTATTTTTCCGAGCATAAAAGGAATTCTTTAAAGACACCTGATTGAAAGGTAATACAAAAAAACTGGTGTGCTTGAGTACTGAGTACCAGAATCTGCACAAAATTATATAATTTCGGGGTGAATGAGTATATACTGAAATTCCATTTCAAAGACTTGACTGGGACCATTCAGCCTTACATTTTCTGATGCAAAAAACCCCTCAAAACTGCCAATTTAAAATTAATCATGGGTATGATATGCTTGTCACCAGATGTTAATAAAACCTTTCCAAACACAGACATGAAGTGGCCAGATTTTCAAATTTTCAGTGCATGAGTTTTAATTTAAGCATGTGGCTTTTATTTTCTCCGGTGAGTTGCAGTCTCTAAACATCTTGTTGCATTGGCATTGTTGTCATCATTGTGCATTCAGTCAGAGCCTTCTAGCAAGTTTAATTAGCCTGTAATATTTCCAGAACAGATGTAAGGATTCAAAAATCCTCAGCAAAGCATGGATTTTAGCTTTCTGAATATAAAGACTGAACTTCAAAACCCTTTATGGTGAGGGTCATAGCATGGTTATATGCTCAATAGCCTCCACAGAGCTCAAGAGCACAGATAACATGCAACATTAAGAAATCCTGCCAATGGAGAGCAAGATTCAACACTGCAGGATAGCTCAGTGTTCTATGAAGCACTCTTCCAGCAGGCAGCTGTCACTTCTGGTCACAGACGTGCCTTCAGTTGATGCTGAATGAAGCATCTCTAGCCAGATTGTGTGCTAGCACCTTTTGAAGTGCAGGTTTCCTCAAGCTGAAGTCCATGACAACAGGAGTACTCTATGAACCACAGATGTATTCTGGGTGCCTGTCAAATCCCACTGAAACACTCTTGCACTTCATTTTGTGGCTAAGTTTTAATTTTTAGGCTGCTGCCAACCTCAGGAAATCACCCTGGGCAATTGCTCATGTGTTAGTTAAGATGCCAGCCAAAATGAAAAAGGGTAGAATCTGAAAAGAGTCTTTAACATCACTGAAATGACGGTTTCAGAAACCTGTGTGTAAAAATTCAGAATTAAAGTAACGAATACTGAAAATCAGCCTGATTCCTCTCAGGTACATGAGTATTACACTGGTGTAGTTTTGTTTAGTTCAAGGAAGTTACTTCTAATTTATTCCACTGTAATTGGAAAGTCCTATTCCTGCTCAGGTTAAAAAGTAAAGAGAAAAATACTTCTTAAATATCAATGTAATCATATTATTTTTAGTGATTTTTACCTTCAAAGCCCCTCACGGACAAAGTTATCACATGGTATTCCTGGGAGGTAGTTAATTATGTATTATTTAGTAGTAGTATTTATTATTATTATTATTATTATTAGCTGGTTAGTAACATTGGTGGCACAGAAGCATGAAAATATTCCCAAGGCTGGGCAACTCCATATCAGAAGTGAAATCAGAATTCAGAAGCTTCTGGCTCGCAGAGCTTAGCATACTGGCCCACTCCACTGCAAACTATTTCTTTGTACCAGAAAAATCCCCACATGCTTAAACACATTAAATATGAAATCAGAAGCCATAAGATGACACACTAGAATGTGGGTTCTTGTGCCATGGATAAACACATTAGGTGCATTTTGAGAGCTGTCACAAAAAATCTACCATTATACAGAACAGGGAATCACAAACTTCTTCACAGGGTGTACCACTTCTCAGGAAGTGGCTTGGCTGTCCTCTCCCATCCCTGTGATTACCATAACAATTGTTTATATGAAAGGTACTATTATTGGAAACATTTTAAGGTGAGAGGGGGGTTGTTTATTTTAATATAACTTAGCAGCTAGGGGAAAGGAGACGTGCCATCAGCTATGTGACCTTCCAAGCTCCCTGCAGACCACCAGGACATGCTCTGTAGACTAGTAACAAATTATCCACAGACCTCACTGATAGAGAGTTCACATTATTTTCAGGAGATTCATGTGTGGAAAGACTATTTAGGTACCTGTTGCTTGCTATAATAAAAAATAGTCTTCTAGCAATATCTGTTCCTGGGGCAGATTTAGTTTACATACTGATAACTTTGGCATGTAAAATTGTTGTTAAATGTCTTTATTTCACTACATCCACCCTTTTTCAGGCTCTCTCTTTCAGTCCCTTCCCACCTTTTCACATGGATAAGCTTCTTGATAGGGTTTTCAAAATATGTACCATTCCGGCTAACTGAAAATGCACTGGAGTCCACAGGAGAAGAGCCATGAATATATTATGGTTGGGTACATAGGGCAAAGAATCTGCATGGCAGCAGAATAATGCACCAAATTGTTTTAATGGATTAACGTGGATACTCTTCTCAAATCAAATTGAAAGCATTTATGTATTTGATGGTGACTGCTGATATCTCAAGGCGGAGGTTGGGGGGGAGGCACTATTAGCTGTTCTTGACATGATATCATTTAACTTTCCAGGTCTCTGACCTTTCTCCAGTAGTAGACATAAAAGTGGAAATGTAATGTTGAAGGGGGAAAATCATGCAAATGATGACCTTTAAAGCTACCAACTGATTTTTTTTTATATAAAGAGAGAAATCTGATGATCCAATTATGCAATTCATTAGGAAAACAACGCTGAATTTTTGTGGTTAATGGGATTTTAAGTTATATTGACAATGGAAACCAATTATACTTTCAAAACTTTCTCTATCTGTGAATGTATTATTTTAATGAAATGGCATGCCAAACCTCAAGTAGCCAAATGAATGTTAATTATGGAACTAGTTGAAGAAGTAAGAGAACACTTCTTTTACTACCATGACCCCATAATTTTTTGAGCCTGACTAGCAGCATAAAATCATTCATTTGGTGCTTAAATTGTTTGACATTGTAACTGTAACAGCCTTCAATCCCTTTAACACTGCTGCTTTATAATAATACTGTGATTAAAATTTTAAGAGATACTGATGAGCCAGAACTCAAATCCAGGATGAAAACACATTCAAGTTTTGAGAGTATTTAGATGAGGAGTCAAATCTTGCAGGTCACAACCAGTTCTTTTTTTAATGTTAATTTTTGCTTTAATTGATTTTTCCAATATTGAGTTTATTTTGTTTTTCAAAAAGCTTCCCTAGATCTTACTTCAAAGGCAGATTTGTAAAACTAACCAACCTTGCCAGATAAGCTGGTTCAACCAGTGAATTTGGGCTGATGGGAAATTTTGCAAAGCCATTGAATAACCAAAGGGAGTTCTCAAAACTAATTAGAAGTGATGGACAGAGCAGTCACAAGGCTACTGGTGTTCTCACTCACTTCACTGTCTTTCACTTGCCATTCTACTTGTTTGGGAAATACTATTTACCCTGGGCTTTAAATTAGAGAAATGGCTACAAAATGTCTTAAAACAAACAACTGAGGACAAAGTTCTGAACCCCCCCCCCCCCTCCATAAAAGAAGAAAATAAAGCAACAACAATAGAGAGAGAAAACTATGGAAGCATGCAAAAAATCCAGAGTGGAGTTTACTCCAACTGGAACAATGTTTCTTGGATATAATGACTGGTTATTGAGAAGTACTATCAAGGGGAAGAATTTAAATTGCTACGGATAAACAACTTCAGGGAGCACAAAACATGTTCATTGGCAGACAGAACTCTGATTGTACATTAGTAGAATGTATCCAAAGACTGTTTGTGTTCTGATTAGGAAGTGCTATGTCTGGAGACCAAGAATAGTATAAAATAACGTACTGTATCTGGTATGTTTCATCAAATCTAAAAAACAACAAGTAGTCCTGTAGCACCTTAGAGATTAATGAAAATGTATTCTTGTTAGTCTTCAAAGTGCTACAGGATTACTTGGTTTTTTAAAGTTACAGATTAACATGGCTACCCTTCAGACTTTTAGATCATCAGAACTAGTTTTTGCAGCAGTTCCTGTTGCAAAGTCCAGTGAAGTCAATTGGAGTCTTAATTCACCAACCCTGTGATATATCAAAAGTTCACCCATTGTACTTATGTATGCATCTATGCCAAAAAGATTGTGAATTAATTTATTAATTAGCATTATTATTAAGGGGTGATAATCATGGATTATAAAGCTGCTGAACTGCCCCCACTGGTCAACTCTGCTCTTGGAGTGGTCTTATGGTGGTGAAATCCCCCTGATTGGTAGCAGGCAGTGTGAAGAGTTCTTAGAGGGGTCACATGACCCACTTCTGGGAGGTCAATGCGCCCTGGAACTCCCCGATTGGTCAAACGTACTCTTGGGGTGGTCTTAAGGGGGCAATAACCTGCCTGATTAGTAGCAGACAGTGTGAGGAGTTCTTAGAGGGGTCACATGACCCACTTCTGGACAGGCCAACCTGCCCCAGAACTGCCCCCATTTGTCAAATAGGCTCTCATGGCAGTCCTATGAGGGTGAAAACCTTCCTGATTGGTAGAGAGTGGTGGGAGGAGATCTTAGAAGGGTCACATGACACCTTTTACTTCTGGTCATCCCTCTTGACCTCGGATGTATTACCCACAAGGGTGGGCCTTCTGGTGACAGATGGGCGGGGCCTGAACAGTTGGGGGGCCTAAAGGGTCAGAGATGGGGCCAACGTTTGATTGATGGTAGGCCCCTTATACCACTCAAGTCTACACTAGACCTGGAAGGTCAGCTTAAGATATGTATGTAGCTGGAGTCGGCTTACCTTAAACCGAGCTTGGCGCCATCCCTTCTGCAGGATGTTGACAAGAGCAAATGCAACTCCTTGCGACTTGAGTAGAGATGCTGGTAAGAGCTGCCCTCTGCATTCAATTTATGGGTCTGTAGTAGACCCACTAAATCAAATACCAGAATATTGATCTCTGGATCCACAAGTGAAAAGACATGCCCCAAGTATGTGTGTGCACAGTGCCATATCATGTGTGGTGTCCTGATCTTGGTTGTGGCTTGAAGGTGATACTATTCTACTCCTCATCCTAATAATAATAATAATAATTAATAATAATAAAAAGGCAGCAGCAATGGAACTAACATCTAACAGTGGTGGAAAGATCCTCTATCAGTCAGGAAGTGAGAAAATAGGGGGAAATCAGTAGCAGATAAACCCATTCTTACTGGAAGTAAAAATAATTTGCTTTCTTTTGTATTCTTCCTCTGTGAGAATCTCTGAAAATGTTGAGGTACAATGCTCATGTATGCAGATTTGTTATACCTAGGGTAGAAGAGAACAGAGTCCATTTAATTAGCCCAAGTATATTTCAAATAGTTGTGCCAGAGCTAATTCAGTCTATTATTAGCCAAGTTAAGTCCTTCATTGTAGCAGGTTATACCTTCTTTTGTTGCCAGATATACTGTATCAGAGAATTATAGAACCTAGAAATTAAAAAAAAAGACCTATTAGAACATCTTACCCATTTCCCTGTCAATGCAAAGTATTCCCCACAGGATGATATAGCAGAAAGATGATCATTTATCTCTGAAATGGGAAGAGCACTTCCAATGCTCTCTTTGCCAGACATGCACTTCCTTACACCAGTAACAGAGCTGAGCTACTGGATAGGTCCCTCATCTGTTAGATATTTCTCCTCACTAATCTCCTCCCAAGACTGGCCATTACCATCTTGCTTGGACTACAGCTATGCTGTACATAAGAGAAAGCCAGGAGTGAATGTATGCAGAGCGGTCTACTTACTTGCTGAAATGGAAGCTTATATATATTCTGCTGTGTAATAAATAAATCAAACAAAACTCTGACTCTATAAAATGGACTATTATTTTTACACCAAAGAGCATTGGACATGGAATCCTTATCCTAGTTATGCCAATTTAAATTCATTGTGATTCTACTCAAACTGCGGTACTCCACATTTGCATTATTTTCAATGGGAAATAAAGCAAACCATATCAGCCAACCAGAAAAGTCAAGCTGAGCTCTTACTAGATATGTGCAGAAATGGACATGAGAGGAAGTAGTCTTTCCTCCAAGGATACAGAACTCCACCAACCCTTAGACATGACGATTTGTGACAAATCCTCCACTATTGCTTCTCTCTGCCAACTAATTCTCTTCCTTTGTTCCTTCCTTCACCGTGCCACATTTAATAAAGGATGGAGCTGGATTTGCCCAAAAGATCAGAAAGAAAATATTAATTTTACCAGCTGAAGGTACAGATTTGGATATTGTCCCTTGAGGAAGTTTATTATCTTGGTGCCCTACTGGGAGAGTGTGTGTCTAAACTACACCCTTCGGCCGACAGAGGGATGTAGATTAGACACATCACTATTGCAAATGAAGCGGGGATTTAAATATCCCGCACTTCATTTGAATAGAAATGGCCGCCGCTTTTTGCATCAGTCTGGACGGGGATCGGTCAACAAGGAAAGCCTTTTCCGATCGATTCTGTAAACCTCATTGCACGAGGTATAAGGGATCAGACACATCCTGAGAGGGCTGCTTCAGAACAGCAGTTTAAGGGGAAACTGATCTACATTGGCCCAGGATCTAGTTCTTGATTTTTATTCCTCCCGAAGGCCTCTCATGTTTCAATTTGTCATATGGTCTAAAGCCATAGAAGTATGTGTTTGCATATAAATGTATATGGGTATCTAATACTCACATACATATAGTCACTTACTATACTTGCTTTCAGATCAAGAAACACAAAAGAGGAACTTTTAATACCCTTGTAAATAAAAGAAATAAGACCCATGATTTAAACAAAAGAAAAAGAAATAATGTCTTTATCTAGTAAAAGATGTTTCTTTCTCAAAAAGAAAAGCAGCATGTTTGGTCCAGGAGCATACAACTGAAAGACACAAGAGCTGTAGAGCAAAGAGGTTTTGTTTTCAGGTTGTGAATTCCATACACCACAGCGCCATCTAGTCGGAAGAGCTAAAGTAGCACCTTGAATAATGTTTGCTGAAAATCAATGTTTAGTACTAAATGCTATGTTCATAAATAATTTGTAACCCTGGAAGAAGTTCAGCTTTTGGCTTATTGTCTGATTTTTATTCATATTTGTTTTCTACAGCATAACGTAGCTGAGCAATATTTAAGGTCCCATGGGAGCTGCTGCAGGAAGAAATAACCTAGGTATACTCTTTCCATAGCTTCTGATCTAAACTCTGAAACTTGAGGGAACATGAAACAATATATTCAGCAAAATCTCTGGGAATGTATATTTCTGGGTGTTTTGGTAGAAAATGGAGAACTTTAAATAATAAAAATAACTGCAAATAAGAAGGCTGTAAGAAAGAAAGAAAGATTGTTAGTATTAAGTGAGGTGTTTTATTTTATTAAGAAAAAAAGTTCCTATGCTGAATTATATTTTTATCCTGGTATTTCACAAACTGAGTATTCACAAAGGAATGTATTAGCAGCTCTACACAAAGTTTAATTCACCTATACCATCTTGAAGTTTATCTAAATTAAATATGTGGTGGGGTATATACAAGAATTAAAGTTCACAAAAGGAAAAAAAGACTTTCAAAATTCTAGAACACTTCATGCATTGATTTAGATGAATGTCAGTAAGGAGAAATTATCACAGGTCTCCCAATGGTAGCTTTTCTAAAGGGCACTGTTTGCTTTCTTCTTCTTCTCTCTTTTTAGGGCCCAGATCCTGCAAGTTTCTGAGTGCTTCCAGGGACTGTGAATTAACTTTACTGGGAACTGAGATCATTCAACACCAGTTAGAAGATCCACTGGCAGGAAACTAGCTTGTGTTATGGGGAGGGTAAAGTGACCATATGACTTCATTTTACTAAGACAGTCCCAGTTTTTCATGTGGCTGCCTTCTTAGTGTCCCAGGTCCACTTGATTATGTTTTCATTTAATCAAAACATTTTTAGAACTACAAAATGTTTGTTAGAAGAATATTGTTATATATCAAGCAGAATTTACTCTGAGTTTAGCAGAAACAAACAGTCCGGTCAAATGAGTGTTCAGTGTGATTAATAGTATTTGGAGTGAAGAGTTCAATGAGGCATATTGGCTGACAACAGCGATCAACCGGGAGACCTCTAAAGCTGAAATTCTGAGTCCCTACAGCTTGACACAAAGAGCCAGACTTTCTCACCAAGATCACTAACAGACTCACATGGACACAGATTGGGGGGTACAACATAAACTGACAATGGGTTACACAATCAAATATATTCTTTTGAATGATAATGACAAATATTGAGTGTTCCATGATAAATGTATTCAGACCAGTAAATTACTGGAAATTATCAGTCACACCAAGAAATGACAGTGTTGCTATTGTATCACACGTGGGAAATAGCAACACCAGCATATGTTTTTGCAAAGGGCACTTTGTGGGTTTTGTATCAGTATTTTGTGACTCTAAAACAGTCATCACAAATTGGATTTTTTTTTTCAAAAATATTGTCAAGCTTAATGAAAGGGCCACTAGATCATCAGAAACATGATGCACATGCTTCATGATTATGGTCAGAGACCAGTCTTTTGAAAAAAGCCTCCAACTTACAAAATGAAGTCTAAGCAGCACAATTAGAGTTTGATTCTGATAACACTTACACTAGCTTTACAAGAAAAAAATCCATTCAGCTTGATTTTTCACTCATCTATATTGAGGCAAGTTAGAAGTAACTCCACTGAAATCAGTAGAGTATAAAACCAATGCAAATAGATAATTGGGTCAAAAAAATGGAGAAAATGCTCCTGTTATGTATTTGACAAACTGTAATGAACAAAAATAGAGATGTAGCTGTGTTAGTTTGGTCTAGCTGAAACAAAAGACAGGATTTTGCAGCACTTTAAAGACTAGCACGATGGTTTAGTAGGTGATGAGCTTTCATGGGTCTGGCCCACAAAAGCTCATCACCTAATAAACCATCCTGTTAGTCTTTAAAGTGCTGCATAGTCCTGTCTTTTGTAATGAACAAAGATATAGATAAGGGCTCAGGATAAAATGTTTTTTTAAAGTGCAGGCCTCAGTACATCTGGTAAAAAAGCAAATATAAGATGCTCACACCTCAAGTTCTGCACCATGCAAAGGATAAGTTAATGGAAGAAAGATCTTTCTTTCCTGACATACTGAACATCATCCAAACAAAGAGAAGCAAATAATATTTTCCTAATGTAGATATCTCAGGGTAATGTGAAGAGACCACTATATTTTGCACACCAAATTGAAGCTCACCTGTTTCAACAATCTGTGCCACTGTGTCAGCTTTTTCACTGGCATAGAAAATATAATTGGATGGTGTAAGAGATCAAGAATGCTGTTTTTCAGTTGTAAATCCTATATTGTCCTCTCTCGGAGTTGTCCAAGTATTTGGAGAAAATTTATTTTCAGTGGAGTTTCCTTCCTGTTTTGAGATCCTAATCACATGAACCAAGGGATTAACAGGTTATTTCTTCTCTTTCATTATGTTATCTTTAATGAGTAGATTCAATTAATTAAAAAATAATGATTAAAGCTAACAACAAGCAACCAGTCACTATCTAATCATCATCTTCTCCCCCTTTGGAAATGGGAGAGAAGGCTGCATAGTTTTGTATTAAGTTGCAAAGCAGAATGATAGTCAAAATAACTCATGTAAATCTTTATGTATTATGTGCTACAGTACTGTGCCTTTGTTTCCATACAGAGAAAAAACCCGACTCTGATATAAATAATTCAATAAACCCGTTAAGTGGTGCTATCACTATCTCTATTTTTCAGGCTCTTCTTATTACTGATTGTAGAAAAAAATCAATTAAAAAGAAAGTATTAAAATAGGTGCACTCTAATTCTTTTTCCCCCTCTCCAAATGTTATCAATTTAAAATACTGCAGGCTACAAAGGCCTTATGCCGACATTCATCAGTCTGTGGTGTCCCATGGCACATAACCTCTCTGTCAAGTATCAGAATTACCAGTCACAAACACTTACATGATGTAAAGTCATTTCAAAGGGATCTATTTTTCATATTTTACATATGATTTACTCACTAATACTCTAGTCAGAAGGAATTTTAGTTAAGTCATCACTGTGACAGTTCGCCCCCCCTCCCCCACACACACACTTTATGAAAATTGGCTTATGAATATAAATATAAATAAGTCATAGATGCTTTGGACAAAATGCCTCATGTAACCTATCAATTTTAATGTTACAGTCTGCTGGATCTGTGTATCTTATTTTGGTGCATGTATCATTTGAGTATGTGAAGTTAGAAATATGAATCGTGAATCTGCTTATAGTTTCAAATGTACTAACGAGAGCCATTACTGGTGCCCTGGAAGCCTAATGACTGGGGGTATGTCTACACTACCCCGCTAGTTCGAACTAGCGGGGTAATGTATGCATACCGCACTTGCTAATGAAGCCCGGGATTTGAATTTCCCGGGCTTCATTAGCATAAGCGGGGAGCCGCCATTTTTAAATCCCCGCTGCTTCGAACCCCGTGTAGCGCGGCTACACGGGGCTCGAACTAGGTAGTTCGGACTAGGGTCCTATTCCGAACTACCGTTACTCCTCGTGAAACGAGGTAGTTCGGAATAGGCACCCTAGTCCGAACTACCTAGTTCGAGCCCCGTGTAGCCGCGCTACACGGGGTTCGAAGTAGCGGGGATTTAAAAATGGCGGCTCCCCGCTTATGCTAATGAAGCCCGGGAAATTCAAATCCCGGGCTTCATTAGCAAGTGCGGTATGCATACATTACCCTCCTAGTTCGAACTAGGAGGGTAGTGTAGACATACCCTGGGTGATCAACTCAAGGACCTGTAAACAGCCTTGTTTGTCCAGTAAGTTTGGAAGGTAATTGGTCTGGAGACTCAGAGGTGTAGCCCTGTTAGTCTGTAACTAAAAAAATTAAAGAATAACTATTGTCTTGTAGCACCTTTAGGGTACGTTTACACTAGCTCATTAGTTCGAGTTAGGTAGGGTAATGAGGGCAAGCGGAGTTGCAAATGAAGCCCGGGATTTAAATATCCCGGGCTTCATTTGCATGTTCCCGCGCGCTGCCATTTTTAAATCCCCCTTAGTCCGAAATCCGTGCCCGCAGCTACACGCGGCACGGAGTAGGTAGTTCGAATTAAAGATCCTAATTCGAACTACCATTACTCCTCGTGTAGCTGCAGGCATGGAGTTCAGACTAAGGGGGATTTAAACATGGCGGCACCCGGGAACATGCAAATGAAGCCCAGGATATTTAAATCCCGGGCTTCATTTGCAACTCCTCTTGCCCTCATTACCCTACCTTGCTCGAACTAACAAGCTAGTGTAGACGTACCCTTAGAGACTAACCAAAAAAATATACATAGGTAGTATCTATATATTTTCTGGTTAGTCTTAAGGTGCTATAGGACCATTGTTGTTTACATTTGTTGGTGATGGTAGTAGTGGTCAGGAGAGACATTTGGCCATACCACCTGGTGCTTGAATCCATTTTGAACCTGGTATTTTTTCATGGAGGGGAGAGGGGGCAGAGATGTAAAACAAGGGGTTCCTGCCCTGGGGTAAAAGTTATTTAAGCAATAGGAAATCATCCACTTTTGTCTTCAGTTGGCCTGGGAAACTGCCTGGTACACCCTAGGATACAAAGAACTTGAAAAAGGGCTAGAGACCTAAGTCAGGCACAAGAGTTTGTCTCTGACTTGAAAATTATGTGTGAAATAAAAACAGCTCTTTAAGGTTAGAAGCTGAATGCAATACATTTTCTATATATATTTTGAAATAAGTCAAATTTACTAAATTCCCATGTTAACACAATTGAACTAGTGTGTGAAGTCTTGAAATTAGTCCAAGGTTGTCTCCATTAATGTGGACATGCTACTTTGGACTTATAGCCCCAAGAAGCACTGAGGAGTAATTAGTTCAAATTACTCTATTTTGGAATTAACATTATTTCTGATGAAAAGCAGGAGTACAGATTTTATATTAAGAGACCCATTATTTCGAAATAACAGGCTTGGTAGTGTTGGATGCTCCACATATAAATTTGACCTTATGGGGCTTATTTTGAAATAAAGTCCTAGCATTGAACAGGGTTTAGTGAATTAGAACTAGCTATGCATTTTCTTTTCATTTTAATTTTGTAACTTACTTTGATCCGCCTGTTTCCTTTTGCAACCACTTAAATCCTACTCTCTGTACTTAACAAAAACGCTTTTGTTTACTATCCAGCCCATAGTAAATAATTGCTACCTGAGGAGAGCAATCACTATTCATATAAGTGGAGCTTAACTCGAAGTAAGCTATGAAAATTGGGTTACGTCAATTGAATAGCTTATTTTGAAATTGGGAGTGTCTACACAGCACTTATTTAGAAATAGAGCACTCTTTCTCCGACTTCCCTTACTTCTCATACAATGAAGGTTATAGGAGTTGGAGTAAGAAGTCCTTCAGCTTGAGAGTATTTTGACATTATTTCGAAGTAACTGCCTACTGTGTAAACGTGGACTAAATTATTTCGAAATAAAGCTAGTTATTTCAAAATAATGTTGCTGTGTAGACATACCAATACCTTTCACTAATAAAGGAAGCTTATCTGATAAGCTTTCCTTGTATAAAACTTTAACACAGAGAAATACAGATTTATTTGTAGGGTTTTTGTCTCATTTAGGGATTGGTTTCCTGGGTGTTGAGCTTTAGAACTGAATCTACCCAGAGCTGAAGTAGTTCAATTTCTGCATTGCTCTGCAGGGGTGTGGTAACCCCAATTCTATGCCTTGTCTAAGGGAAACCAGAATATCTGGACCAGCAGGACAGAGTGCTAGGGAACTCCACATGACAGTGAAATGATCGGCACACTGGGGAACAATCCCAAGGGGACTTCTGTGACTGCACCCTATCACAATCACCATTAACTGTCTTGGCTATTCATTCTGGGGGATAGAGTTAGAGACTTAGGGATAGATCTACATAGGGATTTAGGTGCCTAAAGTGGCAGTCTGGACACCTACGTCCAAATTTCAGATCCCCCAAATCACCACTCAGCAGTCAAAAATCCCAGCAGATACCTACATTCTCCTTGTGCCTGTATTAGTGCCAGTGAAATCCCGATGTTTCTACCAGCTGGTGTGCACATAACCCCCAAACTACTTGGTGCCCTCTCTCCAGCAGAATATTCAAATTAGGCATCACTCTGCCTCTCTCACCAACAGGACCCATGCAAAACTCAGCTGGGGACAAAGTGGTATTCCAAACCTAGAGTCCAGCTGTAAGAACATTCACTCAAGAGGCAGGAGATCCAGGTTCAAATGCCCACTCAGGCTGAGTCAAAGCAGGGTCAAGAACCCCACTTCTCCCATGAGGGCCCTAATCACTGGGCTACAGGCTATGCTGGAGTAGGTGCTCTCTGTCTCTCCTGTGAACACTGTTACACATTGTATAAAATATTTACATAGTCAAAGAGAGAGGAAGCAAGAGAATGACTATCTAGCTAAGTAGTTAAGTCAAGCTCCAATGACTTTTACCTCTTTCAGGGTATGTCTACACTGCTATCCTAGTTCGAACTAGGGTGGCTAATGTAGGCATTTGAACTTGCAAATGAAGCCCGGGATTTAAATACCTGGGCTTTATTTGCATGTTCCTGGGCGCCGCCATTTTTAAATGCCCCATAGTTCAAACTACCTGCCCGTGGCTACACGCAGCATGGACTAGATAGTTCAAATTAGGAGCTTTAATTCGAACTACCTAGTCCGTGCTGCGTGTAGCCACGGGCAAGTAGTTTGAACTACGGGGCATTTAAAAATGGTGGCGCCTGGGAACATGCAAATAAGCCCAGGATATTTAAATCCCGGGCTTCCTTTGCAAATTAGAATGCCTACATTAGCCACTCTAGTTCGAACTAGGATAGCAGTGTAGACATACCCTCAGAGTATAAACAGGAAGATCACCAACTCTTCATTTTTTTCCTTCTGATAAGAAAGAACTGACTTTTGCCTGGCCTGCAGTTAGTCATCTGATACCCTTTGAGGGGTTGGGTTTAGAACGCATCCCTATGCCTGACATTTCCTAATAACTAACTCAGGTGATCCCCATTCAGCTGGCTGCTGTTTGTGATCTAATTCTTAGTGCTTAACTTTCACCATGTATTTGCAGGAGACTCTCGGGCCTGTGGATTCAGAGGGTATGTCTACACTACAAAGTTAATTCGAACTAACAGACGTTAGTTCGAATTAACTTTAATAGGTGCTACACTAGCGCTCCGCTAGTTCGAATTTAAATCGAACTAGCGGAGCGCTTAGATCGAACTAGGAACACCTCATTTTACGAGGATTAAGCCTAGTTCGAACTAGCTACTTCAAATTAAGGGGTGTGTATCCCCTTAATTTGAACTAGTGGGAGGCTAGCCCTCCCCAGGTTTCCCTGGTGGCCACTCTGGCAAACACCAGGGAAACTCGTCTGCCCCCCTCCCGGCCCCGAACCCCTTAAAGGGTCACGGGCTGGTTACGGTGCCCGTGCCAGGTACAAGCCTGCCAGCACCCAGCTAGCAGACCCTGCACCTGGCATGGATCGAGCCACCCACCCGATGCCCCCCAGTCCTCCTCCTCTTCCCGGGACCAGGCCGGCGGCTCCCGGGAGCTTGCCCAGGAACGCAAGAGGTGGGTACCCGCCTGGGCTAGTGCAGACATCGTGGACCTTGTCCACGATCTCCGCACTAGGCACAGGAAAGTGGCCGTCTAGGGCAGGAAAGCTGCCAGCCTGGCCACCCAGGAGCAGGTGTGCAAGAGAATCAAGGGGGTCCACTGAGACCCCCGACCCTGAGCCCTGAGCTTACAATGGCAGTCCTGGGTCAGACCAAAGGTCCATCTAGCCCAGTAGCCTGTCTGCCGACAGCGGCCAAACCCTAGGGACCCTGGAAGGGATGGACCGAAGACAGTGACCAAGCCATTTGTCTCGTGCCATCCCTCTCCAGCCTTCCACAAACCTTGGGCAGGGACACCACTCCTACCCCCTAGCTAATACCACTCCATGGACCCAACCTCCATGACTTGATCTCATTTCTCTTTAAACTCTGTTCTAGTTCTAGCCTTCACAGCCTCCTGCAGCAAGGAGTTCCACAGGTTGACTCTGCTTTGTGAAGAACAACTTTCTGTTACTAGTTTGAAGCCTGCTACCCATTCCTTTCCTTTGGTGTCCTCTAGTCCTTCTTTATGGGAACTAATGAAGAACTTTTCTGTATGCACCCTCTCCACCCCACTCATGCTTTTATAGACCTCTATCCTGTCCCCCTTCCGTCTCCTCTTTTCTAAGGTGAAAAGTCCCAGTCTCTTTAGCCTCTCTTCATATGGAACCTGTTCCCAACCCCTGATCATTTTAGTTGCCCTCCCCTCTCCCAGCCTCTCTCTTCCCCTCTCCCACCTCCTTTTCCCAGTCTCCCCCAGTTTTGTTCAATAAAGACAGATTCCATTTTGGAAGTCACGTTATCTTTATTTTGTACATTAAGAAGAGGGGCTAGGGAAGGGTAAGTGGAAGGAGGTGAGGGAGGAATGGGGCACGAGCCCCCGATGGGGAGGACTGGGCTGGCTCTGCGGGCTTCTGGGGGTGGAAGCTCTCCTGCAGCCCCCCAATTACCCCATCTCCACAGATGGCAGCCTGCGGCAAGTGCAGCCGGGCTGATGGCCGAGTGGTGTGATGTGCCCAGTGTGGGTAGTCCGGGCAATCCAAGCCAGGACTGCTTTGCAAGCGGGGCACCCCTGACAACTGTCTGTCCGGGGTGAGGGTCGGGACCCTTTAAGCACAGCCCTCGGCTAGCCTGAGACAGCAGCTCCATGCTCTAAGTCCTCATCTGATGCCCTGCTGGCACTGCTTCCGGCCATCCTTAAGCCCAGTTCAGGCTCCACTTAATGTGGACATGCTAGTTCGAATTAGCAAAACGCTAATTCGAACTAGTTTTTTAGACTGGATCCGTTAGTTTGAATTAGCTTAGTTCGAATGAACTAATTCGAACTAAGTTAGTTCAAATTAACTAATTCGAACTAAGTTAGTTCGAATTAACATTGTAGTGTAGACATACCCTAAGAGAATGCAGGCATTGCAAAGCTGGGCCTAAGTCCCCTTTGAGGATCTATCCCTTAAAAGCAAATTCAAAGGTGACCCTATATATTAGAATACCTTATAGCAACACATTCCCCTTATAGTCATTAAGACTCACTTACACCTACATGCATCTACTGAAGCAAAGTGTAAAGCAGTCCTCACCAACCAGTGGATTGGGATATACTGGTAGATCTTGGAGCCTCTGACAGTTGATCCTGACTGGTTTGGCCAAGAGACTATCAAGTGCCAGCACTTCAGTTGCACCTCCTGCTCTTTGCCTTGGAGCTGTCTCCTCCAACTCCCGGAAGCCTCCTGCTTGCTGGACAGGGCAGGTGAGGGAAAAGAGGGGCACTGAAGTCAAGGTGCCCCCTCTCCCACCCTGTATCCTATCTCCACAGAGCAGAGAGGGGACACAACAGGGCTTGGGATGGAGTTTGCTGGCTGCTTTTGGGAGTGGTGCAAGGCCAGGGCAGGGGTGAGCCTGCCTTAGTCCCACTGCACCACCACCCAGGAGCCACCTGAGGTCAGAAGTGCCCAATTGGAGCCCACATCCTGAAATCCCACTCCAATCATGAAACCCCTCCTGAACCTGAGTTCCCTGCCCTCACCCCAAGTACACCTGCATCCAAATGCCCTCACAGAGCCTGCACCTAGAACCCCCTCCAGTACTCCCAACTACCTGCCCCAAGCTCAGCTCAGAGCCCCCCTTGCACTCCAAATCTCTTAATCCAAGACCAGAGCCTGCACCCCAACCCTCTGCCCCAGACTGGTGAAAGTTAGGGAGGATGGGACAGGGAGAAAGGACAGAGTGAGCAGAGATGGGGCCTTGGAGAAGGGGACACAAAGGAGGCAGGGTATTTGGGTTTGAGGTAGATTTTGGATTGTGCTTACATTCAAAAAGTGATCTCATGCTTAAAAAGGTTGGAGACCACTGGCATAAAGGAATCTAAATGGGTGTAACTTACATGTCAGGAGCCCGGAGTAAGTAAATGTAAATTAAAAATACTCCCCATTCTGTTTTAATTTGTACCATCTACAGCCTGTTGGCATGCAAGTATGCTAATATAGCCTTACTCATTGGCAGAATGGGTATAACTCGGTCAAGCAGAGGCATAAAAAAGAAGGGGAACTGAATGTAAAAGGATTCTAAATGTCCAAGAACATATCTTACACCACTATAAGCATCACCTCTGAATTTGGCCCATAGAATTTAAATTTCATTTCCACCCTTATGATAAAAAATTAATCTGTTACCTTCCAGAACAACTCTAAGCTTTGTAGAATAAAATATAGTGTAGCCATCCAGGCACCAACCTAATACAATCTAGTAAAAATAACTCAAACAAATGTCTTCTTGTCTCAGTCACTTTAGAGAAATCCAGAAACATAAATATGTTTTCCCTGAAAGGTAACAGTTTTCTTCCTTTTTATCTGAAATAAAATTCTATCCCCTTCTCCTTGGGAACAAAAGGTGGCAATGAGTCTGACAGTGTTCAGGGGATGTTCTTTCCGCATTAACCTTACCAACAGCTGCATCATAAAATACCAAGTATACCAAAACACATTCAATCATTACGGGAGGCACAATTTAAAATCTGAAATGGACAGAAATAAATCATGAGGAAGCATTAAGGCATCCCATTCCTTTTTAAAAACCCCAATGCACAAATTTGTGATCTAGAGTTATTTGAAGGGAATTCTAACAGACTGCAATAAAGTATTGTCTCTAATATAACATGAAATGCTTAAGAAATATCAGTCACTTGTTTCATTCATCCTTTTCTTGGCCACAACATCCTGCTGGCCTAGGCCTCAAGGAACTCACTGCAGATGGCTGAAAATCCATGGCTAATGAGGACCAGGAAGTGGTGGAAGAGAGAAGACCATAGTGACAAAAACTCATAGTGACAAAGGCTCAAAAACTAATAGTTAATAAATAAATAAACAAACAAACATCAGAAGCAGGAATCCTGCTAAACAACCAGTAGAAAGACTGGACAATCAAGATGATAAAGAAGCACTTAAGGATGATAAGGCCACTGCAGAGAAACTAAGTGAATCCTTTTCATCAGTCTTCACAGCTGAGGTTGTGAGAGAGATTCCCAAACTCAAACTATTCTCTTTAGGTGACAAATCTGAGGAACTGACTTATATTGAGGTGTCATTAGAGGAGGTTTTGGAACAAATAGGTAACTAAACTGAAATAAATCTCCAGGACCAGATGGTATTCACACAAGAGTTCCGAAGGCATTCAAATGCAAAATTGCAGAACTAGTAACTGTAGACTGAAACCTATCATTTAAATCAGCTTCTGTACCAAATCACTGAAAATAGCTAATGTGATGCCAATTTTTAAAAAGGGCTACACAAGTGATCCCAGCAATGATAGGCCAGATAGCCTGGCTTCACTACCAGGCAAACTGGGTGAAATGATAGTAAAGAAAAATATTGTGAGACATATAGATGAACATAATTTGTCTGGGAAAAGTCAACAAGGTTTTCTAAAGGGAAATCATGCCTTGCCAATTTATTTGAGGGGGAGGTGGGGTCAACAGGCATGTGGACAAAGAGATACAGTGGATACAGTGTAAGTGTACTTAGATTTGCAGAAAGCCTTTGACAAGGTCTCTCACCAAAGACTCTTAAGAAAAGTAAATTGTCATGGGATGAGAAGGAAGATGCTCTCAGTATTGGTAGCAGGTTAAAAGATAGGAAACAAAGAGTAGTTATAAATTGTCAATTTTCAGAATGGAAAGAAGTTACTAGTCATGTAGTCTGTATTCTGGGACCAGTACTATTCAACATATTCATAAATTTATCTGAAAAAGTGGCAAAAACAGTAAGTAGGCAAAATTTGCAGGTGATACAAAACTACACAAGATAATTAAGTCCCAGTCAGACTGCGAAGAGCTACAAAAGGCTCTCTCAAACCTGGGTGAATGGTCAACAAAATGGCAGATGAAATTTAATATTGATAAATGCAAAGTAATACACATTGGAAAATAATCTCAACAATACATATAAAATGATTGGATCTAAATTAGATGTTACCCCTCAAGAAAGATCTTGGAGTCATTATGGATTGTTTCCTGAAAACATCCACTCAATATGCAGCAGCAGTCAAACAAGCAAACAGAATATTGAGAATCATTAAGGAAGAGATAGATAATAAGACAGAAAATATCATATTGTCTCTATATAAATGCATGGAATGCTCAGATCTTGAATATTGCATTCAGATGCAATTGCCCCATCTCAAAAAATGTGTACTGGAATTGGAAAAGTTCAGAAAAGAGTAACTAAAATAATTAGGGATATGGAACAGCTGTCATACAAGAAGAGATTAATAGAACTGGGCCTTTTCATCTTTTCAGCTTGGGAAATAGTTGACTATGCAGGGATATGCTAGAGATCTATAAAGTCATGATTGGTATGGAGAAAGTAAATAAGGAAAAGCTGTTCACTTCTTCCCATAACACAAGAACTATAGGTCACCAAATGAAATTAATAAGCAGCAGGTTTAATCAAACAAAAGGGTCTATTTCTTCAAACACTGCACAGTCAGACTGTGGAATTCCTGGCCAGAGGATGTTGTGAAGGACAATACTATAATAGGGTTCAAAAAAGACCTCCATAAATTCACGGAAGATGGGTCCATCAATGGCTATTAACCAGGATGGTTAGGGATGATGTCACTAGCCTTTGTGCACCAGAAGTTGGGATTGGGCAACAGGAGATGAGTGACTTGATGACTGCCTGTTTTGTTCATTCCCACTGGGGCACCTGGCATCAGTCACTATGGGTATGTCTACATTACAAAGTTAATTCAAACTAACAGCCGTTAGTTCGAATTAACTTTCATAGCGTCGATACATACAAACCGCTAGTTCGAACTTAATTCGAACTAGCAGATCGCTTAATTCGAACTAGGTAAACCTCATTCCACGAGGACTAATGCCTCATTTGAATTAAGTAGTTCAAATTAAGGGCTGTGTAGCCACTTAATTCGAACTAGCTGGAGGCTAGCCCTTCCCAGGTTCCCCCTAGTGGCCACTCTGGGCCAAACCAGGAAAACTCCTCTCCTCTTCCCCAGTCCTGGGCCCTTAAAGGGGTAGATTCTGGCCAGATGGCACTTGCCACAGCCAGCCCTGCCATCAGTCTCTGCCCTGACCCAGTGGCTGAAGGATGAGGCAGGCAGGCAGTGCCAGCGAGCTGTCCCCCACCCAGTCCCCCAGCACCCAGGGGCCATCCAGGGGCTGTAGACAGCACGCACCCTCCTGGTCTAGTGCGGAGGTCATGGACCTAATTGAAGTTTGGGGGCAGGCCCCAAGCCTCCATGATCTCCGCACTAGGTGGAGGAACGCGGCCATATACAGCCACATAGTGGCCGCCATAGCCCGAAAGGGACACAGGTGCACGCAAGAGCAGATGCGCCTGAAAATAAAACAGCTGCGGCAGGCATACACCAGGGCCGTCAGGGGCGGCGCCGCAGCAGGGGCTGCCACCTGCCCCTACTTCCCGCCCTCGACCAACTCTTGGGGGGTGGGGTGGTGTGCGCCAGCCCAGGAGGCAGCAAGCTGGGACTGGAGAGCCCTGACCCAGGCGCACCAGAGGGGCCACCGCAAGGAGTTCCAGCACCAGAGTTGGGAGGGTTGTCCAGGGAGACCATATTGGGTAAATAGTTCAAATTAAGTAGTTTCGGGGGAGAGGCAGGGACGGAGACCAGGGATCACGCGCGTGGGCCATGCCTCCCACAGATCACGCAGACACCTGTGCATGTGTGAGCACGTGCCATGCCACCCTTGGGCAGGTGGCTCCAGCTGCGTGACACCCAGGGGCCGTGGCCCAATAGGCACATGCGGGTGTGAAGAGACCTGACATGCTCCCGACCCTGGGGCGGGACCCAGCAGGATGCTTTCCCTTCACACGTCCCTTCTACACGGAGGCAGGGGACATCTCCCCCACCACCCCCAGTCCCGGGGAGAGCCAGACATCCTGACCATGGCCTCTGTACAAGCACAACGGCTCTAACGGTGCAGGGCATGGTCACCCTCACATCGCGGTTCTCCCCAGGGAGAACTGACCACTTCTCTTCTTTCTCTACAGCTGCACCAGCTGCTCATGCAGGGCGCACCACGCTGCCCAGGACATGCTCCCGTACCCACGGCCTGCTCCGGACCACCACCATGGAGCAGGAGTACTGGGACCAGCATCTGGGGTCCTTGCGAGCCCTGCACCGCACAGGCCTAGATGTGGACAGATCTGCGGTTCCGCCAAGAGCTGCTGGCTGAGGACCGAGCCAGAAATGCAAACCTGCAGGCCCTGCTGCAGAGCCTGGTGCCCTGTGCTGGTCCTGCACTTGCTGCCCCCCCAACAATTGTCCCTCCTCCCACTCCTGCCCCCCTCCCACCTCTTCCTCCTCAGCCCCCACACCCTCCTCCTCAATGTCCACACCCCCCACCTCAACCTCCGCACCCTCAACCCCGTTCTCCCGGGGATGTCAAGGGTGCTGGGAGGCGGTTGGCCCAGCGAGACCCCCACCCCTGATCCCTGAGTTTCCCTTCCCCTTGCTTCCCCCTTGCAGCTCCCTCCTCCCAGTTTTCCCCCTCCCCTCTCCCACTCTCTCTCCTGCCTTCTCCCACCTCCTTTCCCCTGTCTCCCCACAGTTTTATTCCCCCTCCCCAGTTTTGTTAAATAAAGAGAGTTTGTATTTTTGAACACGTGTCCTTTATTTTTTTACATCAGGAAGGGGGGCTAGGGAGGGGTAAGTGGAAGGAGATGAGGGAGGAATGGGGCACAAGCCCCTGATGGGGAGGACTGGGGTGACTCTGCAGGTTCCTTGGGGTGGAAGCTCTCCTACAGGGCCTCCTGGATCCTGACAGTCCCCCGATTGACCCCCCCCCAGACGGCAGCCTGCGGCAAGTGCAGCTGGGCTGATGGCCGAGTGCTGTGATGTGCTGCGTGTGGGCACTCAGGGCACTCCACAACAGGACTGCTTTGCTGTCCCTCATCGAGGTAGACAAGCAAGTGGGGAACCCTGACAACTGTGTGTCCGGGGTGGGGGTTGGGTCCCTTTAAGCACAGCCCTCGGCTAGCCTGAGGGAGCAGCTCCACACTCTAAGCCCTAACCTGATGCCCTGCCGGCACTGCTTCCGGCCAGCCTTAACCTCGGTTCAGGGTCCACTCAATGTGGACATGCTAGTTCGAATTAGCAAAACACTAATTCAAATTAGTTTTTAAGTCCAGATGCACTAATTGGAATTAGCTTAGTTCGAATTAGTGCTGTAGTGTAGACATACCCTATCAGAAGACAGGATACTGAGCTAGATGGAGCTTTAGTCTGACCCAGGATGGCTATTCTTTTTGTTTGATGTTTTCCCAGAAAATTACTGCTGCTGGTCCCAGAATAATGGCCTACCTCAGAGCTCAGTGCTAAGGTGCTAACTCTAATATTGTTTAACCTCATACATAGCATCCCCAATACCACTGCCAGTTGTTTAATTTATAAAGACAACACCTGTATGACAGCGCAGCACCAGGATTTCACTCATCAAGAAGTCCTGAATGCTGACACCAAAGACATGGCCCAATATTGCCAAAAATAGAGATGTAAAGCTAATACCAAAACCCAGAGTTTCCAGCTGCTTCCATGTATCCAGTATAGGGCTGCCGACAGATCTGTTGAATCCATGGGCAAAATGTAAAGGGCCAGCTTGGGGCGCTCAGAAAGAGCAAAACCTAGGTTGGAAGGGGCAGGGATTGAGGCTAGCCTCCCCCAGCTAGACCTTCAATGCTGCCTGCACTGCACAGTGGTCTGGTGGCGATTTCAAGGCTATGGGGTACCAGCCACTGCTGCTGCCACAGTAGCAGCTGCCAAGAGCTTCAGGTGCTTTTAAATTGCCAGGCCTTGCTGCAGCTGCCCCTTTCGCTCCCCCTCTTGGCAGCCCTTATTTCCCACACAAAGACCCACAAATAGCTCTCTCTGCTTCTGAATGGACACAGGCTGGATCACAATGCAAAACTTGTAGATCTAAGTGTTACAATGGCCCCTGCCATGACTTTCAAGGAACACCTCACCAAGCCAAGACATGAAACAATCTAATCACCAAACTAGATGGTTCTAGCTTTGGAGCCAATGCACAGCCCTGAAGGAAGTCTGGACATGTCGTATGCTATTCTGTAGTAAGATATTGCTCCTTAGTGTAGCTCAGTTTTTTGTCCAAAGGACTAGTAGCCACTCATCTGAATGAAACCATGAGTACATTAAACAGGTACTAAGAACTACTAACCTGGCTTGGCTGTTTGTCCTGTCCAACATTCCCCTTCTGACATCAGGCAGCAGGTTACCTTGCAGAATCCACACCATAAAGTACAAGACATACCGCATTTACCCTTGTTTACAGATGTGCTTAATCCACTCTCTCGGGGTATGTCTACACTACAGCGCTAATTCGAACTAACTTAGTTCGAATTAGTTAATTCGAACTAAGCTAATTTGAACTAACGCATCCAGACTAAAAAACTAGTTCGACTTAGCATTTTGCTAATTCGAACTTGCATGTCCACATTAAGTGGACCCTGAACCGGGGTTAAGGATGGCCGGAAGCAGGTAGGCCTTGCACCTGGCACCTGGCACGGGCACCGTAGCCAGCCCGTACCCTTTTAAGGGCTCCGGGGCCGGGAGGGGGGCATACAAGTTTCCCTGGTGTTGGCCAGAGTGGCCACCAGGGAAAGCTGGGGAGGGCTAGCCTCCCACTAGTTCGAATTAAGGGGCTACACAGCCCTTAATTCGAACTAGTAAGGTCGAACTAGGCTTAGTCCTCGTAGAATGAGGTTTACCTAGTTCGAACTAAGCGCTCCGCTAGTGCGAATTAAGTGCGAACTAGCGGAGCGCTAGTGTAGCGCCTATGAAAGTTAATTCGAACTAACATCTGTTAGTTCGAATTAACTTTGTAGTGTAGACATACCCATAGTTGTTAGTGGCTTATCTGATCATGCCATATCTGAAGCCACAAAGCTTTTCCCAGAAATGTCATGGAAGATCAAAACTTGGAGGCTGGACTTTTTGCTGTGTCACAAAATAGGAATTGCCTACGTGTGAAGTTTATGCTTGCTGCCTGCAAGTGATACTGAGATCTCTTAAGGCAGTGGCTCTCAACCTTTCCAGACTACTGTACCCCTTTCCGGAGTCTGATTTGTCTTGAGTACCCCAAGTTTCAACTCAACTTAAAAATGAATGCTTATAAAATCAGACTTTAAATACAAATGTGTCACAGCATACTATTTCTGACAAATAGCTTACTTTCTCATTTTTGCCATACAATTATAAAATAAATCAATTCGAATATAAATATTGAACTTACAAGTCAGTGTATAGTATATAGACCAGTATAAACAAAACGCTAATTCGAACTAGTTTTTAAGTCTAGCTGCGCCAATTCGAATTAGCTTAGTTCGAATTAACTAATTCGAACTAAGTTAGTTCGAATTAGCGCTGTAGTGTAGACATACCTATGAGTGCAGCTTTCATGACTCCCTCTTTGGCCAGATAGAAGCCGCTGACTGCCTACTTGTAGGCTGCACTCATTGCAAAGGGCTGCCTAGTTCCCTTATGCACATGCATAATAACCATTCAATAGCTGAGGGCAGGGTAAGACATTTTGACTAACAAGTTTGATGTGATTGTTTATGAAGATGCATTAAAACATTATTGCCTTATATTCCCCTTCAAGTTCATCCAAAAAAGTTAACTGACTATAAAGAAAGGAGACTACAGTAACACAGACCCGTATGACCCCAGGCACATCACCCTAGACTGATTTAAAGGAGTTAAAGTTCTTAATACATAATTCTTTTTCTGTGAGCTACAACATCCAATATAGCTATGTCTACATCTGCATATTATGCCTTATCTCATGGATAGAAAGGAAAATAGAAGTCTTATGCATTGATTCTTTGCAATGGCACTCCCCTGCACTCAGACAAGGCTCAGAGAAAGATCAAAAGTGTGATTGAGGGGAAATTTACAACCCCCCCAAATTTTGAACTACAAAATGCATTTGAGATCCCTGATTCCATGCCCAGAAAAGCCAGTCTGAATCCTTCCTTTGAACTTAATGGACACTGGACAAAGTCCTTGGACGTTACAAATGTGGTGGGAATCTCCATTTCTTCTAGGAGGACACACAAGAGATTGTCTCAGAAAATACATTAGAAAGTCTCATGTCCATTCAGTTCCCTACTAACAGGGAAGAATTCATTTCTGAGATCAAAGTGCTGGGCAATGTAATACAGGCTGAACCTCTGTGTTCCGGGACCGTCTGGTCCAGCAACATCCGCGGTCCAGCAGGATGATGGATATTGCTGGACTAGAGAATCCCAGCACACAGGTTGCTTGCAGCTGGGAGCAGAGCCAGCCAATTAGGCCAGTGGAACCCACCGGGCTGGCAGGAATGCAGAGCCCATGGTGTGGGGGGCAGCAGATCCTGCAGCCAGCAGGGCCAGGGGAGAGGAGGAGGTTGCAGAGCTCACAGCTAGTGGGGCCTCAAGCACTGGCGGGGCTGGTGGGGCTTCAAGCACCCACAGGACTGCCACCAGAGCTCCCAGGGCTGGTGGGCTTGCCCAAGTTCACAAGGCCATGTAGCTCGCAGGGCTGTTGCAGCCAGGGGGCCAAGGCAGCAGTGGCAGTTAGCTAGGGAAAGGAGCCCAGCAAAGAAGACCCCCCCCCCCCCCCGCCCGCAACCTTTCCCTGATCCGGAAAACTTATCCGGGACCAGTCAGGTCCCAAGATGGACAAACCAGAGGGGCCAACCTGTACATACCAAAAACTATTTTTCCTCTGTGCTTTGGTGCTATTGTAACGTGGTCTTATGTAATTTACCATTCATAGCACATTATATTTACACAGCTAACTCAGATTTCCTTATTTTCCATATGACGAAATTAGTCTCCTCTTCAAAAATATGAAATTATGTAAAAACAAACAGACAAAACTGCATTCTTTAAAATGCTGTAGATGAAGCAATCTTGAATGAATGAAATGAAAGACAGGGGTAGATAGGAAGTTTAGGATGGTCTCAGTGTAGAAAACATAACCATGTATAGGATAGAACGTTTTATAAAAGGATGTAATCCAGGTCGGTTATTTGGTGAAATAAAGCCATTTTCTGCTTGAGTTCAGTTAGAATTGGAGATGGTTTTTCAATCTCAGCCTCAACAGTGTTTAAGAAAGTGGGGAGGGGATGGCAGATAACTCATTGAATAAAAAGTTTCCAATTTCATACCAGTTCTTAAGTTGGTAGTATATTGGAAAGGCAATGTGCAACTGACATCCTCAGACATAAGAAACTTAATGATGGGTGAAAATGAAAAACATCAGGATGCCTCTGAGAATTAGAATCCTTTAAACAAGTTATGAGTGAAAAAGCTGTGGATAAGCCGCATTGTAAACCAATTAGAAATGAATGAAAAATCTCATTTAAATGGACATCATCTTTCATTAATATTAGAAAAACAATTCTTTCTGTGCTTTATTGGAGGTGATAAATTCTTTGCGACACCAGAACAGGGCAGCTGTTCCATACTACAAGTAATTCTCTATTTTGCTCAGCAAACAGTCAAAAATGACTAACCTACAATTTGGAATTGTAGTTCCTGGTAGTAAATTATTAACAGTTGCACATTGGTTTTCTTACTCTTACCAATAGTGGATGGGTTAAAAAACATATCCTTGATGTTATCTTAATCAACAGTTCAAAGTTCTGGCCATTTATCTTAAGCATTTTGTTGGGCCTTACAATCTAGATGTATTCCATGTAGCAATCCATACACAGTCTACACTCAGGACAATAAATTAGGGGACTAGATTTTGGTTTCATCCAGTGAATCGAGATGAATTATTAGAACTATAGATTCATCAGGATGTGTGATCCTTATCTGTATTCCATAAAGGGTATGTGTTTGCATCATGCACCTGAGCACAACATTCCTCAAAACAGTGTCCATTTACCCACACATGTGCTGTGCTCTCCTTGTGTTCATAACTGAGGGAGAAGAGGTGATGGTATTGGCTGATGCTTCCCTAGTTCCCCTTCTTACTACATTCCCACAGGATCCAAAGCAGAGGGAAGGAGGGAGAGCAATGGAATGCAGATAGAGGTTAGGTCCATAAAAGGCTATTAGCCAGGGGTTAAGGAATGGTGCCCCTGGCCTCTGTTTGTCAAAGGCTGGAGGGGGATGGCAGGAGACAATTTGCTTGATCATTGTCTTCGGTCCACCCCCTCTGGGGCACCTGGCACTGTCCACTGTTGGAAGAGAGGATACTGGGCTAGATGGACCTTTGGTCTGACCCAGTCTGACCATTCTTTGTTCTTATGTTCTAGAGAGCACACATCCTGAAGAACCTCCAGTTACAGTAGGTAATTTCAGTTTCTTCTTCGAGCGACAGTCCCTCTGTGTATTCCACACCTCTGTGACTAGCAATCACTGGGGGCCTCCCAGGTTTCTGTGAGAGCAGGAGATGCAATTCTCCGACTCTCGACATAGTCTCAGGATGAGGAGCATTTCCCCCAAATAGCAGGGGGCAATTATCTTATTCTAACTCTATAGTAATATATAGCTACTACATAAGGTTAAAAAACTATTTACAAGGGCTACGTCTACACTGGCCCCAAATTCCGGAAAAGGCATGCAAAGCAGGTAAGTCAGAATAGGGAAATCCGCGGGGGATTTAAATATCCCCCGCAGATTTAAATAAACATGTCCGCCGCTTTTTTCCCGGCTTGGAGAAAAGCCAGAAAAAAGCGTCTAGACTGGCACGATCCTCCGGAATAAAGCCCTTTTCCGGAGGATCTCTTATTCCTACCTGAAATGAACTAGAAAGCTGAAGCAACAAGTTTTTAGTGTGAGAAAATTTAATACCTTACAGTGAGCAATGTATACCGTTATCCATTGTGAAATGTGCATATTGCCAGTTCTCAGTCTTTACCCAGCGCTTCCTTAAAAAAATATTAAAAAATGGATTCTGCTTTTGATAGAAAATACCAAAGCAAGCTCTTACCTGTACACTACATCTGTGGTAATTATACAAAAATTGCTTTTCCTGTCCACATTATAAACGAACTTTAGCACTGAAAGGAAATCTTCAAATGGAATGCCACAATGTATTACGTTAATTCCAAGTATGAGGCTCTTCACTACTGTATTTGCTAATATAACATTTTCTTGTTTTCTGTGGTGAACATCTAACCTAGTGCTAGGAGCTCGTTCCTGGAATGATTACAAAGGCCTCCTGATCCTTGAAGAAGCTCCATGAGAGAAAACAGACAAAAATATGAATTTAAACAAATTGAAAATAGGTGAGTCAATATAAAACTACACATTTCCACGCTCTGAAAGTGAGCTACTCTTTTCAAACTCTGATACTTCGTAAAGCTGCAATATAAACAGCTGGTTCTCCACACAACCCCTTCTATACCAAAGATCAGCAGAGTTGAAACAATTTGTATAGTGCGGGTGTTGGAAAGCCATTGAACCAAACTGGAACCCCTGTATATGATGTAAACCACTTCAAGCCAAGGGGAACACAAGCATCCCCAGCATCCCTAGGTTCACTACTTATGGCAAGGTTGAGTGTAAATTTGCCTGGCACATCCCAAATTGATATGGTGAGCACTAGGGATGTAAATACCCATTAAAACAGTTAACCAGTTAAATTATTCAAATTATATCATTTAGCCAATTAACTGTTGGAGGGTTGGGGCTGAGGTCCTGCAGTGGGGGCTGCTCCAGGCAGGAGCCTCCATGGCGTAGGTCCTTCCAACTTGCCCACCATGGGCAAGGATTCCTCCAGCCCGGTTTTCTGTGGAAGAGGCTGCTCTGGCCATGCCCAGCCCTCTGGTTTTCTAGTTATTGGGTAAGCATGCCAGTAAGGCTGATGTTTTCCAGGTAACTGGTTAACCTTTTACATCCCTAGTAAGCAAATCTCAAATCTCATTGCTTTATAAAGCAGGTCTTGGAAAGAAATCTCTTCTGTCCTTATATGTTCTTACTGTAATATCTGAGTGACTCCCAAATTTGTAATATATTAATCCTCACAACATCTGAGAAGTAGGGAAATACCATTTTACTCCATTATACAGGTGGTAAACTGAGGTAGAGAGAGAATAAGTAATTTATTCTCGGAAAGAAATGATGGGAGGAATTATTGCAAATACATTTTCTAGACATTTGGATTCAAAGTTCCCTTATGGAAATAAACAGGTTCGTTTTTCTGGTGGCTTAAGGAACTGCAGCCTATGGGGAGGAGATGGCAAAGGCTTTTTATGTTTGCATTGTGTCTCTTTAGTTCCGGACTGCTCCAGGGGGCCAGGAGAAGTCCCCAGTGTAACATCAAGCCATCAAGAGCTATTCCAATTTATGGCACTGTTCTCTCCATCTTCCCTTCTTCTGCTCCACATATGGGGCTATTCTGTATCAACTGAGATACTCATAGCTGTGTATGTTACAGCGATGCATTTCCCACTCCCATGATGACATTCATCCTATGCTAAGAGTTGCAAGGAGACCTGCGTAGAGCAGTCTATGGATGTATATATGAATTTATGGATGAAAATTCCCCAGCCAGCCAAGAAGATTTTATAACCATTCTATAACACAACAGCGGTATCCAGGGGTTTGAGAAGGAGAGCAAATCATTCCCTTTCCTCTTTAGGCATTCAGTGGCAAAGCTCCAACATAGTGCAGTTAATATATGCTAGTATATAGGAGGTGAATAATTGTGTGTTTCTCATTTTCTGGATGCCTGACTTTTGAGCTTGGGGTCTGATTTGCACAAGGGCTGAGCATTCACAGTGGCAACTCAAGTCCATGAGAGCATTGTTTTGATCCCTAGTGTTTCAAACTGGCCACCCAACATTAGCGAAGATTTTAACCTTAACTTCTGTGTCTCAGGTACCTACCTGTCAAATGGGGATAATATCACCCTGTCACTTCACAGGGGCATTGTGAAAAATAAGTTCATTAGTGTTTGTGAAATGCTTACATACTATACTGGTCAGCACCCTGGAAAAGCCCATGAGGAAATGGATCACTCTGTCTACAGAGCAGGGTTTGTATAGTGTGGAGAGAACGAGGGCTACACACTGAACAAGAATAAAAACAAATATTGCATAATGGCTCATGAAGTGAACACTATACATTCTGGCTACGTATAGACTGGCCACAAATTCCGGAAAAGGGATGCAAATCAGGTAAGTCAGCATAGGGAAATCCGCGGGGGATTTAAATATCCCCCGCGGATTTAAATAAACATGTCCGCCGCTTTTTTTCCGGCTTGGGGAAAAGCCGGAAAAAAAGCGTCTAGACTGGCGCGATCCTCCGGAATAAAGCCCTTTTCTGGAGGATCTCTTATTTGAAAGTAGGAATAAGAGATCCTCTGGAAAAGGGCTTTATTCTGGAGGATTGCGCCAGTCTAGACACTTTTTTTCCGGCTTTTCCCCAAGCCGGAAAAAAAGCGGCGGACATGTTTATTTAAATCCACGGGGATATTTAAATTCCCCGCGGATTTCCCTATGCTGACTTACCTGATTTGCATCCCTTTTCCGGAATTTGTGGCCAGTCTAGATGTAGCCCACGTGCACTATATGTGGCAGGTATATGGAAAAATAACACGTAGTCATGTAATTAAAGATTGTAGCATATTCCATACACATAAAAGGGCTGGATTAAAATAGTAAAGGCAACCTTAATTCTGGCATTTCTTAACTTTTGCATGCATGACATTGCAAATTTAATATTCTTTAAACATTTTTTTCTTCATCTCTTATATATATTTTATAGATCACAGGGAGGTTCAAGGTTCAAAAAGACTCAAATTGCAGTAAATTACTGATGTGGCCTTGGGAACAATGTAGCACACTGTTGATATTACTGAAATCTAATAAAAAAATAAGAAAGCTACCCATCTCATCCTTAATAATTCTCTGTGTTCAATGCCACTGGGAAAGACCAAGCCAAAAAATAAAAAGCCCTTTAAAAAATACCCAGATGCAAGGCAAAGAAAGGAACTTTTTCGAGATACTGGATCAAGAAAAAAAAACTCCTACGATTAAAAAGGTAATGGCTTTTAGGCAGTGAGATAGGGCTTGGACTTCAAAGCACAGTGAAGGTTCCTGAAGGAGCAAAACACAGAACCCTTAGAGTGGAAAGACAATGGTTCTGATTATACAGAAAAAGACTTAGGGGAACATTTTAAAAAGCGTGTAACTGCTTTAAGCACCTAAATTTCAGTGACTTCCAAAATTTGAAAAATGTGTCAAGGGTAATAACACAGGGAAAGCAACAACCTCGCAGACCTAAGGCAGATGTCTGGTGTGTGGTAAGTGAAATAAACCTAGTGTTGTATCACACATCTGCATTTAGCACTTAGGAAGTTCTACAGTAGAAGGGTGTTTGCGATATATACAGGGCTGCGGGGCTTTAGGGCATCTTCATACCTTTCTGCCAATGCATACCATTCCTAGAGACAACTCAATCAGCTATGGGAGATAACCAGGGGCAGATGACCATTTTGCGGGGCCAGGGCAGCACAATTTCACGGGGCCCGCCTTTGCACGGTCCATGCCCCGCTCACCCTGCCCTATACTTGCCCCTGGAGATAACCCATGACTAGGGGATCTCCAGGGGAGACAGACATGCTAAAGCAGCTCCTACAGTACCCTCCTCCCTATGACTGGTGCAGGGGTTTTTCAGGGAGGGGAAAATGGTGTTCCTATAGCCACGCAATCACTGACTGCTCTAACAGGTGTTTAAGTCATAGGCAGCCGGTTTTATTTTGAGAGTTGCTCTTTGTAAGCTGGTCATCCCTGGAAGGGGCGCTTCCCCTTTGGGGTCAGTGGGTGGCCACTCCAACCCACTATGCCCAGTTAAGTCTCTGGAGGGAATTAGTAGCGGCCAAATCACTAGTCTGGAGTCCCACGCCCTTACCTCAGGGTGGGGCAGCAAAAATAAACAACAATAAAGTGGCCTGGGTTGGAGGCAGGCCAGTAAAGGGCATTCAGGGGCCCAACCTTAGTTCAGGGCAGGCAGCCAAGTCTACAGTTCAAAAGCCCCTGCCTGAGCTCAAGGCAGGGTGGCCGGCAAAACAGTCTTGGAAAGCCTCAGCCCTGGTTCAGGGCGGGGCAGTAAGTGACAGTTTGTAAGCCCACAGTCTAGGAAGGCCAAGTCCTAGTTCACGGTGGGGCGGCAAGCACTCAGTCTGTAAACCCCGCCTTAGTTCAGGGTGGGGCAGCAGGCCAACAGTATAAAAGCCCAGCCCTCATTCAGGATGGGTGGCAAGCAAAGCAGTTTATAAGCCCAGCCCTTGGTCAAGGTGGGTGGCAGGCAAAGCAGTTTATAAGCCCAGCCCTCAGTCAGGGGACAGTTTATAACAATTCCACAATTGAGGTCTCCTTGCTCAGGAGGGGTGCAGGTAGCTCACCTGCAGTGGCAGAGAGGGGGAGAATGACAGGAGAGGTGCAGGCCCACCCACTCCATTGCACCCCAGCCCAGGGCCCTAGAAGCAGCAGTACAGACTGCTGCTGGGTCAGCGGGAGGCTCCAGCCTGAAACATGCTGACCTGGGTGTTTAAGTGTCTGTGATTTTCCCTGGGCCACTTCCCTTCTGCCCCTCAGCATGTACATGGATGTCCAGCAGATTTCTCTGGGAGTCAACGGGTCCAGATCCAGCAGCCAGTCCTCAGCGGCCTGCCAGGGCTCCAGGAAACCAGGCATGGTCAGGAGTCTCTCCCAGTCATTGGTCAGCAGGAGCCCCAGTGGGCTAAGCCAGTTCTCCACCTCTTCAGGATCTAGTTCTGCTCCTGGATATGCAGGGGAGGCTTCTGGCTCCTTAAGTGGCCAGCCCCTTACTGCTCTTACTGACAGGCTCTTTATCTCTCTGACCTTGCCCCCTGGCTTCTGGCCAGGTGAATCATTAGGGCTAGGTGCAGCCCACCAAGGCTCTGGGAGGGGTGCCTCCCCTTTGGAGTCAGTGGATGGCCACTCCAACTCATTACACTCTTGTAATAAGGGATGAAAGCAGAGTGACCCCAGGATTGGAAGGGTGCATCTACACTACATCATAACTCGAAATAAGATACGCAATTTGATAGGCCACAGATGATGGATTGGTAAATATGACATCGATTGGTGGGACAGCGTGTGTCTGTGTATATAAGCATATACTAACTGCTTTGCCCCTGTATTCTCAATAAATATGGTGTATTTGCCTTTTCCCCCTATAAAGATCACGTGTGATTCTTATAAGCATAACAAATCATGATCTTAAAAAAAATTCTCCTGATCTCCAGTTCTGCTGCACTAAGCAATGCAGAGTGCACTTACCATATGGAAGACTAATTAAAGCAAAATTCTATTTTTTTATCTTGCATTTACTGGATCCATAGAGCACCATTGATTGAGCATTCATTAAAAATAAAATTAATTATACACCGCTATTTCTCACTTCATCAGATTATTGTATCTGTAAAATATGATACCTGGTTAAAGGCAGGTCACCTCATAATTAAGAACATTCTTTTCAAACTAATGGATAGAGGTCTCAGTAATTCATAATAACACCATTCATGAGAACAATAACACATGTTCACAGGGCATGATGTATAATTTGAAAAAATTACTGCATTGGAATAGCATCCATTTACATTCACCTAGTCCAACCCCTTGCCAAAAATATCCATTATTCTCCTTTTTCAGTCCAAATATTATAAGCTAATATTTTCTTCTTGATGCAGAAAGATTAAGCTTCTAATTTGCCATCCTTTGAGGGGGGATTGTGCTCCCTACATATTTCCCAAACTCATTAATTACATTTATTTACAGTGAACGGTACAACAGTATTTAAAAAGTAATAACATGTTCCTGTTCACATTCTTTTATCATTGAAAATATCAGCTTAATCAGCATTGTTAATTACGTTCTTGAAATGAAAGATGTTTGCCAATCATTCACATGTCAAAAAGGGCACCCAGGGGTCATCTGAACTCAGAATCAGTTCCTGAGAAACAAGCCCTAATTTGTAGAAGGTCCTGATTGCTACTGCCTTGTTGAAACGCAGAAAATGTTTATTTACAGTATAACCTTGACAAAGCGACTACTTTCAGCAAGAAAAAAATTGAGAAGTAGTAACTGGCAATCAGACTTTAGCATGGAAACAAGTCTCAGCCTTTGGAATCCATGGGCCCAAACCAGTAGTCCTTCTTCAAGCAGTCTGCCAAATGAATGTCTTTAAATTAGGGCTTGATCCTGCCAGGAACTGAGCACTCCTGAGGACTGAGCCTTTAGTAATTAATGTCCTGATCCAGGTCTTTATGAAGTCAATGGTAGTATTTTCATTGATTTCAGTGGAACTGGATCAAGTTCTCTGTATGCTCAATTTTTTTTTCACCCCAAATAAAGACTTCAGGGTTTACCTTCAGATTAATTGTTATCTCTGGAGGGGCAGATTCTGAACATTGCTGAATTCTCTCAGGTCTTTTTGAAATCCATGGGATTCACAGGGACAGTAAGCAGCAGGACCAGCCTTGTATCTATCTATATTCTGACTTTTGCAGTAGCTGCACAATTATTCTAGGAGACTGGATTATGACAGTCTTGTACAGGCTCATATACTTAATGACATTTCTAGCTTATCTGCACAATTGCCTCAGTATATAGGACACATGATTCCAAAATATACTTGCCAGTGTGAACAGCAAATGTCTTAAAAATTAAAAATCTCCAATTAAATACATGAAACAAAGCTTTTAAGGGGGGGAAAAAGAGCCTAGGATGCAATTAGTATCCTTTAAAAGTCTGAGGTAAAATGAGAATATAGAATGAGGTAGGATGTTCTGCCCCAAAGCAGCTCACATGCTTTTACTATTTTATGCCTCTCATATTAGCAGATCAGCTGAATGAGAAAACAGAGTATCTGTGGCCAAATCACAAAATAAAACTCCAGCAGAATTTCTGACAGATTGCAATATAATCCATCTTTTGGTTGGTTGCTTAGTTTGCATTTTATTTGCCAGATTCTTACACAGATTTTTTTTAAACCCAACCATTTATTATTTACTCCTATAAAATATTAAACGTTGTCTGTTTAAATAAAGCAATGACATCATGCAGAAAAAATTAAAAAATAATGCATTTGCAGTAACCCAGAGGTTACATTTAATGAAACAATGCCCATAAATGAAATTTCATCATGAGTGCTAATGATGTTCATTTCAGCTGAAAGCACTTTGTATTTATTAGTTTTAACAGTGTTCATCCTCTGCCTCTGTAATCAGAATTACAATATCCACTCAGATGAGAAAAGTAATTGAATCATCAAGACATTCTCTCTTAGGGCTGGGTGATTCTATGGAAACACAATTGGTGTCTGACTTCAGCCCTAAGCCATAACAACATACGAACAGTCAAATGGATCAAACCAGAGGTCCATATAGCCAGTATCCTGTTTTCTGGTAGTGGCCATTGCCAGGTGCCCCAGAGGGAATGAACAGAACAGATAATCATCTACACAGCAAGCTTGCTATTTCTAAATAATTTCAAAATAACAGGCTTCTTATTCAGACTTCTGTAACACTCATTTCATGAGGAGTAAAGCAATCATAGAAACATAGAACATTAGAACGGGAAGGGACCTCTAGAGGTCATCAAGTCTAGTCCCCTGCCTTCATGGCAGGATCAAGCACTGTCTAGATCAGGGCTACTCAACTTGGAAGCCCCGGGGGTCACAATGATACTCACGGCACGTGCCGAGGTCCACAACTTAAGTGTGGTTGCATATACATGCAAATATATATGCAAATATATGCAAATAGCTTCTTTCACACTGACGGGCATGAATACAAAAGTTAAGGCAAGACTACACATCACACAGGCTCAATTAAAGTCAGTTCTGCTGATATTAATAAAATGCAATATTTACCCAATTTCCACCCATATGACAGCACTTTTAATGAGGAAGGACAGTCCAGGAATTTAACTACTAAAACAAAAATCAACAGAAGACCATAATACTGACTACTTTTTTGTTGAGCCCCACATAAACCCAAAACACTCTGTGGGCTGCAAACAGATGGGCTGTGGTTCGCATGTGGCCCATGGGCCGCATGTGGAATATCCCTGGTCTAGATCATCTGTGACAGATGTCTATCTAACCTTCTCTTAAATATCTTCAGTGATGAAGATTCCACAACCCCCTTAATGCAATTTATTCCAGTGTTTAACCACCCTGACAGGCAGGAAGTTTTTCCTGATGTCCAACCTAAACCTCACTTACTGCAATTTAAGCCCATTGCTTTGTGTCTGATCCTCAGAGGCCAAGGAGAACAATTTTTCTCCCTCCTCCTTATAACATTCTTTTAAATACTTGAAGAGTGTTCTTCTTTCAACTTCCTGCAGTGCTGTCAATGCTAAAAGTCGAGTTAAGATACTTAGACTTCTGCTATGCAATTAACGTAGCTAAAGTTGCATATCTAAATTCGACTTTATCCCACAGTGTAGATGTACCCCAAATGATCCGTCCTTTGTTGCCTATTCCCAGTCCTGACAGAGTCCAGGGACACTGTCCCTAATAACCTTTGATGGACCTATCTGTCATGAAATCAATAAATATGTTCTCTCCTCAGTTTTTAGAGGGCAACAGTCTTCCAAAAAAAAGGAAGACATATACTATTAAGGTCACACACACTTTGTGCACTCTAGCAAGACAGTAGTCTCATGGTGATGGGGGCACAAGGCAGAAGAGTGTTACCCTGAATACCTGCAGACTATATTTACACTCTCATACTCAGGTATTAACATGTGACGGAATGTCCATGGGAGGACCACTGCTTCTGGATCAGGAGAACCAGCACAGAGTGGTGGAATCATATTAGTGTGGGAATTTGACAACAACAGTCAGGAGTTAGATACAGAACTTCAGAATAAAGAATGTGGCTCTGTGGGAAGCTGATCCCAACTATACAGTGGCTGAAAATTTGGTTCCACAGCCCAATACTGGGGCAGCAGTAGGTGGTTATTGCCCCCTTGAAGCTGGCAATGCCAGACTGCTATCAGTCAATCACAAACTACTTTGAGGTGGGGAAGCCCACTGGCAGACTCATGGTGGTGCAGATTTATAGTGTGGTTCCCATCTTCAAAGCTCTGGAAATGACAACTAAGTTTCAAAAATAGGGTGTCTGAACTGTGCAAGGATCATTGTTGGCACGTACGTCCCCATGCTTTGTTCAATGGAAGAAACAAGTGCATACATCAGTCAGAAAGGTTACTGTTCATTTGTTCTTCAAGGTTGAATAGGTCACACACACAAACACTGAGCACAGGAAAATTTCATGGTGCCAAGGCATCCAGGAGATTGGGACTATATCATGTTTCCGAGAAACGACATAGTTCTGTGTCACTTCACCCCATACTCTTCATAATTATATGATTATGACATGACTGTCACCATTATGATGCATCTGGTGCAAGATACATCTCAGGCAGTGTCATTGGAAAAGTTATGATTTGCTGAATAGGATTGTCCCATTTGTATGCATGTATCACTTTTGCATCTGAAGTTCTGAAGAATGACTGTGTATCTGTATTTTACCTGTGCTCACTCTAAAAAACACCCACAATAATGAAGCTACATGGTGCTAATGGCTCATCAATAAAAACAATGCAGCATGGAGGAGCTTAGCCTTCCTGTAAACATTTGAGCCAGCCTGTAAATAATGACCGCTACTGTAACACCTACAGACCCTGATCATCTGTAGGTGGACCCAAAACTGGAACCTTGGAGCTTAGTGCATTAGCCTCAACTGCATGAGCTAAAAGTCAGTTGGCTCACAGCTAAGGTTGTAAAGCAGACTCATTATTCCCTCTGGAAGTGGCCTCATTTCCACTAGATGGGACAGTGCACTACACCAAAGAGATGTATGGGTTACACTATGATTCAGCCGGCCATATGAAGCCAAACTCTATTTTGGTACTTGTATTATTCCACACGTGGATTTGGGAACTGACCTTGGAATGAAGGATTCCCAGCATATACAGAAACTACAGAACATGGGGACTGACATCGTCTTTTTGCATCATTGCATCACTGCCCACAGAAGAATTCCTGGAAACACCCGAGGAATAAAGACTTGAATCAAGGTAAGAGCTCGTACCTGGTGAAAGGAATTTCCAGTCTGTATATGGAAACTCATTGGACTGCTTGCACTGTCTGGGTGGGAGATTACTAACTGAATTTTTCTGAAGTATTTTAGGCTTAGTTTGTGATTTTCGTTATTTACTAGGTAATTTGCTTTGATATGTTTGCTATAACTTATAATCACTTAAAAGCTCTCTTTCCATGGTTAATAAACTTGTTTTATGTTTTATCTAAATCGGAGTGCTTTTAAGTGAAGTGTCTGGGGAAAATCTCAGCTCTATGAGCTAAGGCTGTTGCATATCATACCCACATTGAGGGAGCCATGACATTTATTAATAAACTTACCTTCTTTTGATCCCTGTGCAACATAAAATGGTATAATTCTGGGTTTATACCCCAGTTCTGCATGCAAGCCTGGGAAATTGTATGACTAAGTGGCTTAGGTAAAGCACTCCCGTAACTAAAATGGGTGATTAGCACCACCTGCTGTTGGGTAGGGTCATAACAGTGCTTGCAGATGCTGGCTATATCTTCAGCAAACCAATGTGAGCAGGGCCAGCTCAGCTGGATGGTTAAACTGGCCCAAAAGTTCCCAGACTGTACTCCAGCTGGCTGTGTCTACATTGGCAAGATTTTACACAAAAGCGGCTGCTTTTGCACAAAATCTTGCCGCCTGTCTACACTGGCCACGAGTATTTGCGCGAGAACACTGACGTTGTAATGTACAAAAACAGTGCTTCTTGTGAAAATACTCTGACGCTCCTGCTTTCAAGTAGGAATAAGAGATCCTCCAGAAAAGGGCTTTATTCCGGAGGATCGCGCCAGTCTAGACGCTTTTTTCCGGCTTTTCCCCAAGCCAGAAAAAAAGCGGCGGACATGTTTATTTAAATCCCGCGGGGGATATTTAAATCCCCAGTGGATTTCCCTATTCCAAAGTTGGAAATTAGCATAGCTATTTCGTAATAGGGGCCAGTCTAGACGTAGCCCTTGTGATTAGTCTCCTATCCTGGCTAATGAAAGCATATGCAACAACGACTCTAGGATCATCTCCATCCCAACATCTGTGGGTGTGTCTAAACAGCAAAGTTATTTCGGAATAATGGCTGTTATTCCAAAATAACTATGGGAGTGTCTACACAGCAATCCCAACGTCTGTAAACCTCATTCTACGAAGAATAACGTCTATTCCAAAATAGCTATTTTGAAATAAGGCATGTGTAAATGTTCCACTTCTGCTATTTCGAAATAGCCCCTCACTAGGGCCATTCTAAGTTATTCCTCCTGGGGCTCTAAATTGAGATAACACATCTACATTAGAGAAGCCTGCCTCAGACTAATTTTGAGGCTTCTCTGCAGTGTAGACATGCTGTTTTGGAATAACTATTTCAGAACAGTTTATTCCGAAATAACTGTGCAGTGTCGACGTAGCCTGAGTTCCAAGCTTCAAACATTTTAGTGGCATTCCTGTTCAAAAACCAAAAATGCAGCTATATATATATTCAAACACAGGAAAAGTGTTCTTCCATAATTCAAAAATAGCCATCAGGTTTGCAAAATATAAGTTTCCAAAATATATATTTTTTCAGGTGAAGATAAGGCTTGGAGCATGTCTAGCTAATAGATGAATGTATTACAAAGATAGCAGTGTGTGAAGAGACAAGTTTATTATGGAAGTTCTTTTGCAAACTACCATATATATCAAGTATGCAGAAACAATTTTTATAGTAAGGGTACTGAGAGCCTTTGAACCAAACTGTAAACCTTGTATATATAATAGAAACCACATCGAGCCAGGCAGTGGAATAACACCCATAGTACAAATACCCCTGGGCTATGTCTAGACTGGCATGATTTTCCGCAAATGCTTTTAACGGAAAAGTTTTCCGTTAAAAGCATTTGCGGAAAAGAGTGTCTAGATTGGCATGGACGCTTTTCTGCAAAAGCATTTTTTGCGGAAAAGTGTCCGTGCCAATCTAGACGCGCTTTTCCGCAAAAAAGCCCCAATAGCTATTTTTCCCGATCGGGGCTTTTTTGCGCAAAATAAATCTGAGCTGTCTACACTGTCCCTTTTGTGCAAAAGCTTTGCGCAAAAGGACTTTTGCCCGAACGGGAGCAGCATAGTATTTCTGCAAGAAGCACTGATTTCAGACAGTAGGAAGTCAGTGTTCTTGCAGAAATTCAAGTGGCCAGTGTAGACAGCTGGCAAGTTTTTCCACAAAAGCAGCTGCTTTTGCGGAAAAACTTGCCAGTCTAGACACAGCCCTGAGGTATAGGACCAATGGATGCCAAAATATAGAGAGTAAAAGACTGGTCTTACACCAGACCTTTCCCTGTCAGTCTGACATCAGAAAAACAAACCACTGATCTGACATTCAATTTATAGTTCCAGTCTGTTAAGCTTCATTTCTCATATTACAATACAATAAACTGTTATAAGGATCTGATTAATTCTGTGTTCAATGGATACCAGACATGTTCTTCCAAGGCTGAGAATCATTTTAAAAGCAATTGTATCAAGACACCTATTTTAGATTTCAGCACAGAGAAAAAATGAAACAAAATGGTGGTAATTTGAGTTCTGGATTGTTTGTGAACCACTGATAGTATTCAGCAAATCAGTCACTATTAAGAATTCACTAATCAAGCTTTATAGTATTTCTCCTGAATCACAGAGTATTGTTACTATTTTCTGACTGGATAACCTAACCCTTCTAAACTACTTTCACTTCAGCTCAAATTTAACATGTTTCATGACTAAGCTATCTTGGTTTGTGAACATTTGTATGACTTTGGTTGTACACTGTTAGCTAGCAGAGAACAAAGAAAGAAGAGAATCATATTGAACTAAAATCTATTTGGATAATTGTTCAGCAGCAGATTTTTTATTCTGTTCATTCAGCTATGCTGGTTCACAGAGAAGAATGTATGGTAACAAAAATATTCAAATTGTTCTATATTTGTTATGAACACTCCACCAAATTTTGTTCACAACATACTGGGCTGCTCTGTATAATTTCTCAAAGAATATGCAAAACTAGTGCTGGATCTGAGTAAAACCCTATTAGACTTCAGTGACAGATTCCCAGAGTCACAAAATAAATGTCACTTCCCCTCAGCCTCATTTTCCTCATCTTTAGAACAAGGATAATAGCCAGGGAAGTCCAGAGGCATAGGTAGTTGTATGAAAGATTTCAAGATTAACTTTTTATAAATTCATTGTAAAATGTCACCTACCTTGGTTCAAAGCAACACAACTATTGGGTTTGTACTTCGGTGATCTTCCATCCTAAGAGATATCCCCAGCTACAGTAATAGCTTCCATTTTCAGCATAGCCAACCTTTTTAAAATTGAAAACATTTGAAATCTATTTCAAATTCAAAACAAGAGGAAATTTTTTTAAGCAAAACAATGGAGCGTAGTTTGTGTTGGGATTAAATTTTCAAAAATTCATTTTGTAATATGAGTGGGTTTTGAAATCACACTTTTTAATAACTGCAGTTACTGCCACTAATTTACAGGATTTGAAATGATTGTGTGGTGTCATTGTTTTAAAAATAGCAGGCCAAATAAGAGAACACATTTTTCTCTTTAAATGGAACTAAGCTATAAAAGGCACAGCAAGAGACATGATGGAGATGTGATGAAGGTAAAAGTTATAGTAAATAAAACTGGAAAAATTGTTGATGCTAGCTTCACATTGTCTGATTTCCATATACACATGGGAAGCGGGATTTTGTCTTTACTTCTGAGCTACATTATTCAGGTTCTTATATGCAATACTAGGATCCTAGCACATTCATAGTCCATTCTGGTCAATTTCACATTCATAGGATTCTAAAAATTGGAAATGCCATGATTTCAGCTTTTTAAATCTGAAATTTCACAATGTTGCAATTGTAGAGGTCCTGATCCAAACAGGAGTTGTGGGAGGTCACAAGCTTATTGTAGAGGCTTGTAGTACTGCTACCCTTACTCCTGTGCTGCCACTGGTGGTGGTAGAGTCTTCAGAGCTAGGTAGCAGGAGAACAGTGGCTGCAGGTAGAAGTCCAGCTCTGAAGGCAGAATTGCCATCAGCATCAGCAGCATAAAAGTATGGGTGGCATAGTATGGTATTGCCACCCCTGCTGCTGCTGGTGGGGTGGGCTCTGACATGAGAGCTAAGCATCCAGCCAACAGCTGCCACTGTCCTGCTGCCCAGCTCTGAAGTCAGCCCAGAAGTAAAGGATTACCACAATAGCACAATCTCCCTAAAATAACTTTGTGATCCCCCTTGCAACTCCCATTTGGATCAGAACCCCCAATTTGAGAAATGTTATCCCTGTTAAAAGCTGTGTAGTATAGGGGTAAAGAATACACAAGACTAGATTTCATAGCAGAGAAACCAGATTTCATGGTCTGTGGTGTGTTTTGCATGGTTGTGAATTTGGTCATGCCCTACCTATTACCTTAGTATCTAGTCAGACTTGTAAACTGTCAAGATGTCCCCGCTCAGCAGAACTTCCATAGATCGCCAGGCCAAATATATCAATGTAGATTTGTTCTTTGTCATCGATAAAATTAGGCATGTTATAGAAACTGGCATTTCAGGTTTCCTGGTGTAGACAAAATGGCTCCACTTTTAGTACACTGCATATTTATTGCACACAGAGAGGTGTACATGCATAGCATACACAGTAAGCCAAAGCAATGCTTCATGCTTTCATTTCATAATCAGGCTTAGTTCTTAAAAAGTCTTATTCTAATCCCCACTGAGCAAGTATAAAGAGGGCATTTCATCACAGATACCTTATTCTCACAAAGAATAGGTTCATCTAAAGTGCAATATGAATAAAATATGGGGAACATATTTTTGAAAGGTTGTTGTACTGTGTCACCAGTTAATTTTGGCATAAAATGACTTAAAGCATCTGTAGTCTGAGCAAGAAAAATGAAATATTTTGACAGGCTCAGAACCTCGATCCTTTGATTTTTTTTCATTTTAAAAAATTCCAGTTTAATTCCATCCTCCCTTTTTAAAACATGTTCTCCATCATTAACTCCCAGCATTGAACCCCTTGCCCTAATGCTGCTTACCTAAGTCCTAAGACGGTTTTATGACCTTTATCAGACGAACCGCTCCTTCACAAATATCTGAAAGATACATGTTAACGTCTCCAAAATGTCACGTCACTGGGAATACTGACTCAAGACTCTAATTAGGCTGCCTTGGAGCCACCGGAACATATTATTAACAGTTTGTGAGAATTTAGAGTGCAACTGTGTACAACGTACTACAATATAAACATGACTTGATACTCAGGCAACTGACTCTTCCTAACCTACCTCTCAGCTGCCTACAGAAACATTTATTGCACCGTAAAGCTGACACTTTGTACTTTTTCTGCTATTCATTGTTTTCATCTAATGCAGTGGTTCCCAAACTTTTTGGCATCACATTCCTTTTTTGATTTTTGAGAAACCCTCACCCCTCCCCCAAAAATAGCAGCAAAAAAAATTGCCCTTTTAAGAGCAGTGCAGGCATTGCCCTTTCAAGGCAGCCATTTTTAAGTCTGGCCCCGTCAGCTCAAGCTGCGCATATACCAGCAGTTTCCCAAGCAGCCGGCCAGACCGGGCTCTTTCTTGGGGGGAGATCAATAGAGGGGGCTGTGTCGCCTCATGCCCCCCCTGGAATTTCTTCAAGCCCCCCAGTTTGGGAACCAATGATCTAATGAATAAACTGATACTGCATTGATCCTGATTTGGGAATTTAGGCTCTGAGGGTATGTCTACACTACCACCCTAGTTCGAACTAGGGTGGTTAATGTAGGCAACCGGAGTTGCAAATGAAGCCCGGGATTTGAATTTCCCGGGCTTCATTTGCATATTGCTGGGCGCCGCCATTTTTAAATGTCCGCTAGTTCGGACTCTGTGCCCGCAGCTACACGCGGCACCAACTAGGTAGTTCGGATTAGGCTTCCTATTCCGAACTACCAGTACACCTCATTCCATGAGGAGTAACGGTAGTTCGGAATAGGAAGCCTAATCCGAACTACCTAGTTTGTGCCGCGTGTAGCCGCAGGCACGGAGTCCGAACTAGCGGACATTTAAAAATGGCAGCGCCCGGCAATATGCAAATGAAGCCCGGGAAATTCAAATCCCGGGCTTCATTTGCAACTCTGGTTGCCTACATTAACCACCCTAGTTCAAACTAGGGTGGTAGTGTAGACATACCCTTTGTTGGCAAAGCCAGTGTTATGCTATATAGGGATGTAATTAGTCATGTACTAATGGTTATGCATGGGTTTAAGTGTTTCACTCAGGATCTGATAATTTCTACCTTCACTCCTTTCTTCCCTTCTCCACAGTAGGGATGTTAAAACAATTAACTGGTTAATGATAGCACTTAATTTTAACCCTGCCGAGATCATGGCCATGGAGTCCTGCCATTGGTCTCACCATGGCTGTGGAATCCCACCACAGCTGGGATCCAGTTGGCTGGCCTGATAACTCTGGCAGCAGCCAGCTGTAATTGGGAAGGGCCGATTTACCAGTAACCATACTGGTAAGCCTCAGGCTTACCAATACACTTACCAGATAACATCCCTATTCCTTAGTTTCAAGAACATATTAAAAAATGGTTGAGAAACAAAGTTGTGGAGAAAGTTAAACAGCCAAAATCTTGCCCTATAATGCAGTGGGTCAAACACTGGAATAAATTGCCCAGGGAGGTTGTAGAATCTCCATCTGTAGAGATATTTAAGAGTAGGTTAGATAAATGTCTATCAGGGATGGTCTAGTCAGTACTTGGTCCTGCCATTAGGACAGGGGACTGGATTCGATGATCTCTTGAGGTCCCTTCCAGTCCTAGTATTCTATGATAGAACCAACTGAGAATGTACCCTAACGATGAGGGTCTGTTGCAGGTCCCTCTCTGTGCCCAGTCTGCAGAGGACAGGAGTCTGTTACAGATCCCCATTTGAGAGGCTTTCTTCATTCCTCGAAAAGCAATCACATGCTAGTGCTTAAAGGTGTCCTGCGCATCTTAACATGACAAAAACTGTATGGACATTTCCAAGACGTAAATTACTGTTCTTTGTCCCAGTTAACTATTAGCTGAAGTCTTATATGAACCTGACTTGTGAATAGATGGGCAAGACTCCACCTCTGTCCATGAATAAGCACTCAAGCAGGGCATTTCCAGTTCTTCATTAGTTGTCTTAAAATTCCATCTCACTTTCCCAGGATATAGATAGCTGAGGCAACCTAAAACTTTCCAAACCACCTTTTAGTTTAACTCATCTCATTTTAGGGTACTGCTGACTATGTCAGATGGTAATCTGGAATTTTTCAGAGGATGGGAACAGAGAGGGATGAATGAAGACAATTACTCACTGATATTTCAGTTTGCCAGCATCTTTCCTCCCCTCTCATCGAACATCACTTCCTTGTGTTATTAGCAGGTCTCATTAATTTTGTCCTTAAAATTTACTGAAGTACTGAGGTTGGCGGTGTTCCTCATATCTTTTGACTATTCTCTTGCTTCATGGCGTAATGTAAATATGGGTAGTCTGGAATTAGCCATGTGATAGAAGAGGAGGAAAGATCTCTGCCAAACAAATGCTGGTGAATTATACTATTTTCCCTTCAAAATCTAAAGTCACCTTTTTCTCTTTTATTCCATTTTTTTCTAAATTTAGCAACAATAGCTCCACCCAGAAGTGCTCTCTTGCATGTGCAGTCTTTACTTCATATAAAAGCACAGTCCATGGTTGCAGGAATATCTGTACAATCTACATTTATGGGCTCATCTATTAATCAAAATGAATGTTATTAAGGGATAAAGTGTAAAATTGTACAGTTCTGTTTGTATTTCATGATTTACTAAGCAGCTAAATAATTATATCAATCAAATAAGAATTAGTTTTGAAGTTTGGTGTTAATGAGAAATTACTATGTACCTATCAGTGTTTCACACTACTAAATAATTGATACCTTAGCTCACATCGGTGCTCAGAGAATACTGTAGAACAGAAATTATTGCTTTCATTTTGTCCCATAACTTGCAGAAAGCCTAAACTATTAAAGGTTTTAAAATCAGGTATTTTGAAATCAAAGTCAAAACAATATTTCCTGGTGATAAAATAGCGACACTTTCCAGGTATAAAAGCACAGCAGCACTTTGCGTTTTTGGTGAAGATTCAATGAAGAAGTGATTGAGTAATAAGAATTCTGTGAGAAATAGTGAGCACGCTTCACTTCCCCGGAGGTTTCCAGTCCCTCACAGGATAAGTCCTGAAAAATAAAAGAGTTCACCTACTGCTGGGTACCCCCTCGTTGCCAGGCATGGTGCAACTTCTTTATTGGGCTAGTTCCCCTTTTTTATTGTTGTGCTGGTTTTCCTACCTGGTAATTTGTCCAGTGACTCAGCCCTCTGGCCAGGCCATGGTCCAGTAGTCTACCCCTTGAGGTTACAGTTGTCTAAACTAAAAATCTTTAGCAGAAACAAAAATCCTTCCAGTCTCTCTAGGGCTCCTCCTCACCCAGTCCTAGGTTCAGCCAACCCCTTGGTGGGCTCAACAACCACTACAATGATCTTGTACTGCCTTTTTGTGAAACTAGTAGGGAAACCCAATCCCACCTATTACTCTGAGTTGCAGTCCAGACCCTGTACTGCACAGCTAAGATAGCTCCTTTATTCATATTGCAGTTTTCTCTGGGCCATTTCCTGCCTCCTCTTTTTACTTTGCATCTGAGTCTTTAAGCCTTTTCCCTAGGCCTCCCAGCATAGAGAGCATTTCACTCCTTTCCCTGTTTAATCAGGATCACTTCCAGACTTTCCTACCCTAAGGCTACGTCTACACTGCAGGCTTTTTGAGCAAGAACAAGTGTTTTTGCGCAAAAAACTTGAAGAGTGTTTATACTGCACATGCATTCTTGTGCAAGTAAATTTACAGTAAAGTGTCGGAACAGAGGGCTTCTTGCTCAAGAGTTATTCCTCTCCCCATGAGGAATAAGCCCTCTTGTGCAAGAGCTCTTGTGCAAGAAGGCAGTGTGGATGGGCAACAGGGGTTTCTTGCGCAAGAAACCCTTATAGCTAAAATGACCATCAGAGCTTTCTTGCACAAGAGAGCATCCACTCTACCATGGATGCTCTTGCACAAAAGCACATCTCTTGCACAAAAGCACATGGCAGTGTGGATGCGCTCTTGTGCAAGAATTTTTGCACAACTCTTGCACAAAACAGTTCTTGTGCAAGAAGCCTGCAGTGAAGACGTAGCCAAAAAGCTTCCTTTCCTACTCTGATCTTTTCCCCCTACACACTCAAGCCTCACAAAGACATTATTGTTCCCTGCTTGGCTCCCCAGCTGGGTCCTGTCAACACATAAGTCAGCACTTCATACAGAAAGAAACTAATTGCTGTGAGGTAGGGTGTATCCCCCCTAATCACGAGTATCTTAGCCCCAGACTCTCCTACCCATAGGTGAACCCTGGTAAATCCTCCACTCCAATCTGTCCCTTTCTCTTGTAATGGGAGTAGATGGTACTTCACACTTTCGGAGAACAGAACCATGGTTACTAGTTCTGGTAGAACTCAGAGTGATCCCCTTTTGTGTCAAGGGGGGCATAGGCTTTTCTCATGAAAAATATTCTTTGTTCTTAATATGGGCTACTGATGCAGTCCCAAATCTGCTAACCATCCCATTAGCCACATCTGTTGGTTGTTTCTGGTGTCAGCAAATGCATGGATTTGGATACTCTGTGTACTACATACTCTAAGGCTACGTCTAGACTGGAATGATTTTCCGCAAATGCTTTTAACTGAAAAGTTTTCCGTTAAAAGCATTTTCGGAACAGAGCGTCTAGATTGGCATGGACACTTTTCCGCAAAAACACTTTTTGCAGAAAAGCGTCCGTGCCAATCTAGACGCTCTTTTCTGCAAAAAAGCCCCACTCGCCATTTTCGCGATCGTAGCTTTTTTGCGGAAAACAAATCCGAGCTGTTTACAATGGCCCTTTTGCACAAAAGTTTTGCGCAAAAGGATTTTTGCCCGAACGGGAGCAGCATAGTATTTCTGCAAGAAGCACTGATTTCTTACAGTAGGGAGTCAGTGCTTTTGCAGACATTCAAGCGGCCAGTGTAGAAAGCTGGCAAGTTTTTCCAGAAAAGCGGCCGATTTTCCGGAAAAACTGGCCAGTCTAGACACAGCCTAAGTGTTATAAAGGTAATCTAAGAATAGGAGAGAAAGACAAATCCTCAAATGATATAAATCAGCACAGCACCCACTTCAGTGTAGCTACCAATTTACAACAGCTGAGCATTTGTCCCAGAAGAAACTTTATTATTCTTTGGGGAGTTTTCAGTCCTCTTCAGAAACTGTCCCTTGATGTGAGCATTCTTCATTCAGAAGCATTTTCATAACCTAGGCATTTTCCTCTCTCCACTGAATATCAAATGTGTTCTCATTATATATTCTAACAATACTAGAAGTCAGAGAAGCTGACAGCCACACCCCCTCTCAGCACCACTCAGAGCATGGCACAACCCCTTAGAGCTGCCCAGAGCTCCAGTGGCAATTTTAAAAGACTGGGGTTCCAGGCTTCACTGCTGCAAGACCCAGGGCAATTGCCCCCATTGCCATTGGCAAGCCTACTACAAGTATTTTGTAAACAAGCCAGAAAACTGGCTTTGCAATAGAGAAGCCTCCAGTTTTTTTGCTTCCTACAGTCACAATCAGGCAGTTTCAGAGTCTCTTCCTGTTCAGAAGTTCCTTTCCCACTAAAAAACTTTGTACCAGCTCTTCTACGTTTTCCACTATAGGGTTCTCCCATTTCAGGAGTATCATCTCTAAGATTCCTTATGAATCTCTGACTTGGCCTTGTCACCTATTTCCCTCAGCCACAAGGCAACCCCTCTTTCTGGGGCAGGCTCTCCTTTTTATGTGTGCTTCCTCCAGTTGGAGCAGATTCTGCAGCTGTGCCCATTTAAGAATGTTGAGTCTAGAGGAGCTCATTAGTCTCCTGGTGATGAAGGGTTTGCCCCACCATATCTCCTTTGACTACCAAAACCAACTGCCTTCATTTTCTGGAGGTGTTTACACTCTGCAGTTTTTACCTATTAGCCATCTTAATCATTGTTGCATAACCAAATCTACAGGTATTTAATCTGTAATCATAAATCTCTCCCTCTATTCTCATAACCACCTGGTTGTTCTTATCTAAGCACTCTCTAGTGTGATAATACTCTGTTAGTTTTGTCTAATTGTTCTCAACTACCACAACCAGTCCTTGATAAAATACATTTGTAAATGTGATAATTTGACTAAAATTTTAGGGCAAATTCTGGGTCATGTTGGAGTTGTGCTTGGCACAGATTGAGCAAGAAGAGAAGGAGGAAGGTAGCTTGTATCTATTCCTTAGAGGTGTGTCCCTGTTTCTGTGACCAGAGTCTGTTCCAGCACAAAACTGGTCCCCCAATACAACTTTCAGCAGCCTTGGGGGTGCTCTCAGTTACACCTGATTGCATATGTCTCCAATGAGCGGCTCCAAAAGATGGAGATTGAGCCCTATCCTTTGCCATGTCCCCACACTGGTTGATAGGAAGGTCTGAAAAAACAGAGGGTGGGATTTCCAACAGCACTTAGCATTGGCGTAACCATTGTACTTGTCAGCACATATTTACATAGGAAGGGAGAGTGCCTGCCTCAGAAAATTTGGACTTCAAATAGTCAAGACACAAAGATTGAAGAAAAGGAAGTATTATACTTAGAACATAAGAACAGCCATACTGGTTCAGACCAATGGTCCATGTAGCCCAGTATCCTGTCTGTCAACTGTGGCCAATACCAGATGTCGACGTTATGTTGACAGAACTCAGCGGTAGTGTGGATGCAGGTATAGTTTTGTTGACAAAAGTCCACTTGACAAAAGTCCCTGTAGTCTAGACACACCCTAGATGATGTATAGCCTTCTTGTACTATGGAATTTAATAGTTGTCATCTGTCCTCAGGAAGATGTTCAATAAGTGCTAACAATTTCGTATAATTATCGAAGTTACAGTTGGACAAAAGAGCTGCATAATTTGCCATCCTGAGATTTAACGTTGCGGAGGACTAAACCTTCCTTTCAAACAAGTCCAGTCATTTCCCTTTTGTCGGATGCTGGATTCTTGTATTGGGGCGCTTTCACTCTATGTTGGGCAGCATCCATTACTAGCGAGTTGTGTTGAGGATGCGTGAAAAGAAACTCCATGCCTTTCGATGGCACGAAGTACTTCTTATCTGCCCTCTTATTTGTTGGTTGAGAGGAGGCTGGAGTTTGCCATATCTCATTGGCAATCTCGAGGATTGTATCATCTAGCGGTAAAGCCATCTTGGACTTTCGCGATGGCTGAAGATTTTTCAACAGCCAGTGTTGTTTTTGCTGCACTTGGAGAAGTTGTACCTCTTGCGACTCGGCAACTTGTTTAAAGAGCTTGTGAAACTGCCAGATGTCATCTGTTGGTGATGAGTCTCCTGGAAAAACTGCATCATCTGGCAAGGAGGAGGACTGGTCCATGGGTGACTCTGCATTCGATTGCTGTTGTTCAGGTGCCTGAGTCTCCTGTGGTGCAGGTTGGTGAGCTGATAACGGTGTATCTCCTGGTAGAGCAGGAGGTCATGTAGGTGCCTCTGAGGGTGGGCCCAGCCTGCTATGAGAACGTTGGCCATCGTGGTGATTAGGCGATCTCACATGTGTTAATGTCTGTGTTCGTAATGGTGTCTTGGAGAATAGTAGGGACAATATGTTCTCCTGGCTGAATGGTAGTGTCTGGAGCAGGAAGATCTGGTTGGTGATCTCGGTGAACGAGACCTGCTCCTTGAATGAGATGGGTATTGGGATCTCCCATAGCACTGATAAGGCGAAGGCGAGTATTGGCGTGAGTAGCTGTGATGTTGCTCAACTGGTCTGGAGCAAATATCTTGACCTGACCACAGCGAGAGGGGAGGTGATGGAGATCAAGGCTGTGGAGAGAAAGCTGACACTGCCGGGCTAGGAGATGGTGTTATCACTCTCCTAGACTTGTGCCTAGTCTTCTGAGATATCGGTGCCAGCGGTAGTATCTGTGCTAGAGCTGTTGTTTGGAATGCCGGTGCAGTGGCAGGAGAATCCAGTGCCGTAGGACTCGGTGCTGATGCTGCAGCCGGAGCCATGAGGCTTGGTGCTGAGCTACCAGGTGATGATGTTGGGCGCAGTGCCGCTGCCAGTGTCTAAGGGCTTGGTGCCACAGTTTGTGGTGCCTGATGAATCGGTGCCACGATAGGTGGTGCTGTTGTTGGGGCTTGTCTTCTCAGTGCTGGTGTGGAGACAGCCCTGGGCACTGATGCAACAGCTGGTTGTGCTTCTTTAGAAAGCGCCGGACTCAACACCAATGTACTTCGGCTCGGGAAACGCTTTTCCGTATGGTGAACGGGGGCTGTTCCTGATATGCCGGGCTTATTTCCCACACTCAGTCTCTTGGACAATGAGTGGCGGGGAGAGGAAGGCTTTCTTTTGGTCATGGGTGGGTCACTGTGTCTCACCAGCTCTGTTGATCCCGGTCTGAGAGTACTCGTTTGTGGAGGATGCAGGGCCTTATTGAAGAGCAGCATTTTTAGTCACATTTTGCGATCTCCCGTGCCGTGAGTTTAGTGCAGTGCAGGCATTTTTGAGGGATGTGCCTCTCGCCCAAGCACTTAATACAACTCGAGTATCCGTCAGACGCTGGCATTGGGTCTCGGCACTCCACACACTTTTTAAAACCTGCAGGTCCCAGCATCATTGAAGAATATATATTAAACTATTATGTACATAGAAAAAAATTATTTTGGTTTTAACGAACTATAACAAACTATACTTGAGAATTATGACTAAACTATGACTATGGCTATCTATATAACTAATTCTAATTAACTTTTTCCTCGGGTCTGAGGAGACGCAGCTCACTCCTCCTGCGACCATGGACGATTAGTAGAAACTGGCAGGAGCCGGACTGCGCACACGCTCAGAAACAGTGTGAAAGGCACGCAATGCCTGCAGCACATGTGCGGCCCAGCTGGACTACAGCTGACAACTCTCCAACCTGAGGCGCTGTCTTTTAACCAGTTCAATCCATGAAAAGAACTTCCTCTTATCCCATGATAGCTTACTTTGCTTAAAAGCCTTTGGTGAGGAACCTCTTCAAAGGCTTTCTGGAAATCTAAGTATACTATATCCACTGGATCCTCCTTGTCCATGTTTGTTGACTCTCTCAAAGAACTCTAGCAGATTAGTAAGGCCTGATTTCCCTTTACAGAAACCATGTTGGCTTTCCCCCAACAAATTATGTTCATCTGTGTCTAACAATTTTGTTCTTTACTAGAGTGTCAACTAATTTGCCCAATACTGACGTTAGATTTACTGGTCTGCAATTGCCAGGATCACCTCTAGAACCCTTTTAAAATATTGGTGTCATGTTAGCTGTCTTCCAGTCATTAGATATGAAAGCCAATTTAAAGGGTAGGTTATAAACCACAGTTAATAGTTCCACAAATTTCCATTTGAGTACTTTCAGAACTCTTGGGTGAATGCCATCTGGTGACTTGTTACTGTTAAGTTTATCAATTTATTCCAAAACCTCCTCTAATGACATCTCAACCTGGGACAATTCCTCAGATTTGTCACCTAAAAAGAATGGCTCAGGTTTGGGAATCTCCCCAATACCCTCAGCCATGAAAACTGAAGCAAGAATCATTTAGCTTCTCCTCAATGACTTTATCATCTTTGAGTGCTCCTTTAGCATCGCGATTGTCAAAGGGCCCCACTGGTTGTTTAGCCAGCTTCCTGCTTCTGATGTACTTAAACAGTTTGCTATTACTTTGGCTAGCTGCTCTTCAAACTCCTTTTTGGCTTTTATTATATTTTTACACTTAATTTGACAAAATTTATTCTCCTTTCTATTTTCCTCACGAGGATTTGACTTCCACTTTTTAATAGATGTCTTTATCTGTCACTGTTTCTTTTATTTCCATTTTACAGATGAGGAACTGAGACCAGACATTAGTCTCCCTGTGCCTACACAGAAAAGTTTTGTCTATATAGCTATGCTGATCAGGGGTATGAAAAGGAACAACTGTGATGACATAGCTATGCTGACAGAAACTCCAATGTTATGCCAATATTGCTTCTGGCAGCATAGCTAATGTCCTGGGTGATAGGGACCACCAATGAGGGGGTAAAGGAGCATTTTCCGTGTCCCAATGAATCAAAGGGCCCTTTTAAATTGCCACTGGAGCTCCACGTGGCTCTGAAGGCCGGTGTGGGGGGGTAGCAGCGCAGTCTGGATAGCACTGAGGGCTGGTTACCTTGGCCCTAACCCTTTTGCCCAAGGCCTTGCCTCTTCAAGAATGTGCAGGGCTAGGTCCCTGCACACCTTGCCTGGGGGCTCACAAAAGCTGTCAGCCCTCTCCCCCCAGTGGTATTAGTTTGCTGACAGAAAAAAATCTCTTGGTTTATTCTGCATCTTCATTAAGGGGCTCCACAAATACAGCTATCCCAGCAACACAGTTGTAGTGCAGCTAAGGCCTCAGTGACTTGCTCAACATCACTCAGGAAATCTATGCTATAGCTGAGAAGCAAATATAGATTTATACTCTAAAGCTAGCCTTAATGAGCAGGCCAATCTTCTTCTCAGCCTCAAATTAAAAAATTACAGACAAATGTTATAGCCTCTTATAAGAAGGAAAAAGTATCAGTAAATACACAAATGAGTGAGATTTCTAAATTGAGAATAATTATCAGTCATTACAATTACAGTAACTGGATTATGAATTTTGCAGTGAATAAAGGTCTCGTCAAGTGGTTAGCACAGGACTGTCTTATTAATAGATTAAGTAATTAAAAGGATTAGAGGATATTTGGGATTTTCTCTAAGGAATTAAAGAGATAAATGGGAGAAAATGCGTGAACATCTTGTGTCAAAAATGAAAACCACCAATGACTTTGTTCAAAGGTAGCATCACATAACAGTGCGTGGTGACATTTTTAGCCTCTTCACTCCAATTGTCTAAACAAAAAACCAACTCTTCCTATCCTCCCAAGACATTCCAGAGTATAGCAAAACAAAACACCACAAGAAAAAAGGGCCAACTTCTACAGCCAGGTGGTGCGTGCCAAACTATTTGTCGCTTATTTATTTACAAAATATCTCTCAACAGCAGGAAAATAAAATGTCAGGAATTGTCAAGCCAGATCAGAGCAGTACCCATCTAGCTCAGTATTCTGGCATCAAGATTCTGGCATCAAGAAGCACAGGATGCTTCAGAGAACAATGTAAGAAAATCGTGGAGCAAGCAATGATGAATAATGTGCCCAGTGGTAAAATTAAGTCCCAGAGGTCTCAAATATATCGTCCAGATTTTTTTTTTTTTAAATCCTTCCTTATGTAACTCCAGGTATTCTCATTATCCATTATCCAATCTCTGCTTGGATACAGCTAAATTCTGCTTTCTGAATACTCAATATTGATAATTAGAGATAAACAAAAATTGTTCATTTGCTTTTTTCTGCCCTAAAACTTTGTCTAAGGAAATTTTTCATTTCTTTCCAAAATTTTAAATGCAACAAAAAACGTACCATTTTGTTTTAATAGAATTTTCCCCAGTTTTGTATTATTTTCATTTCCCTTTGGCTTTCCCTTCGCTGTCTCTTCTTTTGCAATTCGGGTTGGGGAAAAACAAAACTGAACATTGTCATTAAAGTTCCCTTTTTGGCTTTTAATAAAAAAAATTGCTGGAAATTTTGAAAAAGAAAGGAATATATTAAAATTTTTCTGTGCCAAAAAAATTGCTATTTTGACCAGCCTAATGCTGCCACCTTTTAGTATTTATATAAAACTTTTTAGAGGGCATGCAACTTTAAGTGTTTTTAGCTTCCACACCTATGATTTGTTCACATGATTTATATATAAGTTGGAGTCTCACTGGTAAAATATCTCACAGTATATAGTGAACAATCCTTCTGTGTTGTAGGAAGATAGAGTCTTGTTTACGACAATTCACTGTTATTTAGTAAAGTTCAGGCAAGAGTTTAAGAAACCAACAGGAGATATTATAAAGAGCTAAGACTATACACTGATTTCAGTAAGAGTTTTACCTGAATAAGGATGTCATAATTATAAACAATAGAGAAAACCAATTTGAGTGTATAAAAAATACAATAAAATATCCAAAATTAAGGGTTCAAAAACACTAATTTCTCAAATTCACACTGAAACATCCCCTTGAAGGTAGTCGCTGATATGATTAAATTATAACTCTATGGGAAGGCTCTCAGAAAGGTCCTGAGAAAGGAGAGTAACAGCATTAAAAAACAAAAAGTTGCTGATATTGGAGCAAGAGCATTTATACAGGTTTAAGTAATCAAAACAGCTTGGGAACACCTACGCATGCATTTTAAATATACCAAGTTATTTTTCCTTTTGCAAGTGTAACCCACACACCTGTGGTGTACTGTTCCAAGACCACGTAGGGTACATCTACACAACAGGGAAAAAGTCAAATTAAGATCCTCAACTTCAGCTATATCAATTACTTAGCTGAAGTCAAAATAATTTATTTCAGCTTTTGGCGCTGTCCATACTGCAGGAAGTCGAAGTAAGAACACTCTTCCTTCGACTTCCCTTACTTCTTGTAAAATTAGGGTTACCTGGGTCAGAGTAAGAAGTCTTCAGAGTAAGAAGTAATAAAGTCAACATTATTTCGAAATAATGGCTTGCTGTGTAGACGTGCATTTTGTTATTTTGAAATAACGTCAGTCTTCCTGAAGTAACGCTGTTGTGTAGATGTACCCTTACAGAGAGAAAGAATGAATTTTCTTCTACAGCCTTAGCTGGCTTTTAGCTAAAACCATAGGTGCTCATGCTCTAAACTCCAAAGGTCCCAGGTTTGGTTCTATCTGTTGGTGTTATACAAGTATTATGCTTCAGCAGCTTCCAAATTTAACACTGGCACAATATAGGCATTGCAAACTATATATATAGTTATGTTTAAGTGTCTTAGCTTAATGAGGACTCTCTAGCCAGGAAATGTGGTTAGGGAAAAAAAGGATACAATGGAATTCTCTTTATATTATTCCCTGTGACAGACTATATGCTAAGTAGTAATATGAGGTGCCTGGATAACAATGTGTCCATTAATGGCTTGGATATTGTCTTTTCTTTCAAGTTTAATAATACATGATTATCATATCCTATACAATAAAGGAGTCATTCAAGCCAATATCTGGTTCAGAATAGTATTTCTCCCACTGACACATCTATCAGCCAGAAGTAGCATATCATTCAAACAGCATTTGTATGTCATCCAGACTTCAGTAGAACCAGCTGTCTAGGCTAATGGAAGTACACAATCATCCTGATGATTTCTGGAATAATCCAAGGGAGATGATGATGATGATGATGATGATGATTCCCTTTGAGACACCTGCCTCTAAAATGGCTCACACTCATTTTAAACAGCCTGTAATCTCACCTTGAGTGACTGCCAGGCTTCATTTGGATCCTTCATGTTTAATATATTATTTAGATTGTTTCCTTTCAGGCCTAAAACTATGCAATTTAGATTGAAATTAGCAATAGAATGAGAAATTATTCTGACAGGCAGTGCAGGTTGAGAGATTTATTCAAAAATGTATCTGTATTCTATGTGTTTATGTGTAGACAACATACATACAACTCAATAAAAATTACAGAACATAAAGACACCATGGTTGAGCACTCAAACAATAAAATTCCTAAATTAAGGATGCATCCACAACTTCTACTTCTGTCCCTTTGTTACATGTGTTATGATACAGACTTTAATGTTATCTTACATTGTTGCAAAACACATTATCCTTTTTGTGAAATAATCACAATACGTAGAGCAATCTTTTCTACCACCTTACAGACTGGACTTCTACATGCAGAGGCATTCCAGGTAAATTTGGCTTTGGTAGCAAACAGTCAAAATATTATTTGTGAAGAAGATAGTATGTGAAAGAATCAATAGTTTGGAAACATTTAGCCCACTAGGGAAAAGTTACAGAAACCAGGAGACAATAGCTGGAACACTTTGCCAGCCTGAATTATAGCTCTTACTAACATTTTATGAGATATGAAATCACAGATGACTTTAAACAGGAGGCATTTATTAAAGACAACTACAAACTGTAGACACACAAGCGCTCTCAAAGCCCGAGTATGTTACTTACTTTTCAGGGACACTATACAGCATCACAAAATAATCTGGAGGTAACAAAGTCATAGACTCAAATATCGGGCTGAGAGGAGCTAGAGATGTTAAATTTTGATTAATCAGCTAATTGAAGAGTCAATTGAATTTCCACCAACTACTCGATTAGTAGATAAAGGGAGCGGGGGACTCTCGCTATCCCCACTGCACCTCTGCCTTTGAAATTGGCATGAGCTGCAGGCGACTCTTGCTACATTTCAAAGGCAGAGGCACAGTAGTCAGGACCTAGTGTGCACAGAGACTGCTTTAGTCCCCACTCGTTCCAGGTTCCCTGCTGCACCTCTGCTTTGAAATGGAGCAAGAGCTTCAGGCAGTTTCCTCCCCTGTTCGTCCTGCCCCCTCCTCATGCCTGCACCACAGAGATAGTGCTGGGGGGGAACTGTCTCTTAAGCCGGCTCCAGCTGTTTAGCTGGCTCCCCCAGCTAAGAGGCAGCAAGGGTGGGGGGAATGCAGGAAGTCAACTAATCGACTACTCTTTTACATCCCTAGGAGGAACTTTGAGAGGTCATCAAGTCTAGCCCTCTGTGCCCACATAAACCTAGATCTTTCCTAATAAATATTTATTCAATCTCCAAATGATGGGGATTCTATAATTCATAGAATCATAGGGTTGGAAGAGACCTCAGGAGGCCACTGAGTCCTGCCCCCTGCCCAAAGCAGGACCAATCTCAACTAAATCATCAAAGGTAGGGCATTGTCAAGCTGAGACTTAAAAACCTCTAGGGATGGAGATTCCACCACCTCCCTAAGTAACCCATTCCAGTACTTCACAACCCTCCTAGTGAACAAGTTTCCTAATATCCAACCTACACCTCCCCTACTGTAACTTGAGACCATTACTCCTTGTTCTGCTATCCATCACCTCTGAGAACAGCCTCTCTCCTTCCTCTTTGGAACCTCCCTTTAGGAAGTTGAAGGCTGCTATCAAATCCCCCCTCACTCTTCTCTTCTGCAGACTAAATAAGATCAAATCCCTCAGTCTCTCCTTATAGGTCATGCGCTCCAACTCCCTAATCATTTTGGTTGTCCTCCGCTGGACCATCTCCAATGAGTCCACATCCTTTCTGTAGTGGGGGGCCCAGAACTGGACGCAATACTCTAGATGTAGCCCCATGTGGGGTATGTCTACACTACAAAGTTAGTTCAAACTAACGGACGTTAGTTCGAACTAACTTTCACAGGCGCTACACTAGCGCTCGGTTAGATCGAATTTAATTCGAACTAACGGAGCACTTAGTTCGAACTAGGTAATCCTCATTCCACGAGGATTAAGCCTAGTTCGAACTAGCTAGTTCAAATTAAGGGGTGTGTAGCCCCTTAATTCGAACTAGTGGGAGGCTAGCCCTCCCCAGGTTTCCCTGGTGGCCACTCTGGCCAACACCAGGAAAACTCTACTGCCCTCCTCCCGGCCCCGGACCCCTTAAAGGGGCACGGGCTGGCTACGGTGCCCGTGCCAGGTGCAAGCCTGCCACCACCCAGCCAGCAGACCCTGCACCTGGCACGGATCGAGCCACCCACCCGATGCCCCCCAGCCCTCCCCCTCTTCCCAGGACCAGGCTGGCGGCTCCAGGGAGCTTGCCCGGGACCGCAAGAGGTGGGCACCAGCCTGGGCTAGTGCGGACATTGTGGACCTCATCCACGATCTCCACACTAGGCACAGGACAGTGGCCGGCTTGGGCAGGATAGCTGCCAGCCTGGCCACCCAGGAGGAGGTGTGCAAGAGAATCAAAGGGGTCCTGGGTCAGACCAAAGGTCCATCTAGCCCAGTAGCCTGTCTGCTGACAGCGGCCAACCCTAGGGACCCTGGAGGGGATGGACCGAAGACAGTGACCAAGCCATTTGTCTCGTGCCATCCCTCTCCAGCCTTCCACAAACCTTGGGCAGGGACACCACTCCTACCCCCTGGCTAATACCACTCCATGGACCCAACCTCCATCACTTGATCTCACGTCCCTTTAAACTCTGTTCTAGTTCTAGCCTTCACAGCCTCCTGCAGCAAGGAGTTCCACAGGTTGACTCTTTGCTTTGTGAAGAAGAACTTTCTGTTACTAGTTTGAAGCCTGCTACCCATTCCTTTCCTTTGGTGTCCTCTAGTCCTTCTTTATGGGAACTAATGAAGAACTTTTCTGTATGCACCATCTTCACCCAACTCCTGCTTTTAGAGACCTCTATCATGTCCCCCCTCCGTCTCCTCTTTTCTAAGCTGAAAAGTCCCAGTCTCTTTAGCCTCTCTTCATATGGGACCTGTTCCCAACCCCTGATCATTTTAGTTGCCCTCCCCTCTCCCAGGCTCTCTCTTCCCCTCTCCCACCTCCTTTTCCCAGTCTCCCCCAGTTTTGTTCAATAAAGACAGATTCCATTTTGGAAGACACGTTATCTTTATTTTGTACATCAAGAAGAAGGGCTAGGGAAGGGTAAGTGGAAGGAGGTGAGGGAGGAATGGGGCACGAGCCCCCGATGGGGAGGACTGGGCTGGCTCTGCGGGCTTCTGGGGGTGGAAGCTCTCCTGCAGCCCCGCAATTGCCCCCTCTCCCCAGATCGCAGCCTGCGGCAAGTGCAGCCGGGCTGATGGCCAAGTGCTGTGATGTGCCCAGTGTGGGCACTCAGGGCACTCCAAGCCAGGACTGCTTTGCAAGCGGGGCATCCCTGAGAACTGTCTGTCCGGGGTGGGGGTCGGGACCCTTTAAGCACAGCCCTCGGCTAGCCTGAGACAGCATCTCCACGCTCTAAGTCCTCCTCTGATGCCCTGCCGGCACTTCTTCTGGCCATCCTTAACCCCACTTCAGGGTCCACTTAATGTGGACGCGCTAGTTCGAATTAGCAAAATGCTAATTCGAACTAGTTTTTAGTTCTAGATGCGTTAGTTCGAATTAGCTTAGTTCGAATTAACTAATTCGAACTAAGTTAGTTCGAATTAGCGCTGTAGTGTAGACATACCCTCAGGGAATAATCACTTCTCTAAATCTGCTGGCAATGCTTCTCCTAATGCGATCTAATATGCCATTAGCCGTCTTGGCTACAAAGGCACACTGTTGGCTCATATCCAGCTTCTCATCCACTGTAATCCCCAAGTATTTTTCTGCAGAACTACTACTTAACCAGTCAGTCCACAGCCTGTAACAATGCTTGGGATTCTTCTGTCCCAAGTGCAGGACTCTACACTTGTCTTTGTTGAAACTCAGATTTCTTTTGGTCCAATCCTCTAATCTGTCTGTGTCACTCTGGACCTATCCCTGTCCTCCAACATATCTACCTCTCCCCCTAACTTAGTGTCATCTGCAAACTTGCTTAAGGTGCAATCCATCCTCTCATCCAGGTGATTAATAAAGATGTTGAACAAAGTCAGCCCTAGAACTGATCCTACGGGCACTTCACTAGAAACTGACTGCCAATCGGAATTTGAGCCATTGATCACTACCCATTGGACCCAACAATCTAGCCAGTTTTCTATCTATCTTATAGTCCATTTATCTAATCCATACTTCCTTAACTTACTGGCAAGAATATTGTAGGAGATTGTATCAAAAGCTCTGCTAAAGTCAAGATACATCATATGCACTGACTTTCCCATATCCACAGAGACAGTTACTTCATCATAGAAGCTAATCAGATTGGTCAGGCATGACTTTCCCTTGGTGAATCCATGCTGACTATTCCTGATCACTTTCCCCTCTTCCAAGTGCTTCAAAATGGATTCCTTGAGGATCGTCTCCATGATTTTTCCGGGGACTGAGGTAAGGCTGACTGGTCTGTAATTCCCTGGATTGTCCTTCTTCTCTTTTTTAAAGATGGGCCTTTTTTCAATCATCCGGGATCTCTCCCGATCTCCATGAATTCTCAAAGATAATGGCTAAAGGCTCTGCAATGACATTTGCCAACTCCCTCAGTATCCTCAGATGCATTAAATCTGGACCCATGGATTTGCATATGTCTAGCTTTTCTAGACAGTTCTTAACTTGTTATTTCTCCACCGAGGGCTGCCCACCTCTTTCCTATTACTGCACTAGGCAACACAGTAGTCTGGGAGCTGACCTTGTCTGTGAAGACAGAGGCAAAGAAAGAATCGAGTACTTCCCTTTAGAAGCCTATTCCAGAGCTTATTTATGTTTATAGTTAGAAAGCTTTTCCTAATACCTAATTGAAAACTCCTTTGCTGCAGATTAACTCCATTTCTTCTTGTCCTACCTTCAGTGGACATAGAGCAGCGGTCCCCAACCATTTGGGGTTGCCGGGCACCAGGGGGCGTGGCCGTTCGCCCGCCGGGCGCCTGGGGGGCGGGCCCCCTCCCCGAGCGGGGCCCCCCCATAGCCGCATTCCCGGGGCCGGCGCTGGCGCTCTCTTCTCCCCCTCCCCCTAAGCGCCGCGCGCCCGGGGCCGGTGCTGGCGCTCTCTCCCCCCCCTTCCCCAAGTGCCACGTGCCCGGGGCCGGCACCGCGCATGCGCCACGTGCCCGGGGCCAGGCCAGCCCTGAGCACTTGGCGGGCGCAGACAAATGCCCCCGCGGGCGCCGTGTTGGGGACCACGGACATAGAGCATAACTGATCACTAAATATGACACCATCCACTTTTTTTTTAAAGTTTCCTCTAGGTCAGATTTTCTAAACTCTTTCATTTTTGTTGCTCTCCTCTGGACTCTCTCCAATTTGTTTACAACTCCTTTAAAGTATAGTGATAGAGATGTAGCCGTGTTAGTCTGGTGTAGCTGAAACAAAATACAGGACTATGTAGCACTTTAAAGACTAACAAGATGGTTTATTAGATGATGAGCTTTCGTGGGCCAGACCCACTTCCTCAGATCAAAGGAAGTGGGTCTGGCTCACGAAAGCTCATCATCTAATAAACCATCTTGTTAGTCTTTAAAGTGCTACATAGTCCTGTATTTCCTTTAAAGTATGGCACCCAGAATTGGACACTGCTTCAGCAGGAGTACTTTGACAGCACTTCCATATCTTAACTACAATATTCCTGTAAATATACCCTAGAATGACATTAGCTTTTTTGTAATTGCATCACACTGACTCTCATTCAAGTTGCGACCTACTATAATCCCTGGATCCTTTTCATCAGTACTGCCACCTATACAGTTCAACCTCATTTTGTAGTTATGCAGATGATTCTTTTTCCTTCCTAGGTATAGTACTTCACACATATTTTACTGAATTTAATCTGGTTTATTTCAGACCAATTCATCAATTAGACAAGGCCATATTGAATTTTAATCCCTCCTTGCAAAGTTCTTACAACCACTCACCGCTTCATGTCATCTGCAAATTTTATAAGAACACTCTCCCCTCCATTATCCAAGCCATTAATGAAAATACTGAACAGTACCAAAGCCAAGACTGACTTTTGTGGGGCCCATCAGATACACCCTCACAGTTTGTCAGCAAACTGTGGTAACTACTCTTGGAGTTTGGTCTTCCAACCAGTTATGCACCCACATTATAATAATTTCATCTAGACTACTTTTCCCTAGTTTTGTTTAGGAGACTCATGTGGGAGAGTGTAAAAAAACCTCACTAAAATCAAGGTACTTAACATCATCGTCTTGTGCCCCTCCCCCACTTCCCCACTGGCACTCCCTACATATATTATTCCAGCAATCTTGTCCAAGAAGGAAATTAGCTACTTTGGCATTTGTTCATTCTTAACAAATCTATGCTAGATATTCTTTATGACCACTTTATCCACCAGTTATAAAAATCAGGATTGTACTGGATTCTCCCCTTTATAAAGTCAGTTAATATGTTTGCCATTTTGCAGTCCTCTGGGACCTAACTCATCATCCAGAAATCCTCAAAAGACCATTGCTAATGGTTCCAAGATTGCTCCTTCGGAAATGTAGAATGAATTTCATCAAGTCCTGCCAACATGAATACATCTAACTTAGTTAAATATTTTTAACTTGTCCTTTTCCTATATTGGCTTGTTTTCCTTCCCCCTTGTTGTTCATACTTTGTTGGATATCTAGTCACAATTAACCTTTTTAGTAATGTTGAAACACACTAGGCATTCTTGATGTCCTCAACTGCTAGCTCTCCTTCCCCAGTAAATAGATGCCCTACTTTTTTCTTTGTCCTTCTCTTGCTCCTAATGTATCTAAAGAACCTCTTGTTACCTCTTATGTCTCTTAGTGTAATTCATTTTGTGTTTTAGTCTTCCTGATTTTATTCAATTTTTTCACCTTTTTCTAGGATTCTTTTTTGATTTTCAGTTTAGTAAGATCTCCTTTTGGAGGCATATTGGCCTTTTATGATTCTTCCTGTCTTTTCTTTGCATCAGATAGTTTGCAGTTGTTCCTTTAATATTGTCTCCTTTCGAAACTGTCATCTCTCCTGAACAACTTTCCCCCTTAAATTTTGTTCCCAAGGGACCTCACCTACCATTTATCTGAGTTTGTGAAAGTCTTTTTTTTTTTTTCAAATATGCATGTGTTTCACTAGGTCTGCATAGAAGAAAAGCAGTTTTACTCCCTTTACCAGATGCATTTTTGGCCCTGATTCCTGAAAATCTAGTAGTAGCCTAGGGGCCAAACAAACTCCAAGCCTTGCTAGCAAATAATGAATGCCCCTTATTGATCAGGGGAGCTGCTGTTGCTAGTTCTTCCAGTTGTATCTCTCACTCTGCCAGCATTATCTCTGCATTGTTTGTATTGTGCCTCAGAGCATGCGAACATTCATCCAAGATTTAAACAAAAAATTTAATGGTACCGTAACAAAGCTTCTTGTCAACTTTGGTAAGTCCTGTGCTTTCTGGTAGATTGCTTGCCTAAGAGGCACACAGCAGCCCTCAGTTTGGGCACTTTCTCCAGGAAATCACCTTGCTGCTTGTTGAGTTATTCTAATCATTGGTCAGCATGGGGAAAAGAGAGGAAACCAAACTCCAAAGTCTCTGCAGCCCCTCCAAGTGGTACAGGGCTCCATGCTGTGATGGGGACTTGGTAGGGGAATCAGGTCCACTTTCTACTCCAGGTTTCAGACCAAGGAACTTGTGAAAGCAGTTGACTTCAAATATTTCCAATAACAGCTAATAGCTTACAATCTCCTGGACCACTTGCCTGTGGTGTTCCCCAGCACCTTCCTTGCCTCAGGCTTTGTTCAGATACCTGCTTGCATTTACTCCTCCCAGATCCTTCACAGCACTTTCTTCCTCAGTGCCTCGTGCATGCTAAGCAAACAGAAAGGGACCCCTTTTTAAACCAGTCTCAACTGGTTCTTAATTGGTCACTAGGAGTATGTCTAGACTGCATCCCTCTGTCGGCAGAGGGATGCAGATCAGGCAAGTCAACATTGCAAATGAAGCAGGGATTTAAATATTCCAAATGGCCACTGCGTTTTGCCGACTCAGCACTTTGTTGGCATAAAGTGGCACCCTAGAGGAGGATCTGTCGAGAAAGAAAGCCTTTTTCAAAATATCCTGTAAACTTCCTTGCAGGAGGCATAAGGGATCTGTCGAAAAGGTTTTCTTTCTCGACAGATCTCCCTCTAGACTGCTGCTTTTTGCTGACAAAGTGCTAAGTCGGCAAAATGCGGTGGCCATTTTTATGTAAATTAGGCATGGAATATTTAAATCCCTAACTCACTTGTAATGTCGACCTGCCTAATCTGCATCCCTCTGCCGACAGAGGGATGCAGTCTAGACATACCCTAGGTGACATACCGCTTGCGAACAGGTGATTGCTAACAGGGAGTTTTGAGAGGGAGTTCTCCAGGTGAAGGAGAAGCAGATACAGGACTCTTGAGGGAAGTGTGTTTTGTTATTGGGGCTTTCTCAGTGTGTGCAGAGCTTGTGTTTGGTGTGTGGTGGTTTGTGGTTTTTTTTTTTCCCTCCTCCCCCCCTGTTTGAGTGAGGCTTTAGAGGGGGAGTTCTCCAGGTAGAGGAGAAGTAGATACAGGAGTCTTGGGAGAAGTGGGTGTTGTGCTTGGGGCTTTCTTGCTGTATGCTGAGCTTGTGTTTGTGAGTGAGGGTTGTGTGTTCTTTTTTGTTTATTTGTTTGTTTATTTATTTATTTATTTTCCCCTGTGTTTGAGAGTGAGGCTTTTTTTTTTTTTTTTTTTTTTTCCTTCCCCCCTCCCCTTGATAGAGTTTGTGCTGTGATTGGTAGGGGCTGTGATTGGCAGGTGGAAACTGTTGGCTTCTAATTAAAGTTTGAATTGTAGAAGCCTCTGCTGATTGGCTGAGCCTTGGTAGGGGGAGGGGCTTTATAAGGCAGTGGGCAAGCGACCAAGGAGCTTGCGAACAGGTGATTGCTAACAGGGAGTTTTGAGAGGGTGTTGGGAAGGGGAGAGGGAAGGGCGGGAGGTTCTCTTGTCTTTCTTTTTAAATCCATTCTCCAGGACAGCAGCGATGGTTGATGATGCGTCTGCTGCTGTTGTTACCTGCACGGCGTGTGCCATGTTTGTCTTCCTCCCGGAAGAAAGAACGGATTTTATCTGCACCAAGTGCAAGCTGGTCGAGATTTTGGAAGAAAAAATTAGAGGACTGGAGGCCCAAGTGTCGACCTTACGCTTGATCAGAGAGGATGAAGACTTCCTCGATAGAAGGCAGCAATTGATCCTTCAAGCACAGCAGGCAGAAGAGCCAGAGAGGGCAGTACGCGACCAAGAGGAGAACTGGCAGCATGTAACTTCTAGAAGGGGAAAAAGGCCAGCACGGGATTCCCCCAATGCTATAGAGGTAAGCAATCGCTTTCAAGCTCTCTCCACAGGCTCTGCAGTGCTGAATGCTCTGGAAGGGACCTCACAAGGTAGAAACCAGAAGGGAGCACCATCTACTGAAAGGCATGGGATGCGTAGTCCTAGGGATGGGGGTTCCACGGCCACCACCCCCAAAAGGAAACGACGGGTGGTGGTGGTCGGGGACTCCCTCCTAAGAGGGACTGAGCCATCCCTCTGCCGTCCGGACCTGGAATCTCGAGAGGTGTGCTGCTTACCGGGAGCTCGCATTCGGGATGTCACTGAGAGGCTTAGCAAGCTGATCAAACCTTCAGATCGCTACCCCTTCCTGCTTCTCCATGTGGGAACGAATGATACGGCCAAGAATGACCTAGAGCGGGTTGCTGCGGATTATGTAGCACTGGGAAGAAGGATCCAAGACTTTGGAGCGCAGGTGGTGTTCTCGTCCATCCTCCCTGTTGAAGGGAAAGGACTGGGCAGGGATCGTCGAATTGAGGACGTAAATGCGTGGTTGCGCAGGTGGTGTCGCAGAGAGGGCTTCGGTTTCTTCGACCATGGGACTCTGTTCCGGGCGGAAGGATTGTTAGGAAGAGATGGAATCCACCTAACGAAGAGAGGAAGGAGCATCTTCGCGGGCAGGCTTGCGAACCTAGTGAGGAGGGCTTTAAACTAGGTTCGTCGGGGGACGGTGACCAAAACCCTGAGGGGAGTGGGAAAGTCAGATACCGGGAAGAAATGCATAGAGCAAGGAGCGAGAAAGGAGGACCCCAGTTTCGAATGGAGAAGATAGTGCAATCAACTGGTTACCTGAAGTGTTTGTACACTAATGCGAGAAGCCTGGGCAACAAGCAGGAAGAACTGGAGGCCCTGGCCCAGGCCAAGAAATATGATTTAATTGGGATAACAGAGACTTGGTGGGATGACTCGCATGACTGGAGCGCTGTCATGGAAGGGTATAGATTGTTCAGGAAGAATAGGCAGGGGAGAAAAGGAGGAGGAGTTGCACTATATGTAAGAGAGCACTATGATTGCTCTGAACTCCAGTATAAAGAGGGAGAAAAACTTGTTGAAAGTCTATGGGTCAGGTTTAAAGGAGCAAACAGCAGTGATGTTGTGGTTGGTGTCTGCTACAGGCCACCGAACCAGGTGGATGAGGTAGATGAGGCTTTCTTCGAACAACTGAGCGAAGCTTCCAGATCGCAGGCCCTGGTTCTCATGGGGGACTTTAATCACCCTGACATCTGTTGGGAAACCAATACGGCAGTACACAGGCAATCCAGGATGTTTTTGGAGAATGTTGGGGATAACTTCTTGGTACAAGTGCTGAAGGATCCGACCAGGGGCCGTGCACAGCTTGACCTTCTCCTCACAAACAGGGAGGAACTAATAGGGGACGTAGAGGTGGGTGACAACCTGGGAAGCAGTGATCATGAGATGGTAGATTTCAGGATCCTGACCAAAGGAAGGAAAGAGAGTAGTAAAATACACACCTTGGACTTCAAAAAAGCAGATTTTGACTCCCTCAGAGATCTGATGGAAAGAATCCCCTGGGATGTTAACATGAAGGGGAAAGGAGTCCAGGACAGCTGGCAGTATTTTAAAGAAGCCTTATTGAAGGCACAGAAAGAAACCATCCCGACACGTAGCAAGAGAGGCAAACCTGGTAGGAGACCGGATTGGCTTACAGGGGAAATCCTTGGTGTACTTAAGCACAAAAAGGAAGCTTACAGAAAGTGGAAACTTGGACAAATGACTAGGGAGGAGCTTAAATGTATAGTTCGAGAATGCCGGGGGGTTATCAGGAAGGCGAAAGCGCAAATGGAGTTGCGACTGGCTAAGGATGTGAAGGATAACAAGAAAGGTTTCTACAGGCATGTCAACAAGAAGAAGGTGATCAGAGAGGGTGTGCAGTCCCTAATGGATGAAGGAGGTAACCTAGTGACAGAGGATGTGGGGAAAGCTGAAGTACTCAATGCTTTCTTTGCCTCTGTATTCACGGACAAGGTCGGCTCCTGGACTTCTGTGCTAAGCGACGCAAGATGGGAAGAAGATGGACAGCCCTTGGTGGGTAAAGAACAGGTTAGGAACTATTTAGAAAAACTAAACGTACACAAATCCATGGGTCCAGACTTAATGCACCCAAGGGTACTGAAGGAGTTGGCAAATGTCATTGAGGAGCCTTTGGCCATTATCTTTGAAAAGTCGTGGAGATCGGGCGAAATCCCGGATGATTGGAAAAAGGCAAATGTAGTGCCCATCTTCAAAAAAGGGAAGAAGGACGATCCAGGGAACTATAGGCCGGTCAGTCTTACCTCGGTTCCTGGAAAAATCATGGAAGGGATCATAAAGGAGTCCATTTTGAGACACTTGAATGAGAGGAAAGTGATCAGGAATAGTCAGCATGGATTCACAAAGGGCAAGTCGTGCTTGACCAATCTGATTAGCTTCTATGATGAGGTAACTGGCTCAGTGGACATGGGAAAGTCAGTGGATGTTATATACCTTGACTTTAGCAAGGCTTTTGATACGGTCTCCCACAATATTCTTGCCAGCAAGTTAAGGGAATGCGGATTGGATAAATGGACGGTAAGATGGATAGAAAGATGGCTAGAAGGCCGGGCCCAGCGGGTAGTGATCAACGGTTCGATGTCAGGATGGAGGTCGGTTTCTAGTGGAGTGCCCCAAGGTTCGGTTCTAGGACCGGTTTTGTTCAATATCTTTATTAATGACCTGGATGAGGGGATAGATTGCACCCTCAGCAAGTTTGCAGATGACACTAAGCTAGGGGGAGAGGTAGATACGCTTAAGGGCAGAGATAGGGTCCAGAGTGACTTGGACAAATTGGAAGATTGGGCCACTAGAAATCTCATGAGATTCAACAAAGACAAGTGTAGAGTCCTGCACTTGGGACGGAAGAATCCCAAGCATAGTTACAGGCTGGGGACCAACCAGTTAAGTAGTAGTTCTGCAGAAAAGGACCTGGGGGTTACAGTGGATGAGAAGCTGGATATGAGTCAACAGTGTGCCCTTGTAGCCAAGAAGGCTAATGGCATATTAGGATGCATTAAGAGGAGCATTGCCAGCAGATCCAGAGATGTCATTATTCCCCTTTATTCGGCTTTGGTGAGGCCACATCTGGAGTACTGTGTCCAGTTCTGGGCCCCCCACTACAAAAAGGATGCGGACGCATTGGAGAGGGTCCAGCGGAGGGCAACCAAAATGATTAGGGGTCTGGAGCATATGACCTACGAGGAGAGGCTGAGGGACTTGGGTCTGTTTAGTCTGCAGAAGCGAAGAGTGAGGGGGGACTTGATAGCAGCCTTCAACTTCCTGAAGGGAGGTTCCAAAGAGGATGGAGAGAGGCTGTTCTCAGTAGTGACAGATGGCAGAACAAGGAGCAATGGTCTCAAGTTGTGGTGGGAGAGGTCCAGATTGGATATTAGGAAAAACTATTTTACTAGGAGGGTAGTGAAGCATTGGAATGGGTTACCTAGGGAAGTAGTGGAGTCTCCATCCCTAGAGGTGTTTAAGTCTCGGCTTGACAAAGCCCTGGCCGGGTTGATTTAGATGGGATTGGTCCTGCCTAGAGCGGAGGGCTGGACTTGACGACCTTCTGAGGTCTCTTCCAGTACTGATTCTATGATAAGGGGATGGTTGGATGAAATAACATGATCTTGGTAACTAATTGACCATTCATTTCCAGTTGGAAATAGGTCAATGGAGGGATGATAGGAGTTGCTATAGGGAACTTTCTGGGTGTCTGGCTGGTGAGTCTTGCCCACATGCTCAGGGTTTAGCTGATCGCCATATTTGGGGTCAGGAAGGAATTTTCCTCCAGGGTAGATTGGCAGAGGCCCTGGAGGTTTTTCGCCTTCCTCTGTAGCATTGGGCACAGATCAAAGCTGAAGGACTCTCTGCATGTTGGGGCCTTCAAAGTATTGGAAGGCTTCAATATCTGAGACATAGGTGAGAGGATTATTCTAAGAGGGGTGGGCGAGATTCTGTGGCCTGCACGGTGCAGGGGGTCAGACTAGATGATCATAATGGTCCCTTCTGACCTTAAAGTCTATGAGTCTATGAGTCTATGAGTGTTCTGATCAGTCTGATTTTTACTTGACTATTGAAACCTTTTAATTGGATTCAGGTGTTTTAATTGTCTTGATTGATTCTGGGAAGTTCCTGCTGTTTCTGGATTAGTCCTTGCTAGTTTACCCTGAGAACAAAGACCTATTTTATCTGGGGCTAATATATCTCCCCTCTAACACTATCGTGTAGCCCTCAGGCCTGACCTTGTCACAGGACCCATCACTGTAATACCCATGTCCCAACTTTTGGTAGATCAAGTGCGGTAAATTGTCACATGCAGATTTTTTTCATCATACAGCATCTTCTTTAGCTTTATATTTTATTATTAAACAATATATTTTTTTTCTTTTGCAATAAAGTTACATGCCATTGTAAGAGGACAATTTTTGGGAAACTATAGTACTCTGGAAATACTTTAAAAATGCTTATTCTTTGCACTTTTCATATTTCTGTCAACATCCATGGTAACAACTGCTAAAACACTCTCCTTATGTGGTTTGAAAACTGTGCAATCCAGTGTGGTTTGCAATCTAGACTCCAAGCAACCACCAATTTGTCAGGCCAATGGTTATTTTTTTGCCTTTGGAAACTATTAGATAGGTGTAATTTCTCTGTCCTTTTTTTGCTTGTGGTTTATTTCAAGGATGGTTGATCAGTAGACTTTGTATATTGGTTTTTCATATTGTTTTTTACTCCTGAAAATGCTACTTCGTACATTAGTAATTCTCTCTCTGGGTTGTCAAGCTTGTACATGACATTCTTTTATTTAAACTTTTACTTGTTTGAAAGAGCAGAAACTCTTTTTAGAGTTTTTCTGTTTAACTCCAGATTGATTTTTTTTTGGAAACATAGTAACACTTACCTATGCTGATGCAACCTATTTCATTCACGATTCTTTTTAAGAAAACATATCAGCGCATAATGGTTTCAGCTACCACAGAAGAGAAGGCCACTTCTAGGTTGGAACATGGCAGCAGTTTACTAGTAAAGAGGAGCAAATGAAACAGAATGATAATACCAGCTGACTTGTAAAAGAAATTTAGATAGAATGTAGGTACCCAAACTGGAATTTGGCCTGGACATGTAAAATATGAGAAGTACCATGGGTTCACCACTGGTTACAAAGGATTTTAAATCATTCTCTGCAAAGGTTTACAGTGACTCAGTGGCTCAGGGTGACATGAGTTACACACATGTAGTGAGATTCAAGTTCTCCTTTGAGGAAGGATGGTCCTGTGGTTAAGGTTATAGTGTGAGGCTTAGGAGACCTAGCTTCAAATCCCTGTTCTTTCATGGATTTCCTATGTGCCCTTAGGCACAGTGCTTAGTTTCTGTGTTTCTTGGTTCCATCTGTAAAATGAGGTTACCTCATAGTGGTATTGTGAGGGAAAATCATTAAAGCTTATGAAATGCTCAGGTATTAAAGTAACAGCTACATCAAAATCTAAGGGCTTGTCTCCACATACCAGGAGTATGATGCTTAGGAGATCAATCCCCCAGGGTTCATTTTAGTGGGTCTATTAAGGGCTCACTAAATCACAACACATCCCAATGCTATTGGCTCTGGTACTCTACCAGGTCACAAAGAATAAAGGGAAGTCAACGGGAGAGTTTCCACAGTGAGGATGCCATGGAAATTAAACCTAAGGTACATTGACTCCAGCTACACTAATCATGTAGCTGGAATTGCATATCTTAGGTCAACTTTCTCCTCTAGCATAAACATGGGTTAAAAAAAGATGGTTTACACCAAAGTAAAATAGCAATTCTTATTCATAACTTGGCTTCCTGCAAACTGTTGACTATTAATGAATTTACTCTCCGTTTTTCAAGGTAGACAGCAGAGCTAAATCATAGCTAATACATTTTCAGGACCTTATCTTATCCCTTGTATCATAACACATGGTACAGAACTAGGAGTTACCTGCATTAGATTAACATGGATGCACAAGAAAAGAATTTTCTTAAAATACCTTACTCTCTGCTCACTTTGACCAGCCAAGGAGATTAATAGAAAGAAAAATACAACCCAGCAAATTGCTACCCTGTATGGCCACTTACATGAGAATGGCAAACGATAGTATCTCTAGGGAACACTCAACATCATCAGGTAGGGGGATATTTTGTATCCAGTGTAAAGATTGGACTACTAGTTCTGCTATATTGTTATTGTTAGATTCTTTACTTCATAATCTGTGTGGTAGAATGCCTGTCAGTCTCTGTTCTACCTGAAGGTTCTTGTAAACAAACAGCATTATGATAAATCTCTTGAGTTTCCCGGAGGCACTTTCTGCTGCTCTAAGCCTAAGGTCATTGTGCAGTCAGTCCTGCAAATATTTCCCCTGACTATCAACTAAGGCAGCACATGCCTGTGTGCTGTGATGCTGGAGCATTTTAATATTAAACTCACAATACAGACCTCCTGAAACTGGCATATTTAGCAAGTTTGTGAAATATTTTCATTTCTTCTAAGGACTGAGGGGAGAAGAGCATTATGTGTCAAAATGTCAGTGCAGAGAAGAAACTGTCCCTGAGCATACACTGTTAGAGAGCAGACAGTTCTGGCATAGGCAGTCCTGCTACTTCCTAGTGATCCACTGACAAGTCACACAAAGATGCTTACCTTCTTTTGAGCTAAAAATGCAGTGAAGCCAATCATCTCTGTCATACAGATTGACTATAATTTTTAACAATGGATTCTAAATCCGTAGTTGGACTCTGAAATGCCTATTCCAGGCATATAACTGCTGATTTATGTATCTAAATGTGAATAAAAATGCCCAATTTAGGCACTCAAATTTGATTAGGACCATAAAGAACAAAGACCAACTTACTGAGTAGTAACTATCCAGAGTAGATATTTTGGGCCACATTGTGCCTCACATTATCTGTGATGCATTTACCACATTTATTAGCTCATATGGATAATAAATGTCTTCTCTCCTAATTTAAAACAAGTGTAATGAAATTTGTGTATTACTGGCCAGTACATTTATGTTTTGAAGGTTTATGCATGCAAGTAATGCGTGAAAACCCCCCCACCTCAGGTTGATTCTTGCTCCGAATTTTTCTTTGGTTCAGGCACTGAGAGTAAACATTAGAGTGGAAAAGTTAAACTTAAAAAGGTACTTGTTACACTCAAAGAGAGAAGAATCAATATCCTGTTTTCAGTGTGCTGTGCAGTTCTGCAGCACTGATTTGATGCACACATGGTACACAGCAGTTTATTGAGTCTGACCCTTAAGGGGGATAAGAATGGAAGGGAGAAACACTAGTAGCGAACTACTCTGAAAAAGGCAGTTAATTTCTCTTGCCTATTTACTAGATTTTTTTGTGGGTGAAATAACTAAGATAATTTCTTATCTAGGGGAAATAAATGAGCCAAGTATTGTTTTATAAATTAGCCTGTTTCGTCACATTTGACTTTTCCCTGAGCTTTTCCAAGAAACAGCCACTCTTGCCCAAAATAAAATATCACCAGAGCTTGTGTTGATGTTAAGACCGACATTTATTAGAATGATTTAGTTACAAGGAAAATACATTGGCTTTCAATTATATTGATTAATTATTGTTACTATAACCTTGGATGTAAAACTCATACTGTACTGTTTGGCTGTTCATAAGAAATTAAAAAACAAATTAGAAATAAAACAAAAGAGAATGAGATTTGTGGAGAACACTCAAAACCCTGCAGAGACCACTTTTTAAGAAGAGAAGGTAATGGAAAAGTGGTTACTTGATTATTTTTAGTTATGTGTAATTACCTGAGGTCATGATCTTGCAAACTATTGTGCACAGATTCCTGTATAGCCCCATTGACTTCAGTGGGGTTCTGTCCATCTTCATAGATCCAACTGCAATATCAGGGTCTATATTTGTATATCTTACGTCTTTTACCAATCAATCATGGTGATTATGTGTTCTAGGTTTTTAAAAAATAATGGTGAAGACTTGCCAATTCCATGCCATCTAATAAAGGTGGAATAATATTATACAGAGGAGATATTGATATGTTGATTTAAGAAGTTTGTCATTTCTGTGATTATACCAAACCAGAGCTGATTGGGAAATAATATAATTCCTTATTTAAGAAACATCAGTTTTATATATCTTGAAATGTAAAAGGACATAGAATCATAGAATACTAGGACTGGAAGGGACCTCAAGAGGTCATCAAGTACAGTACCCTGCCCTCATGGCAGGACCAAGTACTGTCTAGACCATCCCTGATAGACATTTATCTAACCTACTCTTAAATATCTCCAGAGATGGGGATTCCACAACCTCCCTGGGCAATTTATTCCAGTGTTTGACCATCCTGACAGTTAGGAACTTTTTCCTAACGTCCAATCTAAACCTCTCTTTGCTGCAGTTTAAATCCATTGCTTCTTCTTCTATCCTCAGAGGTAAAGATGAACAAGTTTTCTCCCTCCTCCTCATGACACCCTTTTAAATACCTGAAAACCGCTATCATGTTCCCCCTCAGTCTTCTCTTTTCCAAACTACAGAAGCCCAATTCTTTCAGCCTTCCTTCATAGGTCATATTCTCTAGACCTTTAATCATTCTTGTTGCTCTTCTCTGGACCCTCTCCAATTTCTCCACATCTTTCTTGAAATGCAGTGCCCAGTACTGGACACAATACTCCAACTGAGGCCTAACCAACACAGAGTAGAGCGGAAGAATGACTTCTCATGTCTTGCTCACAACACACCTGTTAATGCATCTCAGAATCATGTTTGCTTTTTTTGCAACAGCATCACACTGTTGACTCATATTTAGCTTGTGGTCCACTATAACTCTAGATCCCTTTCTGCCATGCTCCTTCCTAGATAGTCGCTTCCTATTCTGTATGTGTGAAACTGATTGTTCCTTCCTAAGTGGAGCACTTTGCATTTGTCTTTATTAAACTTCATCCTGTTTACCTCAGACCATTTCTCCAATTTGTCCAGATCATTTTGAATTATGACCCTATCCTTCAGAGCAGTCGCAACCCCTCCCAGCTTGGTATCATCTGCAAACTTAATAAGAGTACTTTCTATACCAATATCTAAATCGTTGATGAAGATATTGAACAGAGCCAGTCCCAAAACAGACCTCTGCAGAATGCCACTTGTTATACCTTTCCAGAAGGATTGTGAACCATGAATAACTACTCTCTGAGTACAGTTATCCAGCCAGGTGATACATAGCAATTGCACAAATGGTCTTGCTGACAGACTTCTAGCACCATGATGGGGGACTTGTGGAAATACAGGATCTAAGGCATAGTCAGCGTTACAGCTCTGAAAATCTCTGAAGACAAATTAAACTTGATGGAGAGCTTTAAAAGGAGCTACTTGAAAGACTCAAAGTGACATGGTCAAATGTCTGAGAAAAAAATCTTCAGGAGATCTTTGGATGAAAAGTGCTGTATAATTGCAAAATATTACTACTTTTCTGTGGAAGCCAATTTCTTGCAGTGGTTTGAGAAATGTTGATTTTAATTAGAAAAATAATTTGCAAATCCAGTTCAGAGTTAGCGAGAAATGTTTATCAATGTGTTAACTTTTAGATTACGATGCCAAGCCAAATGGGTACAGGTTTTTCTCTTTTTCACGTAAGCCATCTATGTTGTAGGTCAAATGTTTGGATAAAGTACATTTATGCAAATTTGCCTTTTTTGTGCATAGGCTATGTTTTCTTATTATTTCAGAGTTTTCTGTTAAAGTTAAAATGCCCTTAATCTTCTCTGTGATATCTACAGGAATAAGAACAATGATAGAAATACTCAGCTCTAATAGTTTTGAGGCTTAGGCCTGGCAGATGCATTCTTCATATGCATTCTTCATATGCAAATAGTATCTTCAGCATGCTGAGTTATTCTGATTTATTTAAAAAAAAATCTCAAAAGCCTATTTAAAATAAATAATCTTAGCAAAGGGTTTAATTTTCTTGCTGCACTGAATGCATTTCCTTAGGCTTAACAACACTTTCTAATGATTATATAAACTACCAAACTCATGTCCCTTTAAGAAGTTTATTGAGTATTTTCTGTTTTAAAGCACATGGCATTTTGCCTTGATGTATCTCACAGTAAATGACCTGTTTCAAACTGCATTTTATATAATATTCTGTCATCTATGGAGAATACTCAATACCCCTGAAGGATCATTTCAGAAGGTACCTTAAAACTAAAGTAGATTAGAAAATGGATACAAGTCGATTTTATGGGCTTGATTTTCCTCTCATTAACAATGGCATAAGATCATAGGCTTCAGAGGAATTATTTCAGATTTACAACAGTAGAAAAGGAGAAGACAATCAAGCACTATGTTTATCTTCATTGTGTATCTTCAGAGAGACTACTAATGGGAGGTGTCATGGGGAAGTAATGAGGAAAAAGGTAAGAAAAGGGAGATACCTCTCTCTATCCTAATCCCCCAAAAATGGAGAATTGGAACATATTACAGCCAAAAGAAAAGATATTAACTCCTAAGTTTATTCCATTTATGTATTAATTCTTTAGTGTATATTCTCTTCATGTCAGGAGGATTATTGGTATCAGCTGGGAAGACAACACCCTAATATTAGCTTTCTCTCTGCTGCCAACATCAGCAATGTAGATGTGCAGGTATGAGACACCAACTGCTGGGCCACTGTGTACATATGTCTGGAACTCTTCTCCTGAAGCAAGTACTCTTCTCTGTTAAGTGATGGAAAAGGGGATTCCAGAGGGCAGTAGAAGTGCTTCAAAGACATACTGAAGATGTGCCTTAGAAAAGCAGGCATCAATGTAACCTACTATTAAGACTTGGAACAGATCTTAGAGGTGATACACTATACATCAAGCCACAGGCCACTTTGAGAACAGACATGACACTGACACAGAGAAGCAACAAAAGAGGACAGAACAGGCACAACACTCAAACCAGATATTATATTTCCTCCAAGATCACAGTTGTCACTTCTGAGGAAAATCTGCAGGGCATGAATTGGGCTCCTCAGCCAGCTAACACCCCAACAATGAACCCCCTGGTCAAATATCATCCTGTGTCAAGAGATATAGTTTCCCATTATAGACTCATTCTTCTGTGTCCCAATACTCTCTCCCCTCTATGCCCATTTTTGTTTTTACACACACACATCTAGATACTCATACTAACTAACATTCTTTCTTCAAATGATCCTTTGTGCACACTAAATACCCAGGTGTGTGTCTTTCATTTGGTCAGTCAGCCATTCTCTTCATTTGCTCACACTGCACTCCCACATTTACCCTCACTCAACCTCGCCAAGCTAATGCATTCTCCATCTAGTATGGATAAGAGCATATTCCCTAGTGATCAATAAAGGAAATGCAAATTCACCTATTAACCACCACTCTGAGATTTGCTCAAACCTTGAAACAAGGCTAATTACATGTCAGTAAATGCTTCTCTTTTGCTCATGTCCTCCTCCTTATATGGGAAAGAAAAGAAGGTGAAGCTCTGGGTTAATGTTGCTGTCTGCACCAATAAATAGCATGTTTGGAAAACCCAGTGGCGGTACAGATCAAAGAACCAGACAGCAAAATGATACTGATATATGACAATGTCTAGTAGTATTTATACATGAGGACTGTCAGCGACAGAAGAATATTCAGTGATGTCCTTTTTTTTTAAACTGTGTTATACAAAAATAATTTGTATTAACATCTCCTGTACATTTTAATGGCCAAATAGCTTTTTTAGGTTTGGACATTTTTAATGAATTCTAATTAAGATGGACAAATTGCTGCCATTTTAAACCTTTCAACAATTAACAGAATTTCAACTGTATAAAGCCCTGCTTTTTTACACCTGTTTATTTTGTATATAAAAATTCACTTTCATAAAGCAAGTTCCAGAATCGGGTGCTGTAATATTTCTCCATTACAATAATTAACAGAACATTTGTTATTTGTCCAAATGGTTATTTATGTTGTTACTTTTGTTCTCTCTCAGCTTCATGCTTAAGAAAATTAATGCAAAGTCTCCACCTAGTGGACAAGAATATTTTAGTGGCTTCAAAGCATTTTTCAACATACAGTACTTTCAATATCTCTCATTTAATCCAGTCAAAATAGCTCATAACTATTTTGAATTGCAAACTGGAAATTAACATCTCACTTGTGGAAATAATAAAATCTCTCTTCTGCTGCAGAAACAAAGACATTCACAGATGCATTTCATATTTGGTAACTCGTGCACTCATTCCTATAGGGTACCAGTGTTGCTAATGCCCCATTTGCAAGACACTTCAGGGAGCCTGGTCAGGAAAAGAACCAAAATTTTGCATAGGTGGCAAATTTGATGTCTTGATGGTACAGGGAATAAACTAACTCATTACATTCAGGGATGGGGAACCATTTTGGGGTTGGGGGCCACTGACCCACAGAAAAATCAGTTGGGGGCCACACAAGTGAGAACTCAGAAACAAATCTAAAAAAAAAAATCTTCACTGCCTTGGTCCTAAAGTGAGGAGAAAAAAAATGCTCACAGATGTGGCCCCCCAATTGAGAAGCAGGGGAAAAAAAGAGGCACTCACATCATTCCATCATTCCAAACCACTGCAGCAAGGGCGCCATTTTGGGTGCTTGGCGGGGGCAGCAGCCGTGCGCTCCGGGATGCGGCTTGCTTTTCAGCCCCTTCCCCAGACGCTAAGGAAGTGAGGGGAAAGTGCTCACATTCTGTTCATTCCTTTCACAGAAGGGAGCTCACCAGCCAGGAGTGAGAGGTATGCAAGGAATGAAAGCACTTTCCCCTTGCTCCTTTAGCATCCCAGGAATGGGATGAAAAGCAAGCTGCATCCCAGAGCACACAATTGCTGCCCTCCCCCATGTGCCTGAAATGCCACCCTTGCCCTGCAGGGGAGGGGAGTGCAAAGGCTCAGCTCTGGGCCAAATTAACTCTTCTTTTGGTGGGGCCAAAAATGAAGGATTCATTGTGTGGGAAGGAGCAGGCTAGGGGTGGGGGTCCTGGTCTGGGCATGAGGTAGGGTGCAGGAGATGTGGGGTCTGGGCAAGAGGTTGGGTGCAGGAGCAGGCTGGGGATGCGAGAGGTAACAAGAGTGGAGGTCAAGATCTGGGCAGTTAAGGGTGTGTGTGTGGGGGAGGGATGGATTTGGGAATCCTAAGTGGTGCAGCTGCTGGGGGTGCACAGGACGCTCTGCACGGCCCCGCACTTGTAGGCACCCTTCCCCCCAAAAAAACCCCACACACATTCGTAATGGCTTTGATTCCCAGCCAGTGGGAGCAATGGGGATGAGCCTGCAACCAAGCACAAGGACAGAGCTTCCCTGCACTGCCATTCCCCCCATCAGAGCCGGGGAGGAATGGCAGTGAGCAGAGCCTCTTTCTCCCCCCTGCCAGGCACTGCAATACACTTTCTTTCCCTAAGATTATTATTAAAATTGCTCCTTTGATCATCTGACAAGCAAAGCTTGTAAAGCAGGGATGAAGAAACTATGGCCCATGGGCCAGATCCAGCCATTGAGGCTCCAGGCTCTCCCTCTAACTCCCACCACCCACAGCAGGGCAAGCCAGTGCTGGTGCTCCAGCCACACAGGGAAATGTGTCAAGGCTCGGAGAGTTGTCGCAGAGCTGAGTGCCAGCACTGACTCCCCACTGTGGGGAAGGAGGAAAGAGCCCCAAGTCTCGTAGCGTGGATCAAGGCAAGCTGCAGTCAGCATCTGGCCCTGCAGGCTCTGCAAAGGAAATTTTTCAAAATCACCTTGACTTAGGAGCCCAAGTCTCATTGAAAGTCAGGAAGAATCAGGCTCCAAAGCACCTAATTCATTGTTAAAAATAGGACTTTTAACTTCTAGGTTAGTTATGTGCTTTTGAAATTTTTACCCTGATTGAATACATGCCCACGTTTTCATGAAAAACTCTAGCACAGCTGGGAATATTAATTTTGGCATGAAATCTGTTCTAATGTCACTCTGAGGAGAAACTGCAATCTTTCCACGCAACCCAAGTAAGGAATGCTGAATTCGTGGAGACACAGGGACAAACCACTTGGTGCCAGGGGAAAAATGATGGTGAGCTTCCATGTATATGAAGGTCTCTGCTGAGAAAGTAGACAGAGAAATCCTAAGTAATCGAAGGACGACACTTTCCAGAACAGCTAGGAAGGGAAATAAGAAGCTAAACAAAACAGACATGGATGCCGATGTGTAAAGTTACTGTTTTAATTTTCACAAATTATATTTCTTGATTTGTAGTTACAGCAGTTCCCCCAGTAGTGATTACACAAGAAGAAGAGTAAATGACTTAACTTGCTCTATTGTCGACTCTAGAGGCACAATTTGGATTTGGAGTTTTATTATTGGAAGAATAAGTGTTGACTATCCATCCCACAAAATGAAACAGATTCCACTCTAGAGGATGAAAAGCAAAAAATTCAGGTTCCTTTCTGGAGAGATCCTGTCACAGAAAGCTTGGGAAAGACTGAGGTCCCTGCTCTAATATGTGCCTCACACAATGAAAAGGAGTCCATGTTGTCCTAATATTCTAAACTTAGGGACACAAGGCATAATGAGCTGCTGTTACACCTGTTTCCAGTCTTCCTTGAAACAACCCCCAATAGCATAAACAACTTTTGCTTTCACTTTTAGCCAGCATTTAAAATGAGCATATACGACAAAGATGTATTTGTGACAGTCTGTATCCCTATGTTCATCAGATTTATATTGCATTGTGGTAAATCTCATACAAAGTATGTCTTGGGACTCCGAGGTAGCATTTGAGAACTCATAATTTTCAGATTGTTATTATCCTTGTAAACTATATGTGACAATACCATGTATAAATTTATAACATTCTGTATGATATTAGTTACACATGTTCCAGCATGGTCTGGATGGCAGTCATCCAGTTCTCCAGAGACAAAAGGCTAGGTGACGCCACATGCCAGATGTCAATGAAATCAAATGGATCATAATCTGATTAAGTAGCCAGAGAGACTATGGACAAAAAAAATCTATATTTTGACAAAGGAGCAGCTTGAGGTCCCTATCCACAAATACTTTGTCTCCTGAATATCAGCTAAAAATGATTTGTGTGTAAGAGTAAGGCCTATAAGACGAGAGAGCAGATGTCCCAAATAATCTCTCCCTTTCTCTCTACCAATGGCATCATCAAAATTTAAAGAAAAAAAAGTAGTATTGCATTGAGGAGGGAAAAGATACTGACTGAAGGATGTAGCCAATAAGACTATTGAATCTTTGGCTGAGATACTTAAGCTTTGAATTCACTTAGCTTGTTAAATTAGGTATTTGTTGCATTTTACCTTTTATTTCTTTATAACCAATTCTGACTCTCTTGTCTCATTACCTGTGATCACTTAAAACCTATATTTTTGTACTTAATGCATTTGTTTTATTGTTATATCTAAACCAATGTGCTTGGATTGCAGTGTTTGGGAACTCCATTTGAGTAACAGCATTTACACATTTCATTTTCTATTAATGAAATGATGGACTTTATATGAGCTTGTGTTGTCTGGGAGAGTGCTGGATAGTACAAGATCAATATTTCTGGGGAAAAAATTGGGACTGGGAACTTGCTAGTGTTATCCAGCAGTATAATTTGTCAATGGCTAGCTATAGCACTCATGAAGGATAGCTGGGAGTGATTTACATACTAGATGTAGGCGTTGTTGCTCTCCCAACAAAGCAGTATAAAAGCATCCCAGATTGGAGAAGTGAGGAAACACAATGAATTGTCCATCAGTCCAGATTGTATTCTGGGTAATGTCATAGTGCTCCTAGCAAAGTGTTTCTTCCTAGCATGTACAAACAGGACAGGAGAGGGACCAGCTGAAAAAGCTAAGATTGACCCTTTAGAATTATAAGTTTAAACATTGAAATGAGTCTCAATCCAACTAAAATCCTGCTATGCCCTTATTCCATAGCACAAAGGCAAAGCACTCAGCATTCAAAGAAAATTTCTCTCTCAGCTACTTCTGTCAACTTCATGACACAAAAGTCTACCAAAAATTCTGAAAATTCCTGATAGCCACACACTTCCCATAAAGGTGCCCACAGAGAAGCATCATGTTCCTCACCAGCATAGTTGTCATTCATTAGTCAACAAGAACTGTGGAGATTTTCCAAGAGTCACCACATTACATCACAATAGAAGCAATCAAAAGCAAAACACACCTCTGAATTCAACTACTCTATCCGCCACAGATCAGCGGAGGGTTGTTTCCTTCCAGCACTTTGTCTAATCTAATTTTAAATAAGATGCCTAATGAGGCTTCCACAGCTTCCCTTGGGATCTTATTCTTCATTCTAAGATACCCTCATTTCCAGGAAATTTAAATTAGTTTTTATTTCCTCCCATTGACTCCTAGTTACTAAAAATTATATTACACTTCATGAAGCAAACTTTTTGAAATGCAATAAAAGTTTTTTAAAATCCTTTACCAATATTAATATACTTGCATTATTTAAATATTTTTCTTTTTAAAAGAGAATTTAATTCTGATGAAAGGTTCCAGAGTAACAATTCTGTAGAGCAATATCTGCTATTTATAGCCACAAATCAGCCAAAATAACAGTGCAAGATCATAAATGAGACCCAACCAAGAACTAGGTTTTACCGAAAGGGAGATAGATGAGTCTCCAAGTCCTTCAATCCCAGTTCTCCTTTAATTTGTCTTTGAGAATGAAACTTTCCTTAATAATAAGAAAGGAAAATGGGGGTTGGGAAATGGGGAGGAAAATTCACAGGATTTAAAAATACTTATGAGCTAAAATGGACGGAAATGCAGCAAGAAGCAGCCTTTTGCAAAATGGAACCTTTGGGCCTGCAGCTGCTTGAATCAGCTACATTTTAGATTTCCAGCCTCTAAATTCATCCCCAGAGAGATAAGCCAGGGAAAAACTTCTTGTAAGAACAACCATACAGTGGGAGAAAATTAGAAGATGGCATTGGTGGGGTTTATTTTTTTTTAATTTTTTTAAAAAGGAATATAGGAAGTCTGTTTAGGTATGTTATCTATCACTAAATCATATTGCAAATAAGCATTCTATTGTTATGGCTGGTTTAAATAAGAAATGGATATTTGTCACTAACCAATTCAATACAGGGAAGCCAAGCTTAATGAAAAAAAAATAAAACACCCTGAAAAGTTCCTTAAAGGAAAAAAACAGCAACAAACTACTCTCCCCCTGAAACTGCTATTGCTGAAACTGTCAAACCCCAGACCATTTCCATGATTTTGTAATTGCTGTCCTCCTAGAATTTAGGTCAGGAGCTGTGTTTGTATTCAGCTGTCCCAAAGGTGAAGAAGAGCTTGCTAGAACTGACTTTATATTCTTGAAGTAGGGTATCCCATCAGGACAAGTTTCCTTTCAAAAAGAGAAAAGAAGAAAAACAAAATAGACACAATCTTCTCTAAAGAGATCTGACCTCTGCATTATTAGTGTCTCAGTCACACAGGCATTCCTCCTCCCCCCCCAAAAAAAGCCCATAAAAATAGAGGTTCAACTGGACAATATTTACAATTAATAAAAAACAAATACTTACAAGGTCATTATTGATAGCCAAAACTCCAAACCTGCAAAAATGCATGTACATTTATGCAGTGGCTTCAACAGATTCATAAATGGGATTTAGGCAACAAGCAGATGCTTTAGGCACCTAAATCCCAGGGACAGGCACCACTGGCATTCTTGAAACCCTATGTGCCTATATTTCTGATTCTGCACATACACACTACTGCTCCACCCCAGGCATCCAGAGCGATGCACACACTGGAACAGTCCTTAGCAGATCAAACTCCATAAGCAAGCTCACACAAAGACAGCTGGGGATTTAGTCACCCACACTGTGTCTAACAAACTCCATGCAAAATTGCCAGAGGAGCTGGTGGCATCACCCACCTTCTAACACACTAGTAAGAATAGTCATCTGGAAAACAGGAGACCCAGGTTTAATTCAGCCCTCCTGCAGAAAAGGGAAATTACCAGGGTACAAGGGTGGAGTTTTTGGGGGGGGGGGGGGAATGGAGACAGCAGCCGTGTGCACTGTGACACAGCTTGCTTTTCTTCCTGTTCCCTGGACTATCAGGGAGCAATGGGAAAATACTTGCATACCGTGATTTACTCCTCTGCCCCCTCCCTTCAACAGCTAGGAGCTAGAGGCATGCACAGGTGTGGAATTCTGTCCAATAGTAAAACTCTCAGAATATGTCTACACTGCCACCCTAATTTGAACTAGGGTGGCTAATGTAGGCATTCGAACTTGCAAATGAAGCCCGGGATATACATATCCTGGGCTTCATTTGCATGTTCCCGGGCACCACCATTTTAAATGCCCCATAGTTCAAACTACCAGCCCACGGCTACACGCAGCACAGAGTAGGTAGTTCAAATTAAAGCTCCTAATTCGAACTACCGTTAAACCTCCTTGCAGGAGGGTGGCAGTGTAGACATACCCCCATAGATTTAAATGGAAGCAGGATTTCATGCCAAGAATCTATAAACTGGCTATCACATTAATCCTCCACTTTTCTGCTGGTTTCTTTGGTGAACTGATCTGACTTATTTTTGTCCCCAGCTTTCTAAATAAAGACGAGGATTCAACAATAGTATCTGAAAAGGAGCAGGACTAACAGGTCCTACCAAGGTGAGAAGGGCAGTATGAGAACTGAAATTGAATACTAGAACGGAGGCAATTAATTTTGCTTACGTTATGAGTGTTTTTCACAAGAGCTTGCATCCAAGTCTACATAATACTAGGATATGTCAGGAGTATCTCAATTTTAACAGAGCTAAACTACTATTACACCAGTGTGAGGTATCTCATTATAAATCCTATATATGGAGGGGTCCCGATCAGTCTTTATCAGTCTCCATATAAGTAACAGGACTTGACTTGAAAAATCAAGATCTTGAAATCTTCTACAAAGAGATTAAAACTAATTGGTCTACGTAAATCAAATATTACAATGTCAAGCTTTTTCTCTCCTTTTAAAACTTTTTAAATTAAGTTTCAAAGGAAAAGTCATTTTGAACTGGGAAGCTGAAACTTTTCACTTGGAAAATGTCAAAACATTTTACCAATTCAGAGCTTTTTTTAAACATTTATTTAAGTTGTGAAATTGGTCAAAACTGGTCCTTTCCCAAGAACAGTACTTGTTTAAATGTGTCTGGATTTTTTTGTCAAAGAAATGTTTTGTGAAAAAATTCTATAGCAGCTCTAACAATTGGGTAAGTCTTCAAGCACCTTTGGCCTTATACACATTGAGAACTGGCTTAGTAATGTGGCAACCACATAAGATTCTATTGGCTATGTTATACTAGAGATCAGAGCTAATGGACCCTTCTGGCTTTAAAAATCTATGACTCTATCAACACAAATATAAATAAATGTTCTGATCCTATGGTTTTATTCAGACCAAAGTCGTTTAAAAGTCAATTGGATAAATAACACAAGATAACTTCCAGATTTTTGGATCTGATTTTTTCTCTCCTAACATCTCAGCATACTGATGATTTTGGAGAACAATTATGGAAATATATATTACACTGGAAAAACATAACTCCTGGAATGAAAGAACTGAGGGTGAGATATTTCAAAAGCACCCAATGGACATAGGAACATAAATCCCATTGAAAGTCAGTAGGACCTGAAATCCTAAATCAAGCTTTTTTGAAAATGCTATCTCATGTGTTTGTGTGTGTATTGTGGGGGCAGGAGGGAGATTAGAGCATTTTGTAAACTACCATTTTTCACATATTGAATATAACTGCAAATCTTAAAAAGTCTAGAGTGAGACAGAAAAATTCTCAGGACACAATCGTTGCCTTTCTGATTTAATTTAAATATCTTCCTTATTTTACAATTTGCATTTGGCATTGTTCTTTCATAATGCTAAGCCTGTCTGTAAGATACTGTAGAGATTTAATTTTCCACCTACATTCCACCTTTCTATAAGGAAGCATTACCATTTTCCAACATCAAAACCAAAAAGTGCCAGGAAAATTATGTTTAGGAAAATGGAAAAACAGGAGTAAGCATACCAAACTCATATAAGCCACACCATTTGTTAAGATTTGCTTTATATTCACAGAGCCACTAGATGGCAATATAATTCAAACATGAAATATCAGAAACAAAGAAATACATGTCTGGACTTTGCTTTATAAAACATCACTGACCTACTCTTCATGATGAATCAAAACTGTGCTAGATAAAATAGCTAAACTAATAATAGTTAAAATATTTTAAACGTAGATAACGGAGTAAAATATCCTCACTATTTGCACTATTTCTATCAAGACACACCCAATTACAAACTGTGGGGCACATGAGATTATAAGGTAAAGGGATAAAAATTCCTCTCACTAGGCTCCTTCTTTAACTGCTGCTACTTGCTTCCATACTGGAAGAACAAGGAGGGAGGAAGGGATGAGGAGTAAGGTGTGTGGCCTCTCCCAGAAGAGACGGTGTGTCTGTGGGAGGGGGGGTACTTCTGCCTGCTCATCTATCCTGAGGCTGATGTATGGTCACCCCCATGGAAAGTAGTTAGGTTGTCTGTACAGGTTCTTATACATGAATGTTGGGGATTGCTCGAGGACCAGAAAAGCCTGTGGCTGTAATTCTGGGACTCTTGGGCTGTGTCTAGACTGACAAGTTTTTCTGCAAAAGCAGCTGCTTTTGTGGAAAAACTTGCCAGCTGTCTACACTGGCCACTTGAATTTCCGCAAGAACACTGACTTCCTACTGTCTGAAATCAGTGCTTCTTGCGGAAATACTATGCTGCTCCCATTCGGGCAAAAGTCCTTTTGCGCAAAGCTTTTGTGCAAAAGGGCTAGTGTATACAGCTCAGATTTGTTTTGCGCAAAAAAGCCCCGATCGCGAAAATGGCGATCAGGGCTTTTTTGCGCAAAAGCGCGTCTAGATTGGCACGGACACTTTTCTGCAAAAAGTGCTTTTGCGGAAAAGCATCCGTGCTAATCTAGACGCTCTTTTCCGCAAATGCTTTTAATGGAAAACTTTTCCGTTAAAAGCATTTGCAGAAAATCATGCCAGTCTAGACGTAGCCTAGGGGTGTGAGATGAGACCCATAGCATAGCTGTCTGTGTTTTGCTGGGGCCACCTGTCTGGAATGTATCATGGGCAGGGGATGCTTGCAGGTCAGGGAGCAGGAGGTTACTTGGCCTGCAGGGACTTCCAGATTTCAAGTTGCCAATTAAAATGATGTTCTTGGAGGCATAAAAAAAAGTTTAAATACCTCTGGTGACAGACGGAATACTGCAGTAAATATTGGTCATGTATTGTTTGTTTATAACACCTAGGATCCTGTTTATAATACTGGATCTTGATTGTGCTCAACCCAGTACAAATACAAACTCAGATACAGTCACTGCTCCAAAGAGTTTATACTTTAAAGATAGTTTTCAAACGGTATTTTAACGTGATGGTTTTCTACAATTATTTGTGGAGGGTGGTTTTGTTGGGAGCAAATTCATTGGATAGGAAGGGCAGAGGTAAAAAAAAAAGAAAGGGGAATACAGAGAGTGAGGCAGAAGTAGAAAGATTGTGAGGAAGGGCAGAAGAAATGAACAGAATCATTGAAATGAAAAGACTATCCAGAGTGACTGTTGTAAAAACCACTCAGGCACTGATGGCATCATCACTGTTCACAGCTCCCTATTACTGCAGTTTTCAGCTCCTGCCAGCTCAGCTGCAGGCTGGACTCCTCTCTGGTTCCCCTTTCTCACCAGGTCACCTTCATATCTTCTTCCATGCTACCCCTTATGCAAATACCATAATGCCTGACAAACCACTATTTCTTCAAATCCTTTATCAAGTCATACTTTTCCCCTATTACCTACAGAAAACAGCCAACAGTGTATGAGCCAGGGGATTTTGTAATATCACTTTTATTTACATACTTCATTGAAAAATGTGTCACCAATCTACATACAGCTTGTTTCCCATTCCTTTCAATTGTGTGGTACACCCACATCTTTACTCTACATGGTGCTCCAATATTCACACAATATGAAGTAGTCTGTTGGAACAGGCTTTGACACGGTATGGCATAAACCCTAAAATGGTTGTAGTCTTTGATTTGGACATAAGGGAGATCTTTTCCCCCATATTTATTTATATTACATTACACTTTTCCACATTCAAGGCATGACTAAAGACAACAGGCAAGCTTTTAAATAAACGGACAAACTTTCCATTTCTAGAATATTTGGTTGAAATTTATATACCTATTTAGAACTGCTGCTTAACAGTGGTTGTCATTTTGTTACTCTTCATAATATTTGGTTGACATTGCTTTAGAATAACATAAAAAGAAACTGAAAAAAGATGGCCACATTAACAATACTCTAATATTCAAAAAATAGTCCAGTAGCCTACCATAATTAACAATGAAATTGAGCTGGAGATGTGGCCAGTTCTTGTTCAGTCTTTTTTGTTGTTGTTGTTGTTAAATAAAAGTTGGCTTTTTCTTCCATTAAATTCAAGGTTACCTTTGCTTACAAGTGCGCCTATATTTTCTGAATGAAAAAAATATTAAAGAAGAACTCTGTGGACATCCAAAGGGTTGAATAAGGTCCTGAATATTTAAGGCCAGCATGGGGTATCTGCTCTCATACCAAATAGTACACTACAATAAATCCTACTGAGGTTAGCAGATTTCTAAAATATGGAACAACTTTTTTACAATCTGGCCCATACGATTTTTATTGTAGTAGAAGTTAATAGTACACAAAATGAAAGGACACAGGACTTGCTGAAAAACACTTAGTAAGTTAACAGATAAAAATCAAAATGTACTCATCTAACTCTGCAAGCAAAGGAAAATAATTCAAAATTAACTATAAATATAAAGGAACGATAACAAGTTTCTTTGTGAGGAAAATGATTTTTAAGACAGTCACAAGTGAATGCAAGATCAGCTCCGATGTAACACAATTGGTAATTCATAAACTACACATATATTATTAACAATGGTGAATTTCAACTCTCCAATTTTGATTTTAGATTAATAGGATACTGTAGTTTAATCTGAGTACTGTCATGGATTTTAGCATTTTAAAAGTATCTTTGACCTCTTTTGAATAGTTTACCAATGGCAACGAGAGAAGTTAAATTCTAGTTGATATGATGAGACGTTTTCGTGGCCTTTATTTATTTCAGATGCCATGACAATATCCAAGCCTTCCGTATCTAGAAAATCAATAATTTCAGTATTTCAATTTTGGGAACAAAGTTACATATATCTATAATATCCAGTCCATATTTAATAAACTTTTTTAATTCTTATTTGTGTATCATACAACATCTGCACCATTTAAAATGTCTAGTAGAGATGAAAAGCATTTTTCATTCTAATCTACCATATTCAGACACTTATAACAGCGAGATTTACAATTTTGGTCTAAAGTTCTCTATCCAAAAGTAAATTCTTTAAGAAAATGTAAGCTGTCTTTTCAACCATTCTGGAGTTGTCAGAATGCATTAATTAAAACAAACACACACACACACACACAAACAAAAAAACACCGCATTTTTATCAAAGTTATATTATTGGAAACATCCATTTGAAAAGAGTTTTCAGCATCCACAGATGAAGACTAACATTACAAATCAATTATTTTCTCAAACTATTACTTTGCCATTATGGAAGAAAAACATTTAAACCTTCTAAAATCCATTGTAATATATCAAAGACAGTAACAGAGAGATTCTATCCACCTTTGTGTGCCTGCAACATGTTGAGAAGTGGAAGTATGGAATGTGCCCTCCACCCAAGGTCATAATAGCAACACAGAATTTTGGTCTCTACTTTGAGTAGGCAGAACCTCATGGCATGGTACAAATCCACTCTGCCTCCCAACTCAAACTTTTCCATAATTAGCACCATTTAGATCTTAAGACCTCATATCAAGCCAGAAGAAGGCAATGAAGTCTTCTATTTTTTTTAATGTATTAGTTCAGGCCCATATTTAGTGATCTTTGTTCTAGAAATAAGAGAGTGTTAGGGTACTAAAGTTCCTTTCCTTCATAACAAACAATTTGGTTTTATTCCTGTTTGTGATGAGCCTTCCTGGGTACATAAAAACAGAAATAAAGGCCACACTCTGTATTGGTATCATTGGGAAGTAAGTCCATTGAAGTAAGTGGTATCACATCAGTGTAAAACTTATATAAAAGTTATATAAGACCTACTTGCTTTATAATATAAATGGAAACATATTATAGAGCTGAGGTTCTGTACTACTCTACTGAAAAAAGTATTTTTAACACTGAATCTTACTTACTATTGTAACATTCTTTTGATGCCATCTCTTTGCTAATCTTCATTTCCTTCATTCTGGTGTTCATGTCAGCAGAGTCACATGTCTCAATCATTGCTTTTGGAGGCAGATTTTCAGTAAGTCTTTCTAAGACAATGGTGTTGCATGTCTTATTCAAAAACTGCATAAATACATTTTTATCACACTCAAGTTCATCTTTTGCAGTATTTTTATCATTCCTATATGAACTGAGTTTCTTCCTGAACTGTTTTCTAAAATATGTCTTGTTGATACAACTTCTTGAAACCGCACCAACATTTTCATGTTGCAGATTTGGTGTTTGCTGCTGGGGATTCTCTTTTTCAGCTAGCAAGAAAGTACTTTCAGTAAAGATATGTTTTTGTTCAGAAATTGGCAGAAGCCATGATGTCTGAGCTTTACCTTGAAGTTGTGAGCCTGGCTCAGTTGGTTCTGTACTGTCAATTCCAACAAGGCAGCATGTATTTTTACTGTAGACAGCATAACCATCTGCCACCAAGTTATCTGCTAGATTATTCTGCTCACACAGAATGTCTACCTCTAGTTTCATTCCAGAACCATATTGCTTAAACTGAAAAAGCAAGCCTTGTTTACTTAGAAATTCCTGAAACAAAAGTTTAGCTTCATCACTCCAGTGTTTTCCTTTAGCAGGAATCACACCAGATAAGGAGCAAGAGTAAGATAATCGAGGTAAACAAGTAAGTTCTTCAGGAACAACTTTCAGTTTATCAATATCTGAGTAGGGAATATAAGCAAGAAAGCCATAATCAATAAACATAAGAACAACAGACTGATCTGAAACTTCAGAAACTTCTACCCTGTTCCACTGTGCTTCCAACCCAAACTTGACTAAACAACTTGTACCAGGAGTCACAAGATCCCATGGCAAACTAGGCAAATTTTCAGGAAGGTCAGAAAGTAGCACAAATAAGGTTTTCATAGTGTCAAGTAAGTCTTCTAATTGAATGCAGAAATGTGAAGGATCAGTAACTGTAGTTGCAAATCCAGGGTATTGATTACCACTTTGGAGAAGTGCCCATGTAACTGAATTTATTCTAAAAGACAGTATAGATGTCTTGGAACACACATTAATTGCACTTTCTGAACAATTAATTTTGTTGATCTTGCTTTGCCCACAGATCTGATTCAAATATTCCAAAAGCAAAATCCCATCTACTAAGATATCCACTTCCCAGATACAAGAAGATTGCAAGTATCTCAGAAATCGGAACTTTACTTCACGATGTGCAATTGCATTTACCACACAGTCATAGGACATATCACCTGAATTTTCAATCGAAATCCATTTACATGATATAGCTTGTTTAGGAATGCTCCTGATTTCATTACTGAGCATTTTTGTTTTGTGCAAGGATACCACTTCACATCTACCACGATCCATGAAGAAAACTAACATTTTCTTGTCACTAACAAGTTGCTTCACTTCTGATCTGTACCACTTCAAGGTTCTTTTAGATTTTGTCAAGCATTCCAATCCTTCTTGAATATTTTCTACTGCAATCAAAGAGTTTCTTTTTGCTTCTTTGGCAACCATTACATTTAAATCTGAAAATACTTGCACATTTTTCATTAATTTTATGTAGAAATTTCCACATTTTGAAATCTGAATAATTTCTGCTCTTTCTAGTTGTCCAGGATTCAGATCTTGGTTAGGGATTTTAGAGAGAATTTCAGAAGTGTTTTTAGTTTCAACAGCCTTGTATTTATTCCGAGCTCTAGATGTCTTTGTTAGTTCTTTATGTTCAGGATCTGCATTTGTGACTGGAAGTTCTTGTTCTGTTTTAGTTTCCATATTTAGCATTGGAATGTTTTGTAAACCTAAGCTGGCATGTCTCTGCATTAACTCATTAACCATAGACTTTCCATCACAAATTAGATCTACCTCCCACTGTTGTTCATGTTGTTGCAAAAACACACAAGTGATTTGTTTATTATTTACTTTTCTGGAAAAGTAGAACATATCATTGCTATTCCAGCTTCCATCAGGATGAGTGCTTTTTACTCTACTAAGGAAACAATGGATACTGAGCCTAGGCAAAGTTAAGAACTTTCCTTTAATTTTATAAATTTTTGAGGAACTCACAACTGCTGTGTTACCATAGTCAATGAACTCTACCTCATAGGAGTTTCCTGATGTAACAGTTTTAATAACTGCTCTGTATAAGAAACTATCAACTGCATATTCTGCTAAAACAAGATTCCCTGCCACAAGTTCACTCGGGTCATTTTGATGGTCTACATTTATTTTTCCAGCATTTAGTTCTTCTTCAAGTTGAATGACTATGTTTTCATCCTCTGCAAGTTGAATATAGAAACTACAGGGGTTATTTATATTAGAAATGTACCCTGCTAACTCAGAATTCAGCTCAATATTATGTGGAGGAAGATTGATGTATTTGGGTCTATTTAATCTACCTTCTTGTTGGCCTAGTTTGTTGGTGCAATATTCAGTCATGTCTTCAGGGATTTCCTGCAAATTGAACACAGGGCAAAGTAGGGATTCAGGAGTAAGTTTTCCATCTGCGTTTTTCTTGGTGTGTTCTGAAGATACATTCACATTTTTATAAACTAGCTCTTTATTCCCATGGAATATCAGTGGTTTAAAGGGGATATTATACAATTTTTCTGAAAAAAACACAGGTTGTTCTTTATTCTCAAAATCCTCTTGAAAATAAGTTTGAGAAGATATATCATGTACTTGAGTTATTTTAGATTTCAAGGCAATTCTCTCAATATTTTTAACTTTTGTTTTATTACCTTTATAAGGCTTTGCTTTGTGCACCTTACTGTTTTCAACAGACTGTTCTGTACAACTTTTCATATTCCGCAATTCTTCTGTGTACTTTTTCCCATTTTCAGACAATAATTGTAGAATTTTCTGATTTATCTGGATATGTCCATCATACAGCTCCACACCAATCTGAGCATCTGACTCTCTGGATACTACTACTGCCTTCAGTGGTTTACCCAGGAAATTCTTCTCAAACCATTTATTGACCTCAGCTGGAATTTCTCTTTCTCTAAGATCTGACAGATAACATTTAATGGCTTGCATGGGTGTTAATAGCAAATCTGTGGCATGATTGGGAATAGGCATCAGTTTGTCTCTCTCTATCATCTGTTTATTCCCAAAGTCCACAAAGTAGGCTAGTACATAAGACGATGATCCCATGGAAGATGCCAAAGCTCTGTAAAAGAGACCATCTTCAAAATATTTGGCTATGCATAATCGTATTTTGCTTGGGTCATATTCTGAACTGTTTAGAATGCTACTAATCTCTGCAATCTTATTCATCAATTTCTCTATAATTTCAGTGTTACGATTAAGCTGGCAATAAAATTTTGCTGGGCTGTATACATGTGTTATATATACTTCCTCTTCACTTCCAATTTTTATATTAAAAGAGGAGTAGCAAAAACTATACAGAAAAACTGATGGTTTAAGTACTTCTGTGAATCTATTAAGTTGGGACTGGCCATGGTCCATGAGAAACTGCTGTGCATCAATAAATGGAGTCTGTAAATCAACCAAGTTATACAAGCAGTTAGGTCTTATGAGAATTAGAGCATAAATGACACAAGTAAATAGCCCTCTGCAAGCAGAAATGAAGTTTTCAAAATCCCTACATGTCTCTTTAGTCCAAATGAATGGGTAAATCTGTGAGGATTCATTTATGACCTTAAGACTACATCTAAATGCTTGACTTTCCAAAGCTAGAAAGTCTGGAAGAATAGCTTGAAGATCCTTAAGTAGAACTCTTTCCTGATTACCATAGTCTACAAATATCACATCAGCTTCATTTTTGGATACTTGTTTCAGAACAGTCGCTCTGTACCACTTCCCATCCTTGGAGTGTTTTGCAACACAGGCAATCTGTCCAGTTTTATAAGGATTGTTATGCACTTCATAATAACTCTGAATTTGCTCCATTAAATTCATTAGTTCTGGTAATTTGCTTTGCAACTGACATAAAAAATAAGATGGAGAAATAATATGAGAACATTTGACATCAAGAACTGTTCCTGGTTTAAATGACAACTCTTTGTAAGAGCTAATAGGGTCACTTTTCCCAGATATTACACGGTGCTTTTTGGAAAGAGTACTTTCCCAACTTGGCAAAGATTCAAGAGACTCTCTTCCCACAGAAAAAGAGTTTAACAACTGTTTGTTTTGATAGATATTTCTCACTGCTGATACTTTACTTTTAGGTATAATTAATGCACCTGGTGTGTTTATATATTTTTTAATTTTCTTTTTTGAATTTAGGCCTTTGGAATTTTTCACAAAATTCAAAAGAGAATCTGGTTTCACTTCCCAATACTCAGCATATCCAGCTTGAACCATAAGTGTGACAACATCTATTTGTTCCAAGCCATTCAGAAACTGTGCATTAACAATGTACTTACCATTTTGCTTTGCAATGACATAAAACAAGAGTGATTTGTCAAATACAACTTTTTTAAAGAAATCCGTTTCTTTTTTAACCCATATATCCTCAATGGGAAATGCATGAGCAAGTGAACAATGCATGGCAAGTGCTGGTAATTTACAGAACTCTGGAAGCAAAATTTTCACATCATGAAAGGGTATGGTATCTGTATTTCCAAAATCCAAAAAATAAACGTTAATGTTTACATCTCCAACCTCAGTGATAAGTGCCCGATAAAACTCCATGTCTTTGCTGAACCGGGCACAGCAGAGTAAACCAGGCTTTGGATTTTCCACAATCTTATCATAAATTCCATATCTGTTATAAACCTCTGCAATATTTTTCATCAAGGCTTGAAACTCACTGTTATAGTCATCAGTTTGAATCCAAAAGTTTGATGGATTCAACACGTACTCAACAAAACCAACATTAACAGAATCTATTTTCATTTCTACTGTTTTGCAAGATATTGATAAAGGGTCCTTTTCAATTAAGCAGTTTCCTACTTGTTCTGTGTTCCCAATAAAGCTCTCAACTGAAACACAGATCTCTTCATAAGCTTTGATGTTTCCAAGTGTATTAGTGACAGTTGTTTTAGAAACTAGGAAACCTGCTTCAGCTACCTCATTCATCTGTTGTGGATATTTAGCATTAACATCAGATTCTTGAGTATGTAATGTAACATAATACAAACATTCATTGGCATTGAATAAATCAATGCTGGCATACACAGCACTCTGCCCTAGCAAGGCCCATTTAAATTCTTTCAGCTGAGAATTTCTTACAGCTTCACTCTGATCATTGAAACATGACAGCGCACACTGAAATGAAATCATAGGTAAGGAAGTGAATTTGGGATGAAGTTTCAGAACATGATTGGAAGGAACAGCTTCACTGTTGCCAAAATCCATGAACCAGACCTTTACTTGGCCATCAGAGAGGAGCTGCTGTATCACTCCCCGGTGCCACTGTCCTTTTTGTCTTTTTGCAGCACAGAGAGTTCCAAAACTATCACAAGATGGAATATTTTCCCTACTGAGAGCTTCATAATGCAAAGTCATTGCTGTGGTCATGTCTTCTAGCCTTTTCTGCCATTTTAGTATCTGACAATAAAATTTGCTTGGACTGATTGCAACAGTAATTTTTAACTTCTCTATACTGCCAATAGATAAAGAAGGCAGGAATCTATCCAGAATTGTCTGAATTGGTAGATTTTCAGCATTGCTGAAAGAGGATATATCTGGCTTTGTGTATTTCTGTTGCAGCAAATCTGGCATTTGTTTGCAAAGGAGCTGTTGGGGTAATTCTTTTAACATTTCTACAATAAGATGAAATGAATCTCTATCAACAAGTTTTCCTAACTGCAGTTCTAGAACATCACTAGTGACTTTTGGTACTTCAAGGAGAAACAACTGGCATGGTAAAATTGCTTGAACGTGACCTTTAATCTGTAATCCTATTAGAGAAGAAAAATAATTTATAGCTTTTGGACCCCAATTTTCTCCAAATGGAAGTATGTTCGCAAATACACCACACACTACTTTTGGAGGCAGCTGGAACAATTCACCACAAGCAGAAGCAACATGCATTTCATTAACTTTTAGCACTTCTCCAATGTCTATGAGAAACACTTTACAGATTTCTTCTTTCTTTTCCAGAACTCTTCCTCTATGCCATTCTCCATTTGTGTCCTCCACCAAACAAAACTCGCCAATACCAATGCTTTCCTTTACTTTGGATACATGTTGTATTTCCTTTTGCAATATGTGGTAATCGAAGTCACATTCGGCCTTATATTTGCCCTGAAATGTCACGAGCACTTCCTTTGGGTGGCACTGAATGTGAGTTATTTTCAGATCCATGTCTAAAAATTTTGGTGATGGAAACAAAGAATCCATTGTCTACAAAACAAAAATAAGACCTGTTTTGATAATCCTCCAGTTTTCATTTCACTTTTTCACATTACAGTAAAACTTGTGTTATCCGGCACGCTTGGGGATTAGGGCGTTATGGGTTATCTAAAAATTCCGATTATCTGACGGTCCCATCAACCAAGGAAAAACCAATGGACAATAATAGTAAAACTAAAGTTAATACTGGTAGTTTTGTAGTGTGAGGCAGTTGGTCTCACATTTCTATTTTGAGTTAAAGATGATTAGTACTTCTTAAATAAAAAATTATTAAGCCAATCATGGCAAACCAAGCCAGATCTGTGCGCCTGAAGATATGACAGTATTGTGGCTGGGGACAATGCTGGTTAAAGTTTTCTGGTTAACAGAATGCTGGATAACAAAGGTTTCACTGTAATAGTATTCAATTCCTTAAAATAATTTGTATTCAGTATATCTTTAACAGTGCATTGTCCACAAACAAATACTTTAAATAAATTTTTAGTGGTTTTAATTCTAATTTTTCCCACTTATCTGGGTACATTTTTCCACTTACCTGGGTACATCAAATGTTATCTGCATATATTCCTCATAAACTAAGAGTGTATCCTGGGACTCACTATTAAGCTTTGACTGGCTTTATCACCTTACATGGAGTAATCCATACGGTCCTCAAATATACACAAATCCCTTATCTCTATTCATTTTATATGTATTTGCAAAACAAGAACACAAGAGATTCAGTATTTCTGTCATTCATGCTGTTTCAGCTAATCCTGCAACTGGACTGCCATTCACTTTGCAGGTAGTCTGAAGACATTCCAGGGATTTAACAAAGACACACGAGCTAAACATCACACACCTGACAGCTCATCTGAAGTTTTGACTCTGTTGAGAAGACAAATCACAAAGATTCAGTGCTCTATTTTAACAGTTTTATTATTTTCACTGAGGTGTGGGGCCACTTTTCTCTTCCACATCTAGATATTATTTTATTTGAGGATTTTTTTATTTCCCTAAGACACATCTCTTTCCCTTTCCTCTTCCCCATTCTCCTTCAGGAGGATTGATCTGTGGTTCTGTGAAGTAGTACTTACCTCTTTTGATGGAATTATAGCTTTTAGTATAGCTGCAGATGTGTTATTCTTTATAATGTACTTCACATGTCTTTTTAGAAAAATAACTAGAAGTAAACGAAGAAAAAAGTTTTATGTTAATTATATGCTAAATGTCTCTTTTACTGTGCTTACTTGTAACATTTTGTAACAGTGGATTTTATTAGAAACACTATTTTCACATTACTTTTAAACAAAATGTCCTGATCTACATTTAACAAAGTCTCTGAGGTTCAGACTGAGTACAGCATTATTCAAATTCAGTGCAACTGATCAGACTTCACAATCTTTGAGTATCATGTCCAAGCAGTTTCATACCCCCATCACATACCTATATGCTAAATGTGATATTCCAGTTAATAATTAATGACAGACTGTCAAACACATTTATTTGCCCACTGTCCAAGAGCAAGCTGGTAGGAATCAATCCGTCAAATTTACATTTAAAAAAACATGTATTGCTAGCCCTCGAGGAAAAATGAAACACAAGAATGTCCATACCAGCAGTTCATCTGACCTGGTATCCTGTCTGCTGACAAAAGACAATGCCAGATACTTGAGAAGTAACAAACAAAATATGGCAATTATTGAGTGATCAATTCTTTGCCATTCATTACCAGCTTCTGATAACCAGAGATTTAAGATTAGTGATAGAAATGTAGCCATGTTAGTCAGGTGTAGCTGAAACAAAAAACAGGACTATGTAGCACTTTAAGACTAACAAGATGGTTTACTAGGTGATGAGCTTTCGTGGGCCAGACCCACTTCCTTAGATCAAATAGTGGAAGAACATTGTCACAACCATATATACCAAAGGATACAATTTTAAAAAATGAACACACATGAAAAGGACAAATCAAATTTCAGAACAGAAGTGGGATGGGGGGGACAGTCCTGTCTGCTGCAAACAGGGGTTGGTGCCAGACCAACCCCTGTTTGCAGCAGTCAGGGCAGGCTACGGACAAGGACTGCTCAGACAGCAGCCCCTATCCGTAGCTATCCCTAGCTGCCGTGAACAGGGGATGGTGAAGGAGCAGCCTCCGTTCACAGCTGTCAGGGCTGGCTGCAGGAAGGGGCTTCTCAGGCAGCAACCTCTACCCATGGCCATCCCTGACTGCTGCAAACAGGGCAGGGCCTGACTGACTGGGAGGGGCTGACAGGGGCTAGGGGGGAAAGGGAGGAGAGCTGATTAATCACCTGTGAAGCAGTGTGCTGCACAGCTTAGAGCAGTGGTCACCAACCAGTACATCAGGATCTACTGGTAGATCTTGGAGCCTCAGACAGGTGATCTTGACTAGTTTGGCCAAGAGGCTATCAAGTGCGGGCACTTCAGCTTCACCGCACAGCTGCACATCTCCTGCCCTTTGTCTTGGAACGACCCTTCCCTGGGAGCCTCCTGCTTGCAGTACAGAGCAGGGAAAGGAGAAGAGGGGTGCTTATGTCAAGGTGCCCCCCTCTCCTCCTGTATTCTATCTCCACAGAGCAGAGAGGGAGCACAACAGGGCTTGGGATGGAGGGAGTTTGCTGGTTGCTTTTGACAGTGGTGCAGGGCTAGGGCAGGGGTGAGCTTGCATTAGCCTCACTGCACCACCACCCAGGAGCCACCTGTGGTAAGCAGTGTCCAGCTGGAGACAGCGCCAATCCTCTGCCCCAGTCATGAAACCCCGCCTGTGCCCCAAACTCCTGCCACAGGCTCAGTTCAGAGCTCCTCTCACACGCTAAATCACTTAGTCCAAGGCCAGAGCCTGCACCCCAATCCTCTGCCCCTGCCTGATGAAAGGGAGGGAGAATAGAGGTGGAAGGGAGGGAGGGAGGGAGGATGGAGTGAGCAGGGGCAGGTCCTCGGAGAAGAGGCACGAAGGAGGTGGGGCAAGGATATTTGGGTGTGAGGTAGATCTTGGATTGCACTTAAATTCAAAAAGTGATCCTATGCCGAAAAAGTTGGAGACCCCTGGCTTAGAGAGAACACTGGTTAGGTCTATCAATGGCTATTAAGCATGATGGGTAGGAATGATGTCCCTAGCCTCAGTCAGAGGCTGGAAATGGATGACAGGAGAAGGATCACATGATGATTACCTGTTCTGTTCACTCCCTCTGGGGCACCTGGCATTGGACACTGTTGGAAGACCAGATACAGGGCTGGATGGACCTTTGGTCTGACCTAGTATGGCCATTCTTATGTTTTTATGTTCCTATGTATGAAAGCTTACTGTGAAGGGATTTCACAAAACTGGGTGAGTGGTCAACAAAATGGTATATGAAGTTTGGTACTGATAAATGCTAAGTAATGTACATTGCAAAACACAATTCCAAGTATATGCACAAAATGTCATGCTCTAAATTAGCTGTTATCATTCAAGAATGAGATATTGCAGTCATTGGTATGGTTCTCTGAAAACATTCACTTCATGAGCACATGCGGTTAAAAACGCTAGCCAGAAGCTAAGACTAAAAATATCATAATTCCATTATAAAATCTACAGCACATTCATGGTCAATCCATGTTACCAGAGGCTGCTTGAAGACCAAAATGTATAACTGTTCAAAAAAGAATCTAACATACAGTTTATTGTCCTTATTTACATAATAAGAGTTGACTGCTGTAAGGGACAGAAATATTCAGGAACAAGGTAGGAAGTATGAGAAATAAGCAATAGAAGGGTTCAGTGAGAGAGAAGGGGAAAAAGAAGACAGATGGGAAAGATGCAAGAAGAAAAACTGTGCAGAAGGCTTACAAAACATTGAGCTATCTCCATGGTCCAGAAACTGTTAAGAATACAAGACTGAACTTAGTCCCTCATGGTGACTGGGTATGGAGAAAATGCACTTCAGTTCCAAGAGGAAGAAGCAAAGTTGTCTGTGTAGCAACCCTCGCATGAAACAGAAATATCAGAATTTAAGAGTTCTAGACCACAGGTTCTAAACTTTTTTCCCCTTCTTGCTGTGCATCTATTTCTAATCATCAGTATTTCACAGCAGCTGGTGTCCAAGAGTGATTCCCAGACAAGATGCCACCCTGAACCTCAGCCCGTGAACATCCCTTGCCTGCTCCAGGCAGTTGACTGCAGCAGAACACAAAAGCTCAGCTGCAGCTTTCTCCTCATGTCCATGACTCACTCACAGACCACAGGCTCTTCCAGCCTTGGCATAATCCCTTGCATGCAGGCACAAGACCCTGAATGGCCAGAAAGGAACTACCCCCCCCACAGTAACTAAAATGCCTCTCCCCCACCTCCTGTGAAAGAAGAAGCTAAACCCAGGGGCAATGTTTAGGGGACACCAAGGGAAATGTGCCCCCATGTCATGGGCAGGAGGGGCCAGGAGTAAGGATGTTAAATATCGGTTAATTTACTAGTAGAGTACTCGATGGAATTTCCATCGACTGCTCGACTAATCTATAGGCATTTCCGCATTCCTCTTTTGAAATGTACAAAAGCCCTGGCTGGGGCTCTTGTACATTTCAAAGGAGGAATGCAGAATATGGCATGCAGCCCGGGGGCTGCACACAGGCATGCCAACTTTGAAATGTACAAGAGTCCCCAGCAGGGGCTCTTGTGCATTTCAAAGTGCAAGCATGCTCATGGAGCCCGCGGTCAGCAGGGCACTCAGACCCCGAGCTCCATTTTGCACTGCTCATTTGAAATGCCATACAATGCAACTAATTCCAGACTCCATGCAGCATTTCAACAGAACCCAGGATCAGCTGGGACTCCCAGCTGAACGAAGGTTCCGCAGAGAATTTCCCAGAACCCGGGATCAGCTGATCCTGGGTTCCATGGAAATGCGGCGTGGAGCCCTAGCTCAGCTAGGGAGTCTCTAGCTGACCCCGGGCTCCATGCAATGCTGCTGCTTTGAAACACCGTCTCGGCATTTCAAAGGGGTCAGCACCGCACAGTTGATCCTAGGCTCAGCTGTGCAGTGCTGCCGCTTTGAAATTCCCCCCTCCCCTCCCCATTTTGCTGCCTCTAATAGAGGCAGCAAAGGGGGGTGGGGACTCGACTTGCTGACTGACTATCTGTAAGCATTTGCTTACTGGATAATTGTCTAGTCCTTAACATCCTTAGCCAGGGGTCAGCAGCTGATGGGACCAGAGCCTCTGGGCATCCGGGGGACAGCTGGTGCTGGCAGCAGGGTTCAGCCTTCCTGCACTAAATGGTAGCAGTAGGGGAAAGAAAAGTGTTGTGGCTCTAGCTCCCTCTGCTCTCCTAGTTCATTGCTCAGGGGAGGTTGTGGGTGAGACCATCCCTGCACTCACCAGTGCAAAGCTGAGCAGTATGCCCTGGAGCAGACTGTCCCCTGGGCTGCACCGTTTAGGTTAGGGATTTGGGAAAGAGGTGGGGATGAGTGGAGCAAAAGTAGGAAAGGAAGGGTACCTGTGTTGGAGCGCGCTGCCCTTCCCCAGAGCTAGGGTTGGCAGTAACGCAGCCAGTGGCCCAGCATGACTCCCTATGCCGGTCACTCCTGCCCTCTAGGACAAGTGTGCAGCCCCTCGCAGCTGCAGGGCAGAACTGCTCTGGGCCCTTCGCAGCGCTGCCTGCCGCGAAAGCCCCCTTAAAGGTCAGGCACGTGCTGCTGCTCCTGCGGTCAACAGGGAATACGTCGGGCTCGTCCGCAAAGGGCGGTGGGGAAGATACACCAACCCACACGGGTTGAAAGTTTTCTCCTGGGGGGGGGTAAGTGGGGGGTGCGTGCCCCCCCCCCCAGTTCTCCTCCCCAAGGCCCAGGCCAGCCCCCTCCTCCACCAGGCCGCGCCTCCCCTCGCCCCTGCCCAGCCCGTCTCCTCCCCCAGCTGCGACCGTCTGGGGGACTCCTGGGAAGAAGCCCCACGACTCCCCCCGCCCCGCTGCAGGCCGGGTCCCAGTTTGGGGGCGGGCCCCGGCGGCTGCTCCCTTACCCGGAGTCGGACGGGCGCTAACGGCCGCTCAGGGCGCCTGAGGCACAGCGGGAGATCGGCCGGCGGACTCCACCCAGAGGCAGCAACATGGCGCCGCGCCGGCCAGCCGCGGCTGTGCTGGGCGCATGCGCTGTAGGCCGCGCGGGAAGTGAGGCAGGAGGAGCCACGGGCCAGCTGAGCCTCGCCCTCTCCACGCACCGGGGCCAGCCGTGGGGGGGCGTGGTCTGGCTGGCAGGGCTCCCCAGAACCCTTCACCAGGCCCTTCTCCAGAATGAGGACAGGCTAATACCCAGCCCCTCTGGAAACCCACCTGTAAAACGTGCTGCCCTGCTCCTGCAAGCCCCTCTTGCCACAGTGTCCCCTGCCAGCTGCCCTCTTGGGTTCACATGGGCAGCTCCATCTTCTTCCCAGTAATGAGCAGAATCAAAGCGGCTCCAAAACAGACAGGCTCTCAGCATCTAATGAGGCAGCCTCACCCTTGCAGGAATAGGGAGCTAGCCCACAACATCTGTGAGGGGCTGCTATTTGGTGCCAAAATGAATGGGATGAATTAATGTGGGAATCATAGTTTAAAAGCATGTGGCCCTCACCGTTGCTGGTTTTACTGTCACAGCTAGTCAGGGGTCGTGGTGGATAATAAAAAGCTAGTCCTGGCAAGCTTGGGTGAAATTAAAACTTTCTGTGCAATGAATGGAAATATTCCTATTTGAAAATTATTAGTAGTATAGGATTGGGAAAGAGAAGGGACTATTTGGTCTTGATGTTCTATGTTTTGTTCAAATCAGAGGCACGATCATGCCAACCTAGAGTTACTTCTCTTTAAAACTCATGGCTTTTATGGTTTTTGTATTTAAAACATTCATGATAGCAAAGTTCAAATATTTTGTATCAATAATTCAATTCCTTAACATAAATGTTTCCAAATGACCATCACTCAGCTGCCTAAAAGGATGGAAATGTATGTGTCTAGCATTACTTCATAGTATGACAGTTATTAAATTTGCCTCATTATATGATCATTAATAAACTTGTCCCCTTTCTATATTTTTCCTGTTTTTGCAGGAAAGACAATCCATCATATATGAGCATTTTGAACATGTCTCCTATGCAGTCTTGTTAGTAGTACATGGTGCATTAATGTCCAGGAAGGAGATGTTTACATTTAATCTTTCAGGATAGAGAAACTCACTAACTCTTGGCTAGACACCAAATTCTAGCCCTCATTTACTTCTAAGTGTTGTACCAACCTGGAAATGCCTTTGTACTGCCATGGAGATGTCAATTATTTAGGTGTGTGAAGTCATGCCACTTTCCAAGAAGCTACTGTAGCAGTATCCCTGATGGGGTCAGTGGTTGGTTTTTTAAGCAGCTTAAAAGGGATGAAGTATTTTTAAATGCCTATATGAATGAATGGCAATGAAAGCTGTAAAATATGTACTAAGGTCTGATGCAAATGAATAATAGCATTTCCAAATAAAACTAAAACATCTGGGCTAGATTCACAAAAAAGACTTAGGTACCCAATTGCTACTTTAGGTGCCTAAATCCCAGAATTAAACCTTTCTGAGATTCACAGAAACCCCATTTAGCTGCCACCTAACCCTGCAAGCACCTAAACTTACTCATTGTCTCCATATTTGCAGGAAAAATTATCTGTGCTCTTATTTTTCTGCCTCCTTCCAAGTGTATTACAACCACACACCACATGATCATAGAATCATAGAATCATAGGACTGGAAGGGACCTTGAGAGGTCATCGAGTCCAGCCCCCCGCCCTCAAGGCAGGACCAAGCTCCGTCTACACCATCCCTGACAGATGTCTATCTAACCTGTTCTTAAATATCTCCAGAGAGGGAGATTCCACCACCTCCCTTGGCAATTTATTCCAATATTTGACCACCCTGACAGGAATTTTTTCCTAATGTCCAATCTAAACCTCCCTTGCTGCACTTTAAGCCCATTACTCCTTGTCCTGTCGTCAGAAACCAAGAGGAACAAATTTTCTCCTTCCTCCTTGTGACACCCTTTTAGATATTTGAAAACCGCTATCATGTCCCCCCCTTAATCTTCTTTTTTCCAAACTAAACAAGCCCAGTTCATGAAGCCTGGCTTCATAGGTCATGTTCTCTAGACCTTTAATCATTCTTGTCGCTCTTCTCTGTACCCTTTCCAATTTCTCCACATCTTTCTTGAAATGTGGCGCCCAGAATTGGACACAGTATTCCAGCTGAGGCCTAACTAGTGCAGAGTAGAGCGGCAGAATGACTTCACGAGTTTTGCTTACAACACACCTGTTGATACAACCTAGAATCATATTTGCTTTTTTTGCAACAGCATCACACTGTTGACTCATATTCAACTTGTGGTCCACTATGACCCCTAGATCCCTTTCCGCCATGCTCCTTCCTAGACAGTCGCTTCCCATCTTGTATGTATGGAACTGATTGTTCCTTCCTAAGTGGAGCACTTTGCATTTCTCTTTATTAAACTTCATCCTGTTTACCTCTGACCATTTCTCTAACTTGCTAAGGTCATTTTGAATTATGTCCCTATCCTCCAAAGAAGTTGCAACCCCACCCAGTTTGGTATCATCTGCAAACTTAATAAGCGTACTCTCTATCCCAATATCCACATCACTCTCTATCCCAATATCAGACATCCACCTACACTGTGGGCTAAAGTTGAATTAAGCTATGCTACTTCAGCGATGTCAATTGAGTATCTTAAGTCAAAATAGCTTTTGGCTCTGTCTATACATTGTACTCCTCATAAAATGAGGGTTACCAGGAGTCAGAGTAAGAAGTACTCCAGCTCAACATTATTTTGAAACAATGGCTTGCAGTGTAGACATGTTCTTTGTTATTTCAGAATAACGTTAGTTATTCTGAAATAATGTTGCTCTGTAGACATAGCCTGAGTGATTCACAAACTAGGGATAACCATTCCTTCACCTAATTTACCTATGGGCCCTAATCTCCCTAAGGGTATGTCTATTCTACAGAGTTTTTCTGACAAAACCTGAGTTACATCCACACTACAATCGCATTTTTCCGAAAGTAAATCGAAAGAACAGAAAGGTTTTCCTGGTGTTGGTAATCCTCTTTCTATGAGAAAGAAGCCTTTTTCTGAAAGAGTTTTTTCGGAAAAAGGCATGTGTGGACAAGGAAGAGGGAGTTCTTTTGAAAGAAGAGGAAAGAGGAAAAAGCACAGGTGCCCTGGTGTCCACTCCATCCATAGTAATCACAGCTTAAATGTGAGATAGCATCCATTCAGTGTGGACGCTATCTTTCAAAAAAGTAAATAGCTTTTTTCAATGCGCTTTTGTGTGTGGACGCTCTCTTTCAGAACAAGTTTTTTCAGAAGATCTCTTCCAAAAAAAAGGTTCTTCCAAAAGAAGCCTGCAGTCTAGACATAACCTAAGGCTGTGTCTACATTGGTGTGATCTTGTGCAAAAGCAACTGCTTTTGCGCCAAAACTTGCTGCCTGTCTACATTGGCCGCGAATTCTTGCGCAAGAACATTGACGTTCCAATGTATGAAATCAGTGCTTCTTGTGCAAGAACTCTGAAGCTCCCGCTCAGGACTAAGCCCTCTTGCGCAACTGTTCTTGCGCAAGAGGCCAGTGTAGACAGGCAACATGAATTTCTTGCACAAGAAAGCCCTATGGTTAAAATGGCCATCAGAGCTTTCTTGCGCAAGAGAGCATCAACACTGGCATGGATGCTCTGCGCAAAAGCACATCTCATGTGCAAAGGCACATGCCAGTGTAGACGCTCTCTTCTGGAAGAGTTTTTGCACAAGAAGTCTTCCGCAAAAGAGTTCTTGCGCAAAATCATGCCAGTGTAGACGTAGCCTAAGTGTTCTCAGATGTTGCCTACTGAATTGGGCTCCTATATGTGAGCTTGCCCAAAACTGGAGAGAGAACGCTCTCTCATAACTTTTTAGGCCAGTAGTTAGGATGCTTGCTAGTTTGTGGAAGGACCTCAGTTCAAATTCCCTTTCCATCTCAGTGTGAAAAGGTATTTTAACTAGTCTCTGTCACTTTTCAGATGAGTGTCTTAACCACAGGATTATAAAATTTGCTGATGTGGAAGGGCTTCTTCAGTCTCTTCTGTTTCACTATTGATCAATTCTTTTTTCTTTTAGCAAGGAGCTAGGCCACAGGCCTAGATTCAGAGTCTTCTACCACCACCCTTCTCTGTTAGGTGAGTGTTCTAACCACAAGCCTACAGAGCCATTTTCATATTTATATCTTTCTCTCTTTCCTTCCCTCGAAATGATTCTGTCATGAGACTGAGGGAGTCTAACATCATAATGTGCCATAGCCCAATGGTTAGGGCCTGTACCTAAACAGTAGCAGATCCTTATTCAAGTCACCGCTCCTCATATGGAGGGATAATTTCAGCTGCGGTCTTTCACTTCCCAGCTGAGTATCCTATACTAACAAGATAGATTAAAAGTTATGATGGAAGGTCTCCTTTTCTGGCTTCTTGCTAAAATGGCATAGACCGGTGGTTCTCAAACTTTTTGGGCTCCGGAGCCCTTTACATGCGTAAAAATGTATGCGGAGCCCCAGTGGTCCACTGATTGTATGTGTTGTACCTATCAACATTTCCAGTTTGTTAACCTTGCGGAGCCCCTGGAGGGCTCTGCGGAGCACAGTTTGAGAAACACTGGCATAGGCACTTAATGCCAAGACAGGGTTTTCAGAGGGAGCTGCCTCCTTGCACCAAAGACTTAGGCACATATGTCCAAGAAAGGGATGGGACTTAGTACATAGGCTGCAGCTTGGCATCTACTACCTGGCTTCAGTGAGGAGCTGCCTATGGTGCTCACTTTTGTGAATCCCATTCTGAGGTACTTATCTCTTTCCATTCATTGTTTAGGGAGCGCAGGCACTGAACTCAGGCTTTGTGAATCCCATGCTTTTCTGAGTGCCTAAAAATTTGGTGTGACAATATTCAACATTGCCACACATGCATTTCTTTGTGAATCTAGCCCACGGTGAATGACTCAGATTTGTTATTCTTTGTAACAATCTTCCATAGATAAGAGAACAAATACCTGGTGTGTATAAGAAATGGGAAAAATAAAAATAATCTCATATTCAAAAACCTTGAATGGAAAACACATCAGTCTAACAATAGCTCCAGATATGGAGCTAACTGTTGTGTGAAGGCCATTTTCTTTTGTAGTTGCATCTGTGCATTACAGTCTTTACACAAAAGGATTTCATACATCACATTATGGGAGAAGTTCGGCTGTCTTTATAGTAGGGAGAGATTTGGAAGAGAAAAAAGAGAAAAACAACCACACCAGAACTAAGGCTAGTGTATTTTTGTCCACTCTTTGAAAGGGTCAGTCCCCAGTAACCACTGTGTGGTGCTGATAACTGAGCAGCAGCCACTAGGTGGCAGAAACTACCAAAGTTTGCTCATAGGGAAACACTTGACAATAAACTAGTATTGCTTCAATAGTTTGACCACATAAGCAATTAAATCAGCCTCTCCTACCCTGAACTACAAGTGTGTGTGTGTACGGGGGAACTTTGAAGGTAAATGTGATCACATTTGTACCATTAGAAATGTTTTCAGAAAACTGTTAAAACACGTACTAACATTACAGCATCTTGATTTATGTACACAGTGCAGTTTTACACAGTGCAGTTCTCTTTGAAATGTTTTGTGTGATGCTCTACTCTTTTAGTATCTATATTTTTACAAATTATCTTTATATAATCAGTAACCTACATGTTATTGCACATTTATAAACTCAGCATGTTAGACATGAAAGAGCAGTCAGTGGAAGCCATGACTGTAAAATCATGACAGAGGACAATATCTTCTACTACTACTTAAAATATATATAGCATTTTTCCAGCAATTAATGGCTTCTCATTACATACTGAGCAAGTAAGAAAGTATTGTCCCCATTTTATATATGAGGAAGCAGACAAGGGAGTTATGTGGTTTGTCAATGGACACAGTGGGAGTAACCGGAAGGAATTCTAATAAGGAGGACTGTTATTCAGACTATTCTGTTTTACCTTTAGAGCTTGTTTATGTGCACAAATTATATTGCTTTAACTATATTGGTATAGTACAAATCCCACCCCCTATGTGCAGGCAGTTATATTGGTATAAAGATGCTTTATACTGGTCCCATATAGCTAGTTCCATATGGGAAGAAGAATAACTATACGGCTGTGTCTAGACTGGCAAGTTTTTCCGCAAAATCAGATGATTTTGCGGAAAAACTTGCCAGCTGTCTACACTGGCCATTTGAATTTCTGCAAGAACACAGACGATCTCATGTAAGATGCTCCCTGTGCTGCTCCCATTCGGGCAAAAGCCCTCTTGCGCAAATCATTTGCGCAAGAGGGCCAGTGTAAACAGCACAGTACTGTTTTCCGCAAAAAAGCCCGGATCGCGAAAATGGCGATCGGGGCTTTTTTACGGAAAACCACGTCTAGATTGGCCACGGACGCTTTTCCGCAAAAAGTGCTTTTGCGGAAAAGCATCCTGCCAATCTAGACGTGCTTTTCCGAAAATAATTTTAACGGAAAACTTTTCCGTTAAAAGCATTTTCGGAAAATCATGCCAGTGTAGACGTAGCCTCCCAGTATAAGTCACCTCAGTGCTGGTATAATTCCATCCAGTGACGGATTTTTATCATTATAACTATTTTTAGTTTAAAAACTTCATACCCCTAAACCCAAATAGTTACACTGTTAATACTTTTAAGTATACACTAACCTAATATTTGTGAAAGAAAAATCAAGGGAGTGCACACACAATGTAACTGCCATTTTAAAGGTTAAATGATATGTTTTAATGGTAAATCAATTTAGTGCATGCATTCATGGTGGATGACCTAACAAAATTGTGAGTGATGGAATCATATAAACTAAGAGATGGGAAAAGACCTGTTAAAAATTATCCAGACTGTGTAATGAGGAGACAGACTAGATGATCTAGTACAGTGGTCTCCAACCTTTTTAAGCACAAGATTACTTTTTGAATTTAAGTCAGTACAGGATCTACCTCAAACCCAAATACCTCTGCCCTGTTCCTTTGCTGAGGCCCTACCACTGCGCCACCCCTTTGTGGAGACCCCATTCTCCTCACTCTGTCCTCCTCCCATATACCCCATCTGCCTCTGTCTCCCCCACCCTGCACAACAAGCAGGAGGCTCCTAGGGGGCAGCTCTGAGGCAGGAGCAGCAGGGCAGTGGGAGGAGGGACAGCTGAAATACTGGTACCTGACAGCCTACCAGTCAAACCAGTCAGGATCACCTGTCAGAGTCTCCAAGATCTACTTGTAGATCCTGATCTACTGGTTGGTGACAACTGATCTAATAGGTCTTTAGCATCTCCCATTTCTGTGATCCACATCAGTTAACCAAAGTATAGTCTTAAATCTGCGAGCTGGTCCATGTGAAAAAAAACCCTTATACTCACACAGAGACTCACAGGTACCAATGCTGGGGAGGGCCTGCCTCAGTAGATTTGCTTGGACATTAAAGGCCTTAATTTATGTTCTATTAAACCTATTCCAAAGAGTTCACCTGTATGACTTTTGCAGATTGAAAGAGCAATTTTAGTTAAACTTTTCCAAAGAAACTCTGGATTGGGAATTGTCTTCATATATGTTCATATGAGGTCAGATCAATAAAGGGACTTAGCCTATGCTCTAATTTTACACATCTACTTACTCCCTGTTTTAGGTAACAATGAAATCTGCAAAAACCGCACAGTGAGCTCTGACCTCTGGCCGAATGTTTATGAGGGAAACTTCTTTCTCCTCCCACCCTCATCACCACTTTGCATGGAGTTACGAGCCTGTGTCAATCATCCTCTCAAGAAATGGTTTAGATGCATAAGCCATCTGACTCCAGAAGAGGGTTCACAAGCTGAGATAGGTGCCTCCTTGCAGTCCAGACTTAGGTGCTTAACTACCTGAGGGGACTTAGGACACACACCTCTCATCAGCATTTATCATTGTTTTGTTTAGGCAGAATCACACCTGGTGTACTAACTATTGTATATCCTACTCTTAGGCACTTAGCGTTCCCCATGCCTTATATAAGGAGCCTAGGCAACTAATTTAGACTTTGGGGCTCTCGTCGTTCCAGTGATTTTCTAGGAACCTAAAAGTTAGATATTGTAACGATTAATCTCTTTGTGGATCCAGGACATGGTACCTAATGTTATGGGACACCAATTTTACTGGGCTTTCTGGATGTAATATTAACATAACAGAAAATACATTGGAACTAGAACAGACTGTTTGATTAACTCTCCATCTCAAAGCTAAGGCCTCCTGTCCCTAATGAACTGGGGGGGAGGGAGAGGCGGGGCTGAAAAATCTTAGCTGCCATTGAAATCAGTGGTCAGCCCCTTTGAAAATCAGACCATAAAAGCCTTGGTTTAACCCAGACCTGTGTGTGGCTCCAGAATTAATCATTATATCCATCTTGTTTAATGTTTCACCTTTTTTCTGTTTACAAACAGAACAAATGACCTAGAACTGCTTTTTGGACATTTGTCATTGGCCATTTCTGTGAAAAGTGAAATTGCAATGCAAACAAAGGCAATGGTCATACGATGTCTTCTTGCTTTTTTGTACTAGCAGCAGAGCTAACGGATGTGCACTGTATTTCTTCAGATATATGTGGCATTTAGCTCCAGTTTTATAAATGTACATGATTCAATTCTGATTTCAGATAGAGAGTATCTATGGGATCTCTGTCAAGTTATCAGAAGAGAATTGCACTCATCAGTTGTCCATTGGTCTTGAAATATGTTTTTAAATGTTCTCTTATAGCTACAGCTTGAACCTCTTTAGCCCAGCACCCTAAGGACCTGAGGGTATGTCTACACTAGCCACCCTAGTTCGGACTAGGGTGGCTAATATAGTCATTCGAACTTGCAAATGAAGCCCGGGATTTAAATATCCCGGGCTTCGTTTGCATGTTCCTGGGCGTCGCCATTTTTAAATGCCCGGTAGTTCGGACTCCCTGCCCGTGGCTACACGCGACACGGGCTAGGTAGTTCGAACTAACGCCCCTAATTCGGACTACCATTACTCCTCCTGCAATGAGTGTAGCCGCGGGCAGGGAGTCCAAACTACCGGGCATTTAAAAATGGCGGCGCCCGGGAACATGCAAACGAAGCCCGGGATATTTAAATCCCGGGCTTCATTTGCAAGTTCGAATGACAACATTAGCCACCCTAGTCTGAACTATGTGTAGACATACCCTGACTGATGCCAAACTAGGGAATTTGCCAAACCATGGGAAGTCAATATTGTCTAGCACCATTACCAACACTTCCACTGCTTACTGGGATCTTAGAAGACATTTAGGGATAAATTATAGCTACATAACAACATAGAACTCTGTGTGCCAAAACTGGTGGCTGTAAACAAACTTTACAGGACTGTGGGAAATTTGGCCACACCCATGATAAGTAGACATCTGGCTAACTAAAATCATGCCAGATCACAGATGTTGCTAGATCAGAGTGCTGGTCTAGAGAGGTTCAACCTGTAGTGATTTTTTTAAAATTGCTCTCTGGTAAACCTTGGGCCAGGGGTGGGCAAAAGGGCCTCCGTGGGCCAGATCTGGATTGCCAAGTGGGCTGATCCGGCCTGCAGAGGCCCTGCCACTCCCCCACCCACAGGCCAATTGGGGTCTCAGGCCAGGGGGCGGGGAGCGTACGATACTTCCTCCCACCCCGTGAGGAGCACACTGCACTTCAAAATGCTACACGCCCCTCACAGGGCGGGAGAAAACATCACCTGCTCCTCCACCCACAAGCCTTGATTGGTTTGGGGGCGGGAGGAGCATGCAAAGTTTCCTTCGTCCTCCCCCCTTCCCTCCCTGCAAGAAGCGCACGGCACTTCATAGTGCCGTACACTTGCGCAGGGCAAGGAAAGCTTTGCGCAGCTCCACAGGCCCCAGGCCCTGATTGGCCTGGGGGCGGGAGGAGCATGTGAAGCCCCCTCCCGCCCTATGAGCAGTGTGTAGCACTTTGAATCAGGGCCTGGGGGTGGGAGAGCTGTGCAAAACTTCCTTCGCCCTGCCCTGGCCCTGCGGGGTCACGCAGTACTTCATAGTGCCACGTGCTTCTCACAGGGTGGGAGGAGGCTTCGAGCAGTCCCCCGCCCCCAGGCCCTGATTGGAGCACACAGCAGGGCACAGTGGCTGCCTAGTGGGAAGGCAGGGCAAAGGGGCTCCCCCACTCCCAGACTAATCGTGGTCTGTGGGTGGGGTAGCCCAGAAGCATCCTGATCCCGTCCCTTCCAGGTGGCCCGGGGACACTGCAAAAACCCCTACCTTGGACAGTTTTTTTTTAAACAGCATAAATCTAAAATTATGTCTACACTGCATTCCTAATAGGACAGACATTATATTACAGCACAACAGTAAAAGCATGATTCAGCAGTTTTAATTGCCTGCAGGGTATTGATCTATCTTGGACTGATGTGTTTTCATCAGATATATTAAAGGGAAAATGTCATTAGTGAATATCTGAAATCAGTGGTAAAACTTCCATTATCTTCAATGGGGACAGAATTTCATCCCATATATATTTAAAAATATATATGTATTACTAATATTGTTTGTGGAAAATAAAAATGGAAAGATTTTCAAAATGTGACAGGCTTTTCATAATTTGTGTTGTGGATTAATTTTTTTTTTACTTCTGTTGGCGCAACAGATAATAATAATGAATTAGTAATTTTTTTATTAAGGCCCTGATTAAAGCAATCATCTATGTACAGATGAACCTCTGGCTATGTCTATACTGCAGAGTTATTTTGGGATACCAGAGGTATCCCAGAAAAACTCTGCTGCGTCCAGGGAATGCGTCTGCTCTTCCAAATTTTTTTCGGAAGAGCAGATGCACTTTTTTTGGCATCCCTATAAACCTCATTTTATGAGGAAGAAGGGATGTTTCAAAAAAGTGGGGTTTTTCTGACATTTGGCCCAGTGTAGATGGGCCAAATGTTGGAAAAGTCTCTTCTGAAAAAAGAAGCAGAAAAAGCTACAGAAATTGAGGTTCGCAATTTGCGTAGCTTTTTCCAGAAGAACAGTGCAGTGTAGACATAGCCTCTGTGCCTGTGCAGAGCCAATTTGAAATTAGTCAATCATGCATAATTAATTGCAGGATTGTGGCCTATAAGATTCCAAGGATGCGGAGAATACTACCAAGAGAGAGTATACTCAGCTGTAAGTAAATATTTGGAGTCATTGCTATTTGATCCCAGACCTTGGCTATATTCAGGAAATTATGTGAATAATACCTCCTTGTCCTGACTTCTTGCTAAGCTAATTTCCCAGTATCCAATTTGTTGTCTAAATTTCCCCATTTCTGTCTTGCAAAGTAGTGGTATTTCTGGGCAGATACTTCATATACTTTACTATTGCTAGCAATCTAAGGCTACGTCTAGACTACAAAGGTAAGTCAGAAAAAATATGCAAATTATGAACTGCATTTTGCATATCTTTTTCCGCTTTTCTATCAAAAGAAGCATTTCCGAAATTTGGTGCGTCTATATGACGCCAAATTTAGGAAAAACCTACTCTTTCGATACATTCATTCTTCCTTGTAGAACAAGGTTTACAGGAATGGCGAAAGAGCGCTTCCACTTTTCTCAGGTTTTTTTTGATACCTCCAGTATCCCGGAAAAGTGCTGCAGTGTAGATGCAGCCTCAGTCATATAAACTACACTTTGCTCTTGTATATACTAGGGTTTTAGCCACCATAAGAACATAAGAACATAAGAACGGCCGTACTGGGTCAGACCAAAGGTCCATCTAGCCCAGTAGCCTGTCTACCGACAGTGGCCAGCACCAGGTGCCCCAGAGAGGGTGGACCGAAGACAATGATCAAGCGATTTGTCTCCTGCCATCTCTCTCCAGCCTCTGACAGACAGAGGCCAAGGACACCATTTTATCTCCTGGCTAATAGCCTTTTATGGACCTAACCTCCATGAAATTATCTAGCTTCTCTTTAAACTCTATTATAGTCCTAGCCTTCACAGCCTCCTCTGGCAAGGAGTTCCACAAGTTGACTACACGCTGTGTGAAGAACTTTCTTTTATTAGTTTTAAACCTGCTACCCATTAATTTCATTTGGTGTCCTCTAGTTCTTCTATTATGGGAACTAATAAATAACTTTTCTTTATCGGCCCTCTCCACACCACTCATGATTTTATATACCTCTATCATATCCCCCCTCAGTCTCCTCTTTTCTAAACTGAAAAGTCCCAGTCGCTTTAACCTCTCCTCATATGGGACCCGTTCCAAACCCCTAATCATTTTAGTTGCCCTTTTCTGAACCCTTTCCAAGGCCAAAATATCTTTTTTGAGGTGAGGAGACCACATCTGTACACAGTATTCAAGATGTGGGCGTACCATAGTTTTATACTGGGGCAGTAAGATATTCTGGGTCTTATTTTCTACCCCTTTCCTAATAATTCCTAGCATCCTATTTGCCTTTTTGACCACTGCTGCACACTGTGTGGAAGTTTTCAGAGAACTGTCCACGATAACTCCAAGATCTCTTTCCTGATTTGTCGTAGCCAAATTAGCCTCCATCATACTGTACGTATAGTTGGGGTTATTTTTCCTGATGTGCATTACTTTACACTTATCCACATTAAATTTCATTTGCCATTTTGTTGCCCAATCACTCAGTTTGGTGAGATCTTTTTGGAGTCCCTCACAGTCTGCTTCTGTCTTGACTATCCTAAACAGTTGTGTATCATCTGCAAACTTTACTACCTCACTGCTTACCCCTTTTTCCAGTTCAACTACATCAGGGAAAAACCCTAGTACCTATACAATTTACACTGAGGCAGCATGAGTTTTACAGAGTATAGTTTGTCTTGGTTTCAAACAGCTATAATTACAAATATGGCTAAAACCTCAGTGTAGACAAGGCTCCATGTTGTATGGTGCTGGGTGTCATATAAATTCCTGTAATTGTTTTCTTCTCTGCATATCAGTCTACATAGCAACAGGTAAGGTTTTCTATTGAAGATTCACATGGTATCATTGGATAGTCTTAACAAAATGCTTGACTTATATGTTGAAAATAGATTCCAAAGTCTGAGAGATCTAACCATCTTGAAAGACAACACTTCTGAAGAGCAATCCTCAAGGTGCTCTGTACAGCTCTTTACTTTAGTTTAGTGAGGTGACTAACTCACTGTGGGAACACACATTAACTCATGTTTTATGTAATGCACAATCTCACCTTGACATCTTTCCAACTCTGCTGAGACTGGAATTTAGGATAATCAGTATACTGTTTGGTAATAATGTGACCTGCTAGCTTTACATATCTACAACAAACAAACCAGAGTGGATGATTAAGTCAGTAAGAGAAGCTTTTCTTATAAAACTTATCTGCATGGTTCTATGGAGAACGTTCATTCCTCTCCATCTTATGCAGCAACAATACAATAACATTAATAAGATATGCTGCTGAAATATATAACTTTGCAGATGTTCTGTCAAACAATAAAATAGCTTTATATTAATGGATCATATTTGCACATGTAATGCTCATATATACATGTTGAAGAAAATCAGTTTTTGTTCAAAATGAAAATGTAGGCCAAAATTTACATAAAAAGAAATTTACAAACGAGACTGCATTTTTAAGTGAAGTTAAACCTTCTTTGACAACTCCAGCTTAGAAGGAGTGGAGTTGGGGGGACAACTGCATCGAGAAAAATGTTGTAAACACTGAAAATTATAATTAAAAAAAAGATACCTGACTTGAAAGTGCCCTCCAATTCTACCTACATCTGTTCTACATTTAGGTCTAGATATGTAACTGTTTGACTAAACATGTATAATACCATTTACCCTAAGAATAATTTTTATGAGACCAGTAATTCACTCTTTGCACATAACTTCTGATTATGAGCATAATACACTGAAATTTGGTATATCCTAGCAAACTATAGAATTATATGTTTCAGAGGTGTAGCCATGTTAGTCTGTAACTGAAAAAACTTAAAAAACAACCTTAGAGACTAACCAAAAATGTAGAATTATATACTTGATTTGGCTCATATGTAACCTAAATCCTTAGGATATTTGCATAATTTATATATTTTTATTACTTTACATTATCACAATAATTTTAAGAGTTAAATTTTAGATCCTAAAGGGCATTTAGGCTCCTAAACCATCCATTGAAATCAACTGATGTGGGCCTTTGTGAATATTCAAGCAGGCTTAAGGTCAGGAAAGCTGCCTATATTTTAATAATGAGCTTCACATGTATTTTCTATTTATAATCTGATAAATATTGTTTTCTTCGTACTTACCAGCACCCAAAGGATCCCAGTCCTGGGGGAGGGGGGGAGAGTAGTGGACTGGAGTCACGGTGGTCCCTGCTTTCAGCATCTTGCCTATAGGACAGCGACTGGCTTCCCCCCTCCCCTCCCAGAGCCCACTCCCTGTCCCACCCCAGCCAGGGCCGCTCCCCGCCCTCCCCAGACCAGACAGCTCCTCCCAGCTCCCTTCCCCTGCCAGTCAAGACGGCTCCCAAGCACCCCGCCCCACCACAGGGAAGCTCCCAAGTCCCCAGCCACACCTTCTGCAGCTGGGAACAATGCTGGCTCCGGTTTGCCTAGTTTCCTGGCCAGGCCTCAAGGGGCAGGAGAACAGCCCAGCCCTCCACCATCCCTGGGCTGATCACACTGGGGCAGACCTCTGCCTGTGGAACAGGGACCCCCGAACCTCAGCTCTAGCGTAACAAGGTTTATTTATTTTAACAATCACTCCCACATGGCAGCCAGACGCTGCTCCAAACAGGGAATTAGTTAGCAGCCCATGGGCCAAGTGTGGAATGGAGGCTGCACCTCACTAGGAGTGGAGGGAGTCCAGCTAGCAGGTCTGGGCAGGTTGGCCAGGATCCAGCCCGCTGGCAGCTGGATGATGGATTACAATGGCCCCACGGAACTCTCCAACAGGTGTGAGTACACAGCACACGTGGACAACATGAAGTGGGGGCAGAACAGCAGGGACATGGCCATGACAGCAGTGGGTCCTTCATGGGCAAGATGGTGGCCAGGTGTGCTTTTGCCCCCCGAGCCAAGCCAACCTGAGTGTATATATATCGTCACAACGGGACAGATTATGCTAGTATTAAATAAATGTAGGGGTATACTGAGGCTAAAAGTGAGCAGCTACACTTCAAAATTTGTCCCATGTGTTACCTAATTTTAAATAGAGGTGGTGAAGTCCTCGCTCACTGAAGTTAACAGGATTATTACCGTTAACTTCAGTGGATCCAGGATATCATATGGCAAATTAGCCCATATAATGTGACAGGGTTGAACAGAGAGAAGGCAATTCTCTGCAACTATCCCCAGACTAAAGACACTACTCCCAAGGGCTCCAGTATTCACTGAGTGCAGAAACCAAGGACATTGACTTAATTCTCCCATATATAAAAGATGCTCTGCAACTTTCCCAGATCTTTCAAAAGAAGTTAGCTCTGTCATGTCTGATGTAAGAGAGGAAAGGTTACTAAAACTAGAAAGTACACAGTCTCCTCTATCTCTACAAAGGGTATATGTCAACGTCAGACTACATTGGAAGTACAACTAGTTTCTCTTCCTGCAAAACAGAATACATTGGCAGTTCATCATACAGACTGGTGCAGCAACTTTGCATCCTAACTCATATAAGAGACAGCAAAGGGTGCAAAATTCATCCAAAACAGTCATTGAAGGGCATGTTAGCAATTTTTCTTTTCTATGATATGCTCTGTGTCAGGCTGATCTTTCAGCTGAATGGGTCAGTGTGCTCTGGAGTTAGGTATTATCTACTGAACTGAACCCTAACATGTTTGCTCTGAATATTTTTGAACAATTACACAATAGTCAATACCTTTTAAAATATATGCATTAACCATTTGTAACCATAAGCTATATTTTATCTTTTTAATGATTCAAGAAATTTATGCAGTATAAGTTAACCTGAATGTTGCATCATTTAAGAGACAAGCTGCCTTGAGTTACCTCAAGCAAACTGCCCTAAGACTTGAAAGCTAGAATTAGTTAAAAAATTTTCATTCAAACATTTTTTTTAATTAAAAAAGTGTCTTGAACAAAGTGAAATTTTATTTTTGGTCAACATTCTGGATTTTTTACTAAGAAATCCTGAACAATTCAGTTCGTGATAAAAAGTTGTGGAGGATGATAAAACATTTTTTAATTTTGAAAATTGAAAATGTTTATCAAAACCAAACAAAACAAAAACACTGCTTTTGCATGAAATAAATGAGCTTTCAAAACCTAAAAAAAATGGGGTTGGGGATTCTTCCTCCCACTGAAAAAATGAACATACAGTGGTAGGAAATTTCAGGAAAGAAGCTTTAAATTTCCCATAGGTATATTTTTACTAGACTCAGAAAGTGTGCAATTTTAGGCTTTGTTTAGAACTGTGTCATGATTTATGTTTCTCCAATAAGTTTTCTAACCTTGGTGTGCCTCATTTTTACTTGTGTGTGATATGTAGATAATAATATCTATCTCCAGGAAACTTTGAGGATTATATTATTAATGTTGATGAAATGTATTAGTTTTCCTACATGGAGGCTCATATGGGCTTTATTCAGACAAAACTCAGATTGCTATGAATAAATATTTTATTTGTATTAAGACTGATTTTAAAAAAAAAACTTCAGGAAATCAGGTAATTTATGGACAAAGTAGCATTTCTATTATTTATTCACTCTGACCAGAAAATGTTGCAAGCTTTGACATCTCTGGTTAAATTCTAAATACAAAATGAAATGTGGAAAGTGTCTTTTGTAACATCTGTATGAACAACTGAACCTCAATATTTCATTCACTAGCAAAGATACCATGGTATCATCATAGCACTCCAGTACCTATGGGTATGTCTACACTACCACCCTAGTTCGAACTAGGGTGGTTAATGTAGGCAACCGGAGTTGCAAATGAAGCCCGGGATTTGAATTTCCCGGGCTTCATTTGCATATTGCCGGGCACCGCCATTTTTAAATGTCCACTAGTTCGGACTCCGTGCCCGCAGCTACACGCGGCACGAACTAGGTAGTTCAGATTAGGCTTCCTATTCCGAACTACCGGTACACCTCATTCCACGAGGAGTAACGGTAGTTCAGAATAGGAAGCCTAATCCGAACTACCTAGTTCATGCCGCGTGTAGCTGCGGGCACGGAGTCCGAACTAGCGGACATTTAAAAATGGTGGCTCCCGGCAATATGCAAATGAAGCCCAGGAAATTCAAATCCCGGGCTTCATTTGCAACTCAGGTTGCCTAGATTAACCACCCTAGTTTGAACTAGAGTAATAGTGTAGACATACCCTATGGGTGTGTCTAGACTACCTAGTTTTGTCGACAAAAGTGGACTTTTGTCGACAAAACTATACCGTCTACACTACCGCTGAGTTCTGTCAACATAACGTCGACAGAACTCAGCAGTTTTGTCGACGCTGGTATACCTCATTTTTCGAGGCATAACACCTTCTGTCGACAGAACTCTGTTGACAGAAGGTGTTATTGCCTGTAACATTGCGTCCAGACTACAGAGTTCTGTCGACAAAGCAGCTTGCTTTGTCGACAGAACTCAATGTGTCTGGACGCTCTTTGTCAACGGAAGTTTTGTTGACAGTATCTGTCGACAAAACTTCCGTCGACAAAACGCGGTAGTCTAGACGTACCCTTAGATACCTGATATCCTCATAGTAGCTAGGAACTTAATACATAGTTGTAGTTGAAAAATTCTTGTTGTACTTTGCTATCACTCTTACTCTTGCGGATCAAACTAAATAAGGGTATGTCTACACTACAAAGTTAGTTCGAACTAACGGACGTTAGTTCGAACTAACTTTAATAGGTGCTACACTAGCGCTCCGCTAGTTCGAATTTGAATCGAACTAGCGGAGCGCTTAGTTCGAACTAGGTAAACCTCATTTTACGAGGACTAACGCCTAGTTCGAACTAGCTAGTTCGAACTAAGGGCTGTGTAGCCCTTTAGTTCGAACTAGTGGGAGGCTAGCCCTCCCCAGGTTTCCCTGGTGGCCACTCTGGCCAACACCAGGGAAACTCGTCTGCCCCCCTCCCGGCCCCGGACCCCTTAAAGGGGCACGGGCTGGCTACGGTGCCCGTGCCAGGTGCAAGCCTGCCAGCACCCAGCCAGCAGACCCTGCACCTGGCACGGCACAGAGCCACCCACCCGATGTCCCCCAGCCCACCCCCTCTTCCCGGGACCAGGCTGGCGGCTCCCAGGTGCTTGCCCTGGACCGCAAGAGGCGGGCACCTTCCTGGGCTAGTGCGGACATCGTGGACCTCGTCCACGATCTCCGCACTAGGCACAGGAAAGTGGCCGTCTAGGGCAGGAGAGCTGCCAGTCAGCCACCCAGGAGCAGGTGTGCATGAAAATCAAGGGGGTCCACTGAGACCCCCGACCCTGAGCCCTGAGCTTAGAATGGTCGTACTGGGTCAGACCAAAGGTCCATCTATCCCAGTAGCCTGTCTGCTGACAGCGGCCAACCCTAGGGACCCTGGAGGGGATGGACGGAAGACAGTGACCAAGCCATTTGTCTCGTGCCATCCCTCTCCAGCCTTCCACAAACTTTGGGCAGGGACACCACTCCTAACCCCTGGCTAAGACTACTCAATGGACCCAACCTCCATGACTTGATCTCACTTCCCTTTAAACTCTGTTCTAGTTGTAGCCTTCACAGCCTCCTGCAGCAAGGAGTTCCACAGGTTAACTATTTGCTTTGTCAAGAAGAACAACTGTCTCTTACTAGTTTCAAGCCTGCTACCCATTCCTTTCCTTTGGTGTCCTCTAGTCCTTCTTTATGGGAACTCAGGAAGAACTTTTCTGAATGCACCCTCTCCACCCAACCCCTGCTTTTAGAGACCTCTAGCCTGTCCCCCCTCCGTCTCCTCTTTTCTAAGCTGAACAGTCCCAGTCTCTGTAGCCTTTCTTCGTCTGGGACCTGTTCCCAACCCCTGATCATGTTAGTTGCCCTCCCCTCTCCCAGCCTTTCTCTTCCCCTCTCCCACCTCCTTTTCCCAGTCTCCCCCAGTTTTGTTCAATAAAGACAGAGTCAATGTTGGAAGAAACGTTATCTTTATTTTGTACATCAATAAGAAGGGGGGCTAGGGAAGGGTAAGTGGAAGGAGGTGAGGGAGGAATGGGGTACGAGCCCCCGATGGGGAGGACTTGGCTGGCTCTGCGGGCTTCTGGGGGTGGAAGCTCTCCTGCAGCCCCCCAATTACTCCCTCTCCCCAGATGGCAGCCTGCGGCAAGTGCAGCCGGGCTGATGGCCGAGTGGTGTGATGTGCCCAGTGTGAGCACTCAGGGCACTCCAAGCCAGAACTTCTTTGCAAGCGGGGCACCCCTTAGAACTGTCTGTCCGGGGTGGGGGTCGGGTCCCTTTAAGCGCAGCCCTCGGCTAGCCTGAGACAGCATCTCCATGCTCTAAGTCCTCCTTTTATGCCCTGCCGGCACTGCTTCCGGCCATCCTTAAGCCCTGTTCAGAGTCCACTCAATGTGGACTTGCTAGTTCGAACTAGCAAAATGCTAGTTCGAACTAGTTTTTAGTTCTAGATCCGTTAGTTCGAACTAGCTTAGTTCGAATTAACTAATTCGAACTAAGTTAGTTCGAACTAGCGCTGTAGTGTAGACGTACCCTAATTGATTCCCACATGAATAGATGACAAAATCATGCTAATCTTATATGTCCTTCCAAAGATACTTTGGTGGAAACCATTTAGTACAAATGTTTTCCATTAATTTCATGCCATGTCAAATATGCTTACTTCTGTTGAAAACTACTGTTGTAATTAGATGTTGGTTATAATTAGAAAGTTTGGGATCCAGGTTGAAATCTTAATCAGGAACAGAGACTGGGTCAAACTGAATAAGCTCAGCTCTTCTCTTAGGGTACGTCTACACTGCACGGCTATTTCAGAATACTTATTTTGAAATAGCACATCTATACTTCAGGGAAGCCTCAAAATTAGTCCAGGAAAGGCTTCCCTATCTCAGTTTAGAGCCACAAGAGGCACTGGGGATGAATAACTTAGACTGGCCCTGGTGAGGGGCTATTTTGAAATAGTAGCAGTGGAGCATCCACACACCCCTTATTTCGAAATAGCTCTTTTGGAATAGGCGTTATTCCTCGTAGAATGAGGTTTACAGATTTCAGAATAAGCCACCCATTATTTCAAAATTATTTCAAAATAACTGAATGGCTGTGTAGATGCTCACATTGTTGTTTCAAAATAACACTAGTTAGCTCGAAATAACGGTGCAGTGTAGATGCGCCCTTAGTCATCTCAGCACTAAAGGGTTCAATTTTTATGAATAGTGAAACTTGAGATAAACTTCTTCCATCTTGAATGGAGGCGGTCAGCACTTTCTGTGTTATTTCAGCACCATCAAAACCAGAAAATTATTCCTTTTGGTTCTCTATCCAATTCAAAGTCATGGGATCAGGTTTGAATAAAAGGAATTAAATCCAAGTCTTAATAATTCTTCCAGACCCAATATTTGGAAAATGGTTAACATTCTGGCATCTATAATTGCAACCAATTAAGAAAAACATCAGTACAAAAGATTAAGATTTTTGTAACCATTTTGAAAGAAATGAGATTATTTACCTGTTTCTTTGTTTTATTTTAAACCCTATAAGGAAATGATGCAACTTAATGTGTGCCAATTAAGTTGTTTGTTTGTTCAGATGGACTGAGGCCAAATTTCAAGAGCAATTTAATGCCTGATAGCTAAAATAATGACCTGGGAAATTGGCTTAGCAAACAACATAGCAACTTGGGAGGCAAGGGTGAAATGATAATTTCAAGAAAAGAAATTTAAGGGATTCACAAGCTTCACAAACAAGCCCAGAGAATGTAGGTTAGAAGTTAATGATACTAGTGCATGAAATCTTCCCTCAGGATCAATATAGCCAGTCATGCCAATTTTTGTGAGTGCAATCAAAAAACAACTGTAGATTTTATTACATGATAGAGCAAAATGAATAAATACATAAAGAAATGTATAATAGGTCAGTAAAACTAGTGAGGCTGTCGCTTTATTTAAATAAAAATCCTGTGTCCAGCATAAGTAGCTTTAGGTTGAATTCTGCCACCCTTATTTCTTAAACAATATGGTGCTTAGTTATTATACATAGACGCAGATAGGCCAAGTCAAAGGAAGCATTGGGACTAGAAGGCAGTATTGGGACTGTCTCCTTTCGGTGAGACTCCTTGCTGAGTTAGACGCTACTGTGTGTGAGTACATTTGGAAAAATCACGCATGCCATATATGATTTCCTGTGCATTGCATAGGCCAACTAAATATGTTTGTTTTAAAAAGTAACATCCCCCTGGTTTATAGAACTACTGTGATAAACACAAAGTGTATGTCTACACTAAATAGGAAGATCGAAGCTGCTGCTGTCGATCCTCCAGGATTTGAATTAGTGGTCTAGTTAAGATAGGTAATTCAAATTGAGAGGTGCACTTTGGTCAATGCCGGTAACCTAGCTTTCATGAGGAGTAAGGGAAGGCAAAGGAAAAGTGTTCTTCCTTCAACTTCCTGCAGTGTAGACAGCATCAAAAGCCAAGTTAAGCTACTTTGACTTCAGCTACGCATTTAACGTAGCTGAAGGGCTACGTCTACACTGGCCCCTTCTTCGGAAGGGGCGTGCTAATTTTGAAAGTTGGAATAGGGAAATCCGCGGGGGATTTAAATATCCCCCGCGGGATTTAAATAAACATGGCCGCCGCTTTTTTTCCGGCTTTTCCCAAAGCCGGAAAAAAGCGTCTAGACTGGCCCGATCCTCCGGAATAAAGCCGTATTCCGGAGGATCTCTTATGCCTACTTTGAAGTAGGGCTTTATTCCGGAGGATTGGGCCAGTCTAGATGCTTTTTTCTGGCTTTTCCCAAAGCCGGAAAAAAAGCGGCGGCCATGTTTATTTAAATCCCGCGGGGGATATTTAAATCCCCCGCGGATTTCCCTATTCCCACTTTAAAAATTAGCATGCCCCTTCCGAAGAAGGGGCCAGTGTAGACGTAGCCAAGTTGTATTTCTTATTTTGACTTTGTCCTGCAGTGTAGATGTACCTTTTAAAATCATATTACTGTATACAGAGGTGGTCAAACTGCATAGTGTTCAACATGGAGGAAACTTGTTTATCTTCAGTGGTGGTCCCTATCATAATCTAAAAAAGAGAGAGTAAGGACCGACAAAGAATGAGTGGGGATGAAATGCATATATTTATATGACAGCTATCAGTCCAAACAAATACTTATCAGTGACCAGGAACACACAAGCAACTTCCTATAGATTAGGCTAGAATACTTTGTTATCATGTCAGTTGTTAGGCACCAAAATTTCTGCTGTAAAGCACCTGGTATGTTGCTGTGTTGCAATTAATCTTAATACTATGCTATATTGCTTGGTTTTTAATTCTCCCTGCTTTGAATTCTTGTTTTACTGACAGAAATTCATAGAATCATAAAGAATAGGATTGGGAAAGACCTCACAAGGTCATTGAATCCAACACCCTGCTAAAAACAGGATCATATCCTTGTTGTTGTTCCATATCCATGAGGCTTATTTGCTCTTTGTCCTCCACCTCCTAGGAGAGCCATTCCAAGCCCAGTCTGCTAATAATTCATATTATTTCTATAATGCCATAAGTGTGCAAGTCACCAATTCGTATACACCCTGGGCATAAAATATAGGGTATATACCAAGAAACTTTAAAGTACTGATCTTGCCTCTTATTCACATGAGTATTCCTTACTCACACAAGGGGTCCTACTGAGATAAATGTTCTTGCCTTGATATTAGGAAAATTGTGGATGAAATATGTGGTGAAGAGATGCAACAGAAAATAATATATAGAGAGGGAGAGAGAGCTTGACTTATGCCTTATCAAAAGATCAGGGTAGACATCCAGTTAAGCCCTCAAAATTTGTAATTAAAAATAGGACCTAACTTTGGGTGTCCACATTTGAAAAATTTGTCCAAAGTCAAGTGCTAAAACCCAAGCACAAAAGATAAAGCTTCTGAAAACTATTTTACATAGTAAAATAACCCCCCTCTCAGAGTACGTCTACAATACAGTGCTATTTCAAATTAACTTAATTCGAATTAAGCTAATTCGAAATAACGCATCTATACGCAAAAACTATTTCGAAATGACTGAGTGGACCCTGAACCAAAGTTAAGGCTGGCCGGAACCAGTGCCAGCAAGGCATCAGGTTAGGACTTAATGTGTGGAGCTGCTGCCTGAGGCTAAATGAGCTCCGTGCTTAAAGGGACCCTACCCCCATCCTGGACAGACAGTTCTCAGGGTTCCCCACTTGCTTGTCTAGCTTGATGAGGGACAGCAAAGCAGCCCTGTTTTAGAATGCCCTGAGTGCCCGCACTCAGGAGACCACAGCACTCAGCCACATGGAGCCAGAGCTGCCCCTGGGCACGCCGGTGTGTCTTGTGGGGTCGTTTCCATCAGCCCGGCTGCACTTGCTGCAGGCTGCCATCCAGGGGGTGTTTCGGGGGGGGCTGTCAGATTCCAGGAGGCCCTGAGGGAGAGCGTCCACCCCGAGGAGCCCTCAGAGCCTCCCTGGTCCTCCCCACCGAGGGCTCGTGCCCCATTCCTCCCTCATGTCCTTCCACTTACCCCTCCCTAGCCCCCCTTCCTGATGTCAAAGAAAAGACACGTATGTTCAAAAATAGAAACTGGGTTTATTGAACAAAACTGGGGGGGGGGAATGAACATCTGGGGAGACTGGGAAAAGGAGGTAGAAGAGGGGAAGAGAGAGGGTGGGAGAAGGGAGGGGGAAACCTGGGAGGAGGGAGCTGGAAGAGGGAAGCAAGGGGAAGAAGCGAGAGGGGAAGCTCAGGGCTCAGGGTTGGGGGTCTCGCCAGACCAACTTGACTTTCATGCTAACCTGCTCCTGGGTTCCCATGTGGAGTTTGGTGGCCAGGCTGGCAGCTATCCTGCCACAGACGGCCGCATTCCTCCGTCTAGTGCAGAGATCATGGACGTTGGGAGCACCCCCCCCCCCCCCCCAAACTGAATAAGTTCCATGATCTCTACCCTGGACCGGAAGGTGCCTGCCTTCTCCAGCCCCTGTCAGGCTCCTGGAAGCTGGCAGACTGCTCCTGGGGAGCAGTGGAGGGCTGGCTGCCAGTGGTTTGCTGGCTCATGTTTTGGGGCCACTGGGTCAGGGGCCCCGGTGGCCACTGCTGGCTCTGGGCTGGCAGGCTTGGAGCTGGCACAGGCACTGCGGCCAGGGTCTACCCCTTTAATGGTTCTGGGGCTGGGGGAGAGGAGAGTAAGTTTTCCTGGTTGTGCCCAAAGTGGCCACCAGGGCTCCCTGGGAAGGACTGGAGGCCCCCTATTTCGAATTAAGTGTCTACACAGCACTTAATTCAAAATAGCTATTTCGAATTTGGTGTTACTCCTCATAGAATGAGGTTTACCAAATTCGAAATAAGGGCTCCACTATTTCGAATTTATTTTGAAATAGCAGTTTGCCTGTGTAGACGCTATTAAAGTTAATTCGAAATAACTGCTGTTATTTCGAATTAACTTTGTAATGTAGACATACCCTCACACACACACAGGTTTTTTTTTTCATTCTGTTATCTACCTCCAATACTTTTAAAGTACCTGGAATTTTATTGAACTTACCAAGAAACTTTATTAATGGACAAAAAACATTGGCCATTTCTGGGAAATTTTATATTTTAGGATAAATAGGAGTTTACACTGAAAATGCCATCTTAAGCATGGCTTTAACTTGTTGCTTTATAATGAAATATCCAATCTAAGCTAATTTGCAGAGCAGCCTGATTGTTACCATACTACTTTTGGGCTAGATTGTCCTTTAACAGCCAGTCCCATGTAAGAGGTAGTGCTAGGGTAGCCAGTTTTGGCTGGATGTGTTCCTGGAGATTTCATCACATGCAAGGGCACGGATAGCCTCAGTGGGCTCCTGGGCAAGTGGGGGATGAGGGTGGGAAGGGCTCCATGCTTCTTGGAGGGGCGGGACCTTAACTGGAAAGGGTGGAGCCGGGGCAGCTAACTTTCTGCACCATCTGGAATGGTCCATAGTGCTCCTCCCTCCCTCCAGCCTTCAGAGCTGCCCAGAGCACATGGTGCTGTGGTGTGGCACTTCCATAGTGATTTAAAGGACCCTAGGCCCCGTTACAACTGCCTCCCCCTGTCAGCAGGCCTGATCACATGACATAATATTTAATACCTGGAGACTCCAGGTCAATCCTGGAGAGCTGGAAATCCTAGCTCTACCACTCCAGCAGCCATGGAAGGATTGTGCCTAAAACAGGAGGTAAGTAATCTGCTGCTGGCCCTTCCCAGTAGCAGAATATTACACAATTAGCCAATTAGGCCGTCATAAAACGGGATTTTCAGATCTCTCCTCCATGTTGGTCTTCTCTCCTGAGTCTCCGGTCTCTCGCTCCGTGTCTCTTTCCCCTCTCTCTCTCTCAGCTCTCCTCTACGTCCTGCCTCTCTCTCCATCTCTCTCTTTCTCTTCTCTTCCCCTTCCTGCCTCTCATTCGGGGGACTGTGGAGCCCAAATGGCTGTTGGGCTCTGTGCTCCCCATGCTGCATGGGGAATGCGGAGCCCAAACGGTCGCTTGCGCCACTTGGTCCCGCGTGGCGGCCCAGCTGAGCGGCGCAGAAGTCAGCCAAGTGCCACTGCGGGAGGCGAAGTGGTGCAGGGAGGTGACGTTCACAGCCAGAGGGCAGGGCCTGGAGCTGCTGTCACCGCCCTGCCCCCCTTCCCCTCCCACTGTGGCACTTGGCTGACTTCTGTGCCGCTCAGCTGGGCCGCTACAGGGGAGCAAGCAGAGCAACCGGCTATTTGGGCTCCCCCGCAGCAGCCTGGCTGAGCGGTGCAGAAGTCAGCCGAGCACCACGGCGGGAGGTAAAGGACATGACTCAGGCAACAGCGCCACCCAGAGGGAACAGCCAGCATTTCAGCAACAGCGCCGCCCACAGGGAACAGTCAGCATTTCAGGCAACAGCGCCCCCAGAGGGAACAGTCAGCATTTTGGCATTACAATCTCACAGACACTGGGCTACTATACTATACTATACTATACTATACTATACTATACTATACTATACTATGATGCTTCAGTTACACTCCTCTTTTTCCACCTCCTGCCCACAGGTGTGGGAGAAGAAAACATGGGTTACTTTCTTACCACAGACCAGTGAGCAAGGTGGGATAACTTGAGGGGGAGGGGAAATCTTATATCCATTTAGGCCAGTCCAGAATCCTGCCCTTTATGAATTGTGTGTATGTGAACCATTGACCTAGATGGAACTGCAACTGCTCAGTTGTGTGTCATGGGCCACATATCACTAACAAATTATTTGTTGGCACATATGATAGAGACTTGTCGTTATAGAACAGAAGGACTTGAATTCCTCTAGCTTACAATGTAAAGTTCCCAGAGGCAATGGTATGAACCACAGTGACAACTAAGAGTCCCTTAGGTGTCCACAATATTAATGATACTTAAATAAATAATTGGTAGTGTTTCCATTCTTGGGACAGTCTTTATCTTGACGATGGGTATAAGTCACTTTCCCTGTATTTGCAATCTTGTAAAATGTGTAATAATAACTTTATGATTTACCATACTACCATAATATAAATTATAGGTCTGGATTTTGCCACTTTCTAATTCTCTGCTCTACATGATTTGATTATCAAATTCAGAATAACATGGATGGTTCTTATGACCACCAGTCATTACAGTAATAGTGAATGGACTCTAGATACTGTTAGCATTTTCTCATGACATAGATTGCAACACGAGTAAAGGTGCATGATTCCCACATAGGTGACAACAGTAGCAATAAAAAGTGGAAACCCCAGAAAAAAAATATTCTCATTATGATCTCCAGGTAATCATAATTTCTTGGCATTTCCTGGATGTTCTATTGATTTCCAGGTAATCATAATTTCTTGGCATTTCCTGGATGTTCTATTTACCATATAGGTCTAAGACAAATGAAAAACTGAGATGCTGTAGATTCAAACACTATATAATGGTTCAGTCAGAAATCACTTCTGATAAAAATCTGTATGGATTTTTCCAACTGTGAGATACCTTCCATGTATAAAACTATAAGATACACAAATGGCTTAGCAACAGTGCTGACTCTACCACTGTTTATCAGTATTATGCATGTGTGAGTTAAAACTGGTGTCAGTAATGAACTGAACTGAGACTGAAACCAGCGTCTGCTTGTACCTCCTGTTTTCCAAGCCCTTATCAGAAAAGTTATAAATAAGTTGTTTTATCTGAACCCCCTTGGATTATACAAAGCAGCAAGAAATATCCTGCTTTTATTACTGGGATCTGAGATACCTGGACTTTGCACCAAACAAATCTCTGCTGGCTGTAACCTTTGCACAATATCATAAATCTGTTTGCTGCGTGGCAATGAGATCACTGAGCAAAGAACATCTACGGGTTAGTCATGTAAAAATATTCTCTAAGACTAAAGAAGAAGCCACTTTGTACTGTTTCATGCTCTGATTGATTTAAAGCCAGGAGCCCTATTAATCAAGTAAAATATCCATACCTCTGAGCTGTGTTTTGTCCCCAAGTGGTTCATCCATAACTTTCATTACTGATGCTGTATATGCTTTACAAACTGATACGTCAGTTTTATTTGGGTGCACAAAAGCAGCTATTTTCATGGAAGAGAAAGAATTCAATACGTGGTGACCAAAATTGCATATTCATTCTAATATACTGTAGGACTAAATAGAGATGAAAGACATGACTTCTGATTTTTTAATATACTTTTCATCAACATTTTAAATTTATATGGGGAAAACAGGGAAATACAGGACATTTTTATGAATTTCCCCATACCATTTTTCAGTTAGATGAATATAACAATAACCATAGTATCAAGAGCCAGATTTTAAAAGGGATTTAAGTACCAAAAGTTGCAGATAGACACGTAGACTGGGATGCTCCACTGGAGTAAGGCTCTTAACTTCTATTTAGGCTTCCCAACTTTTGTTGAGCTTGTAACTCCTTTTGAGCATTCCATCCTGACTGGGCTTTTCAGAAACACCTAGGCTCCTAAATCCAATTGATTTCAATAGGTGTTAGTTATGTAGGTGCTTTTTGTGAATCCCACTTAGAAACTGACTACATATTTAGATAGCTAATAAACTTGAAAATTTGCCCTGTAAAGGTTAAACTGCTAGGCTTTTCTCCTTGATTTCTTTATGAATACGTTTCTTGGATTAGAAAAATAAACACAAACTATGAGCAAATATGTATGACTTACTACAAAAAAATGACACTGAAAGGAGGCCCAGACACACCCAGGCTGTGTCTAGACTAGCAAGTTTTTCCGCAAAATCATCTGCTTTTGCGGAAAAACTTGCTAGCTGTCTACACTGGCCGCTTGAATTTCCGCAAAAGCACTGACGATCTCATGTAAGATTGTCAGTGCTTTTGCGGAAAAACTATGCTGCTCCCGTTCGGGCAAAAGTCTTTTGCGCAAAAGGGCCAGTGTAGACAGCAGAGATTTCTTTTCCGCAAAAAAGTCCCGATCACGAAAATGGCGATCGGGGCTTTTTTGCGGAAAGCGCGTTTAGATTGGCCACGGACGCTTTTCCGCAAAAAGTGCTTTTGCGGAAAAGCATCCTGCCAATCTAGATGCTCTTTTCCGAAAATGCTTTTAACGGAAAACTCTTCCGTTAAAAGCATTTTCGGAAAATCATGCCAATGTAGATGTAGCCCCAGATTTTGTGAACTGCCAGGGTTTGTTTTCATATAATTTGGACAGGGTAACTCAGAAGAGCAGCAATGCACAGAACTGTGTTCAGTGAATTTTTTTTGTGAAGATAAGATTTGCATTGTTAAGGAATATAATCCTACTGGGTCAAAATCGGTGCCAGTGCAAGAGAGCGTAGTTCTACGCATTAGTCCCTGACATACAAGGTCAGAACTTTGCCCATTTGGCTCTGAATCTCTTCACGGCTATACAGGTGTGAATCAGAAGTAACTTTACTAAAGTCAAAATCTGTGAATGAGAAATCAGCATGGTTATTCTTAATAATGATAGTGTCATGGTTGAAGTAATGGCCTCAGACTTTGGAAACCAGAGTTCAAATCCTGATTCTGCCGCAAACTTTCTGTCTGACCCTGGACAAATTTCTCTACACTCATTCCCCAACTGGGATATTAGTACTTTCCTATCTCACAGAGGTGCTATGAGTATAAATAAATTAATGCCTGTTACTGGGAGGTGCTTGGATACTTTGGTAACAGAAGGGCCTTGTAATAACTTGGAGAAATACATATTAAAATAGTTATGATATTGTGTGGCATGGGAAGACCTAAATATACCTGTAACATTGATATAAATGATTAAAATCTAACTTTAAAAGAGAAACTAAATGAAATTGTAATTATATTGATAGCTACATGTTGTTGTGCAAAACAACAGAGGTAATAATTGAAGGGCAGATTTAGACACTGACATTGGGTGTTTGCTTCAGATTTACAATGGTATGACTGTGATTAGCATCTGTTACTTACTTTAAAATTGGAAACATTTTAATAGGCAAGTACTGAAAGCTTGAAAGCCACCAGTCTTGTAAGTCTTTGGATCTACATTTTTTTCTCTTGACCTGGGCTACTTAAATTTTAGGCAACGTTGTGTAGCTTTGCAAATGTTTTGATAATGGAACAAGCTGTAGAAGAAGAGGGTGGGATTCCCATCAGTGGAATTATTTAATGCTGTATGAGACACAAATCTATCCACTGGGACAGGAATAATCAAACTAGTTATGCCACGATGCAGCGGGGGAAGCTAAATGAAACACCAGAAGACCCTTCTAATTCAAATTAATCTATGATTTGTTTCTGAATGTTATTAGATGATGGGGTATGTGAGATGGCTGTGGGCATGTCCTCACTGAAAACGTCATTCAAGTTATTGACTCTTAACTAATTCCTCCTGAGTTGGCCTTGCTCAAGTGAGAGCAGCCATATGGCAGGTAGCCTCTTGATTCAGTGTTTATAGGTGCCAGCAAGATGATGAGGGAAGGTGGGTGCAGAAAGGGCTCGGTCCTGTGAAAGAGGTAACTCTGCTTTACATGAGGCAGGGGAACTGCTTCGACCACCAACTCCACTGCCAATGGCTGCGGTATCCCTGAATCCCAACTCTGTATCTACCTCTGAGCTCTTATTCTGGCAAGTATCAGAGGGGTAGCCGTGTTAGTCTGGATCTGCAAAAGCGACAAGGAGTCCTGTGTTACCTTATAGACTAACAGATGTATTGGAGCATAAGCTTCCATGGGCAAAGGCCCATTTTGTGAGATGCATGTAGTGGAAATTTCCAGAGCCAAGTATACATATGTAGGCAAGAATCAGGCTAGAGATAATGAGGTAAATTCAATCAGGGAGGATGAGGCCCACTTCTAGCAGCTGATCTAGAGGTGTGAACACCAAGGGTATGATGAAGCCATGTAAATGAGTTTACTAGACGCTCTGTGGTCAACAATGGAAGCCTTTGTTTACCGCTCCATTATGCCTCGTGGAATGAGGATTACCGGAGTGGTCGACAACAGCTTCTGTTGTCGATCGCGGAGCATCCAGACTGCTCCGCTATGCCGCCAAACAGCTGATCAGCACAGCGTGGCGGCCATTTTGATGTAAATGAAGCAGCGATTATTTAAATCGCCACTTCATTTCCCTATGTCTAATAAACTCATCTACATGGCTTCGTCGACGGAGCCATGTAGTCTAGACATACCCCAAGAGAGGAGAAACCTCGTTATCTCTAGCCTGATTCTTGCCTGCATATTTATACCTGCCTCTGGAAATTTCCACTACGTGCATCTGACACAGTGGGCCTTTGCCCACGAAAGCTTATGCTCCAATACATCTGTTAGTCTATAAGGGTACGTCTAGACTATATGCCTCTGATGACAGAGGCATGTAGATTAGACTACCCGGCATAGGAAAATGAAGTGGCAATTTAAATAATCACCGCTTCATTTAAATTTAAATGGCTGCTGCGCTGAGCCGATCAGCTGTTTGTCGGCTCAACGTGGTAGTCTGGACACTCCGCGGTCGACATCAAAGGCATTTGTCGACCTCCCAGGATGAGGCATATAGTCTAGGTGTACCCTAAGATGCTACAGGATTCCTTGTTGCTTATTCTGGCAAGTCACCTTAGTGTGATGATGCCAGCTGTATCAATGGTGGAATCTAGGCCTGGCTGGGATGAGTGAGTTGCTCCTTACACTATCAATGGTGGGTGCTAAATCTGGGTCTGCCAGCTGGTGCATAGGATCACAACGACACTCACTCACATTTTTCCTGGCTGCCCCTCCATCATAGTGGCCAGACCAAATCTGAGCGAATGGCATTGCGATCTCTGTGCCAGGCACAGAAGCACTCCAGTGCAACCTGCCTTGACTTGATAGCTGTAGATGTAGTTGCACCCACAGACCTCAGCTAAAGCTGCTCCTGGCACAGTAAAAAATAATACTTAAATTTCTGAATTCACATGGCACCTCATCCATTTGTGTGTGACACGACGACTTCAGGGGATGCCTGCCTTCTTCCTATGGAACTTGAGGTGCAGTAAGCTGAGCTGCTGTATTAATTCTTTTCCAGTAAATTGTGGGAGAATTTGTTTGTCCTTTCTGGGCTTATGGGAAGGAATCAACGGATTCTAGCCTTCTCTCACACTGCAGGGTGTTCATGCTGGTAGGTGTCAAGCTTTTCACACAAGTTTAAGTCTATTCCACTTCTCAAACCACTTTACCCAAATACAAACATCATCACACTTGAATTGAGGTTTTTTTGTGTGTGGATGGGACTCAAAGTAGGAATAATACTCAAATTAGAACTTGATTTAACTTGGAAGTGGAGACAAGCCCTGGGAGCTGAAGAGATTCTTAGACATAATGTATTGGGCATCAAAGGAGAAATCCTGGCCCCATTGAAATCAATAGCAACACTCACCCATTTATGCCACTGGGATCAGGATTTCACCCCAAAAATCTTTATTAAAGGTCTGATAATATATTCTTCCATATGCAGAATTTGAAGGCTATGAGCATTCTGCATGCAAAAATACTGCAGAATAAGGTAAATAACTTCCATTCAAGGAATTCCAGGGTTGAACTGAAATAAAAATAGCAAAGAAGAGAAGAGTGGAGTGAACCCCACAGTAGTAATTGTAAGTGATTTTTATTTCAAACTCTTGATATACTAAAAGAAGGGAAAAGCTTTGACTGAATGGTAAAGTTTGTGCAATATAAACCTAAAATGTTTACAATATAGTTTAACATTACCTAATGTGACCTCAGAGCATTTGCAAATGATCACCTTTCTCTCTGTCAATTCTGTGTTTCCATTTTCCTTAAATCTATTAACTGTGAGCTCAATCCCACATTTCATACACCAGCAGAACTCAGCTTAAGTCTGCGGGAGTTTAAAATAAGCAATGAATACTGGGCCAGGCCCCAGTTGTAATATTTTATACCATCTTCTCCCTTAAATTTGTTTCTCTTTGCAAAGCAAATAATAATAATAGTATCCCAGTTTCTAGAAACATTCTCAGATTAAAATATGCCTTTCTGAAAAGCAATGATTAACCTACATCCTCCTTCGTGGAAGAGCCAAAACCTTCTGTTTTGCAATACAACTAACATGTGCAAGACCCCTCCCCCGCCAAAAAAAAGCAAACAAAAAAGATCAACCAACAGCCCGCAAGTCAGAGTGAAGTTTGTATAAAGCCACAACAAGTTCTACTAAAGTACCATGCCATGATTAAAATCCCATGTAAACTTGGAATATCTTCACTGAAGTAAATGACGTTCACCAGTGTCAAACTGATGTAGGATCAAAATCACACACTATATTTTTGCACAGAAGTATATGAAGTTTTCTACCATCTGCTTTTAGTTAACTGAATATTTTAATAGTTGGAGTAAAATGGAATTATTCAAATATTCTAATATGTAGAATATTTTATGAAATCCAGCATGAACAATTTTTCCAATTTCCATGTTACTCTTTGTTACTTTGTTTAAATATTATATTAGGCAAAACTTCAAAGCATTAGTGAATCATCCTACAAAGCTAAACAGCTATTTTTCATGTAAATAATGATAAGCTGTCTGTTTTATCAATCACTGAATAAAAACTAATAGAGATCTGTTTAAAGCTTGGCCCCAAACTCCACTCCCAACTCCAAATTTCATGACTTGGCATGTGAAATTGTGTATGAAATTAACATGACATTTAAGCTGAGAGCAGAAGCAATATACTGAGTATTGATCATACTCCTGCAATACTTCTGCTTGTCTCATACTCTTCCCTACATGGGTCTACATTCAGAGCATTAAGCAATACTCTACACTCTCATTGTTTCTCTGGTCTGAGCAATCAAAGGGTAGGTCTACACAATGCACTTATTTCAAAAAAAGCTATATTGGAATAATAACTCCTATAATAGCTATTTTGAAATTGCTCATCCACGCTACAAATGCCCATCAAAATAGAGCAGATCTATATTGAAATAGAGTGTCCACATTGATTGGAGGCCTCCCATCATGGCTTCTTGGGCAATATGGCATCGATCTGTCCGCATGACAACATAGTGGCACCCGGCCCGCACCATAAGATGGCATTGCGTTGCAGCCTTCCATTACCAGTGCCATATTTAATGATGTCTCATGAATAGCCGTTTTTTTGAATATTTCATCAATATTCAGGCCGCTGGTTTTATCCCAAGGCTCGTATTTTGCCAGCCTTTGAGATAACATTTTTCTAAGAACGTTCATGTCCTCTGGCCATCCGTTGACCATTCTCTGGCTATTAGATTTAAAATAATTATTTCTTTTGTTTTTTCCTGTTTTGTTATAGTTGTTAGGGTTACATGCAGCCACTTTCCTAGTGCTTTTTACAGTGGGCTGTGCAATCTGTTGTAACTCATACACATCCTGAATCTTGTTTTCCAGTGCTACCATAGAGATGTTTCTTACATCTATTGACCCAAGTGTAAGCCTTAATCCAGGTGACAATACTTGATAATAGATTTCTTTCAGTTCCGGGGTGTGATATGTAACCACATGCCCCCTCTGCTCTCCCATATCACTTAACCAAAACAGCAGCTTTTTCCGCATGAAATACACATCTGGTCATTCATGCTTCTGTTGTTTCTCAGCATACATCCATCCCATTATATTTTCATGTAGCTAATACATTCTTACAATACTTACAGATCAATTTGTTCACCGTGTACATTATTTAATACATGATATGGTAAAGCATTCATTTCATCTGCTGGCATGCACTCTCTTAACAGCAAAATTACATCTTCATAAGATATGTTTGGAGTCATAGACAATTTGGCCTACCAACTCAAAGCTGTTTCCCTGTTGCACACTCCCAGCAGCTTCCCCAGGGCATGTGCCTGTTCTGGGGAAAGCACTTTACTTTCCTGTTTGATAACCCGGAGGGTTCTGTCCCCATAAGATGTGACAGTGATAGTAATAGGAGCCATTGCACTTCCCACCCCTCCTTGTTCTATTTGAGGGGCTGATGGTAGAGCACACAGATTTACATCATAATCACATCCCCACTGAATACTGCCCGGTTGAATAGCAGCAACCAATCCTTTTGCCAATGTTATTTCCTTTTTCAGATGTTGAATTTGACTTTTACAGGCCTCATGACTGATTTCAGCCTGCAAAACACTGGCCTCTTTTAAACGCTGTCTAACAGCAGCCGGAGATTCTTTGAGCTGCTGATCCTTCTGCTCCACCTCCCTCTCAGCCTCGCTAGTTCTTCTGTGCAGATCCCTCAGCTGTGTCTCCAACTGAGTGATTTGTGCACTTAGTCCATCAACCAGAGTGGAACTGTTATTGTGTTCCAAGGGTCTCTACTGTAGTTGATTTTCCAGCAGATCCTTGTCTGCTATGGCCTGTTCTAACTAGTGCACGCTTCCTGTGTTTCTTTGTGGGATGGGGCTTAGAGTTACTGTACTGCTACCTCAAGGTAGTAAATCAGTGAAGCGAATCCTCCCCCAGGAAGGATTCCCTCTCCCAGGGATTGGACCCTTTCCCAAAACAATCAATTGCGGACTCCAAAGAATTTTTATTTGGCAGCATGGTCCATTTCTGAGGGCCAAATGTCTTGCTGGTCATCCTGGTTCCTATAAGTTGCTTACCTCAATTCACCCTATTAAAGCAAGGCCTGAAACCAAAACCTGCTATAACCCCTGAGATCAATGGATCTCAATCAGGCAAAAAGGAAAAACAAACCCAGTGGTGTACGCACTAACCCGTTATGATAGGCCCAACAAGTAAAAAGGACACAGACTGAAGAGCAAGAGTGAAAAACAGCAGTTGGTATGCCTTTGGAATGCGGTCGGAAGAGTCTGATGATCCACTTCTGGCTATAACTGACCCGAGTAGGCCTAGGCCTCGAATAGCTGTGCTCGAGCCTGGTACCCGGAACAGACAGGGACACATTACCTAACACACAAAAAGTAATGCAGTGGCTGGGTGTCCCCAAGCACCCTACAGCACTAAATGCCACTAAGCTGTAATTATTAAAACTAAGGTGGGGAGGAGGGTGTCTATGGTCCCATAGCGCCAAAAGGAAACTTCCAAACACAGTGAGTGATCCTTCCTCGAATCACAGGACTGTAGTTCTGACACAAAGCTATGTTGTTAAATGCTGTGTTGCAGCACAGTTTATACAAGTCTAAACTGGCTGACTGGACCTGGTGAATAGCCAATCTTCACCGGGTCCTGCCGCGGTCGCCAATCTGTTACCCCAGAGACTCACGTAAGCAACTTGATACTGTTTGCTAACTATGATTTTTGAGTGTCTCTGCACAGAAGTGAGGTTCAGCCTGGCACTCCCGTATCTAATCACTAGCAAGAATGACACAGCCAGGGTATGTCTACACTACCCTCTTAGTTCGAACTAGGAGGGTAATGTATGCATACCGCACTTGCTAATGAAGCCCGGGATTTGAATTTCCCGGGCTTCATTAGCATAAGCGGGGAGCCGCCATTTTTAAATCCCCGCTGCTTCGAACCCCGTGTAGCGCGGCTACACGGGGCTCGAACTAGGTAGTTCGGACTAGGGTCCTATTCCGAACTACCGGTACTCCTCTAATGAAGCCCGGGAAATTCAAATCCCGGGCTTCATTAGCAAGTGCGGTATGCATACATTACCCCGCTAGTTCGAACTAGCGGGGTAGTGTAGACATACCCCCAGAGTCCAGAATAAATTTAAACTAAATTATATTATAATTTGAATAAACACAGCAGTTAATGACATAAAACAGCAACCCCTAACACTTTGTTTTACAAAGCCAACACACGAAGAAATAGAGGATAGTAAAGAAAACCCCAAAAGTAAACGACTTTGCAATTGGTAGGTGGTACAATGGAGGAACCGGACAGGATTAGGGTAAGTTCCTCAGGACCTTCAATCCTAGGATTACTTATAGCGTGTGGGGAGGAACACCAAGTGGTCCCTCAAGGATTCTAGATGGTATTAGAATGGAGCAATTCCAGAAAGGCCTGGGCCTTCGCCACAGCAGTCCAAAATGTCCGCAAATAGCTGCTCTCGCTTTTAGTTTCACCTATGCTTGGGCATTCACCACAACTCAGGACCTGGACAGCTAAGGTGTTAACCAGTTATGTTGGCGAGGACCCTCAGTCTCTAGCTGACACTCCCACACGCAGTAGCTGAGCCTTCACTACAGTATACACTGAAAGATGTCACAGAGGCCTGAGGATCTCACCACCCTTGAGTCCGATGAAGCAGCAACCATGGAACAGGAGGAACTCAGGAACCAAGGACGAAGCAATCTGAGCCCTTAAACAGTCCTTGGTGGGAAAAGGAGGTTTGTGCTGTGTGCACATTAGATGGTGCAGAGTGCAAACAGTTAGTGCTGAGTGCAGATCAAATTATGGTAAGTGACGTGTGCACCTTTTAGTACAGGGTGCAACAGTTCTTCTGGTGGGAAAATCCAGTCCATACCAGTTCCTTTGCCTCAAACAGTCCCAATAGTTCAGAGACGATAAAATGGAACTGAGAATTCAAAATGGAAGTTGGATTGCACTGTCCATACCAGCACATAACACCACTCAAATTAATCCCAACACCCTGCAGAGGAAGAGAAACTGTAGAGTTTTGAGGGGCGTAGACAGAATGGCCTCCAGGGCAACCGTAAGAAGCCTTGGAGACAAATTATTTCAAAATAAACACAGCTGTGCCATCCACACACTCCCTATTTCAAAATAACTATTTTGAAATAGGCTTTATTCCTCGTGAATTGGGGTTTATTATTCTGGAATAAGAAGCCTGTTATTTTGAAATCATTTTGAAATAACAGGCTTGCTGTGTAGATGCTCATCTTGTTATTTCAAAATAATATTATTTATTTCAATATAACTCTGCAGTGTAGAAGTGCCCATGGGAATCTTGATCAAGAGGCAGGAGTTGCAAAAGGAGAAGATGCTAAACCCTGGAGTAGAAAGGAGGCAAGTAGGAGGAATACTGAAGGAAATAGGAAAGATAAGATCTATGAGACAGCTTGATACACTGTATAGCAAAGTATAAAACCAGGAGAACAATTTTGAATTGGATATTCAAGTGCCTGGGAGCCATTAGAACTGTTTGATAATAGGGAGAGATATGGTCATACTACATTATACAAAAGAAAAGAGAGACTAAAATAGATCAGAAATATGGAGTGTTTGATTATGATTATGATCCAAAGAGTTTAAAGTTTTGCATCTTAGAGAAAAGGAGGATTTGGAGATTTTTATTGTAGTATATGTAGTAAGTAATCATGATAATATAATACTTATATGACCTCTTCGTCAATTAATTTCAATGCACTTCAGTCTTTAATATATTTATCCTCACATGTATATTTTCCCATAAGGTTAGGACATTCTGCTATCCCCAATTTACAAATTGGGAACTGAGACACTAAAGCCTGGTCTATACCAGACCAAGCAAGTCAGCTTAGGGTAAGCAACTCCAGCTACACAAAATGCATTGCTGGAATCGGCTTATCTTAAGCCAGGCTGTTGTGGTGTCTATGCAGTGAGAGGCCGGTGGAAGCACACACTCCCATCAGCTTCCCTTACTCCTCGCAGAGGGAGGAGTACTGAATGCCGGTGGGGACTGCCCTTAGCATTTGATTATGGGGGTCTTTGCTAGACCTGCTAAATTGAACGCTAGAAGATTGACCTCCAGAACATCAAACTTCTCGTAAGTATAAAGATACTTTCAATGACTTGCACAAGATCACACAGGCAGTCTGTGGCAGAGTAGGAACTGAACCTAAATCTTCCAAGGCCACTGCCCTTGTCACTGGGCCAAAATGATGAGCCTTAGACAAAGATCTCTGTACTAATCAGTAATTGGGGGAAAGGTTCTATCATGCCATTGCTTATTACAGACACAAAGTTTAGATTTAATTAATTATGTGCTATTTATTCTAATCATAATGTTGTAGAAAGAGGTTAGAAATTGATCTGTTACTACTTGGAAATGAATCTTGGACCAGCATCTTTGTAATTATAAGCCATTCTCTCGAGAGACCATTGTTTTTCCTTCCTCATCACCTTCCCACTTTCCCCTCCATCATTGCAGTATGTGCGAAATCTAGGGCCCAATCATGCAAATATTTATACATATGCTTAAGTTTAAGCATGTGCGTGTTTACAGGACTGAGACCTTAGGCCTTGATTCAGGAAAGCTCTTAAGCATGTATGTAAGTGCCATTGACTTCAGAGGGAGATAAGAGTGTACTTACAATTAATCGTGTGTTTAAACACAATTATTGAAAGTGTGGGTGGAGCTTTCTATAATCAGAGACTCAGATTGCCCAGAAAAGCTTAAAGAGACCAGTTATATGTGCTGTGAGGTGCCCACTACAGTTTTGAGGGCTGTAAAACAATAGATAATAAGTGATAGCTAATATTAATAAGATAATGGACAAAATACAACTATACAAAAATGTCGGTGGCTTCTCCTTATGTAACTCTATATCAGTGAAAGACCAAGGGCTGTACTGAATTAAACGTCATGCTCGATATCTTATCTCCTGAACTTTTATATTATTGGGTTCAATGCACAATCTTTGTTGCAGTTATGTAATACAGTATGGTACATGCAGCACGTGCACACTGTGAGGCTACCAGATATTCTAGTGTTTACTATGTTATACACAGAGGGTCCACAACTATACCCGGAATTATTTGACAAATGGCACATAATACCGTAAAGGAAACATTCTTTTATACACTCATTATCATACATATCTTTATTTAACGATACATGCACAAATGTACAGAGTTGAGTCAACACTGACTTCATTTCCTGTACAGTTAGACAGTAGCCCATGTGCAAAACAGAAAAATGTGATCAAGTTGCAGTTTCCTAATATCTAGGTTGGATATTAGGAAACACTGTTCCACTAGAAGGGTAGTGGAGCACTGGAATGGGTTACCTAGAGAGGTGGTGGAATCTCCATCCCTAGAGGGTTTTAAGTCCCATCTTAACAATGCTTTGGCTGGGATGATTTAATTGGCATTGATCCAGCTTTTATGGGGGGGAGGTTGGGCTCTATGACCTCCTGAGCTCTCTTCCAGCCCTAGGATTCTATGATCTAATAGAGCCTGAAGAGACTTCTGAAACAAAAGCAAAAGAGATCTGGAAATGCTGTGCTATGTCTGAATTTAATAATACCCAATATACTGACTTTGCTGCCTCCTTTTCAAAAGCAACTCCTCTTAAATCTTCTTTAGAATTTTATTTACAATATTGTACTGTTCACTCTTCTTCATGGTACAGTAATTCCTCATTTAACACTATAGATGCATTTCTGAAAATTTTTGTGCTAAGCGAAAACGTGCTATGCGGGGTCAATTTTCCCATTCAAAATAATGGAAAAGGTGGGGGTTGCATTTCAGGTGGTGGTGGCAAAGTCAATTTTTTGTTGGTGCTCGGTCATCACCATCAACATTAGATATCTAGCAACACAAGATCTCTAGCAATACAAGTTGCCGCGGTTTGTTAAAACACAAAGACAAACACATGAATGAGCGGAGGAGCGCTGTGACCACGTGTATTCATCCACTCATGCATATTACCACTGTTTTCACCAACCTATATCACTGCATGAAGTAGTCCGCCACTGGATTATTTTTGTGTTATTTTGGGGATGCTCGTATTGTTAAAAAAAGTTCCCTAAAAAAAATCGTGCTATTGAGAAAATGTATTAAGTTAAATAAGTAATTACTGTATCTCCAAATGGGTCAAAAAGAGAGAATTGATATCTGCTGGACAGGGAGCAAAGTGAAATAAAAAAATCATTGTTTTACATATTATCATTACCCATCAGAGGAGGTTGATATGGCTTGGGATTCTGTAGGGAAAGACAGAAATTAAACCGTGTTCCTAAACTGTGCTGATCAGGTAAAACTTTGTATACCAATAATGAAATTTATCTTTATAGCTAGCAACAATGACAAATCATATTGCTTCCTTGCTTCTTATACCTGGAAATCCCTGGTTTTTAGGACATTTAATGCTGCAGCAATTCAGAGTTAGAGAAATAAATAGTTAATAATGAGAGCAGAAACATTCGGTGTAGAAACACTGACCACCGAACTAATGTTTAACTAAAATAAATTTGTCCTAGGTTTTCCTTGGCAGAATTTCTAGGACACTGAAAAGCACACAGAAGTATACCCATCATTCTGTGCTTATTTGCTGTCAATCATTGGCTGAAAAATATTGAAAAATAGGTGTAGTATCTTTTTTTTTTCAAACAGAATGTGTTTGAGAAACATAGGACTAGAAGGGACTTGTAAGGTATTCTAGTCCAGTCCCCCGAACTCAGGGTAGGACGCAGGGTAGGACTAAATATTATCTAGACCATCCTTGTCAGATGTTTGTCTTACCTGCTCTTAAATACCTCCAGTGGTAAAGATGCCACAACTTCACTAGGCAATTCATTCCAGCGATTAACCACCCCGATCATTAGGCAGCTTTTTCCTAATGTCCAATTTAAACCACCCTTGCTGCAACTTAAGTCCAGTGCTTCCTGTCCTATCATCAGAGATTATGGAGAACATTTTTTTCTTCCTCTTCCTTTTAATTACAGAATCTTTTATGTACTTAAAAACTCTTATGTACCTTCCCCATCTTCTCTTTTCCAGAAGAAACAAACCCAATTTTTTCAATCTTTCCTCACAGTCATGGCTTCTAAACATTTACTCATTTATGTTGTTCTTTTCTGGACTTTCTCCTATTTTTCTACATCTTTGCTGAAATGCGGTGCCAGAAATGGATACAGTATTCCAGTTGAGGCCTATTTAGTACAGAGCATGGCAGAAGAATTACTTCTCATGTCTTGCTTAAAACACTCCTGTTAATACATCCAAATATGATGTTTGCTTTTTTTTGTCAGTGTCACTCACACTGTTGACTCCTTTAGCTTGTGACCCACTATGACCCCCAGATATCTTTCCACAGTCTTCCTTCCTAGCAGTCATATCCCATTTTGTATGATTGTTCCTTCCTAAAGGGAGTACTTTGCATTTGTACACATTGAATTTCACCCTTTTCAGTTAAGATTATGATGGGGCGCGGTCACAGAAGTTTCCTGGGAATGGTTCCCCAGTGTGCTGATCATGCCACTAACACCCACCTTTTTGTTCTCTGGGGCTCCCACCACCCTGTCCTGCTGGGCAAGATCTTCTGGTCTCCCCCAGATGAGGCACAAAGCTGGGTTAACTGCTTCCCTTCAGAGCAATGCAGACTCTGAACCATTTCAGCTCTGGAAGAATGCAGTTCTTGGGCACAACACCCAGGAAACCAGTTCCCAAATGGGACCAAAAAACCCCAAATAAATTTGTCTTCCTCTTTATAAAAGTTTTACACTGTGAAAGCTCATTCAGGTAAGCCCCCTTTATCACTGAAAGAGAGATATGCACAATGGTTGTTCCCTCAGGTACCAATTATTTACAGTAGGCTTTAAGTGGCTACAAGTGAAAACAGACAGATCAAAGTAAGTTACTACTCTAAAATGAATAGAAAATGCATAGCTAATTCTAATTCACTAAAAAGTTATACAAATTATTACCCTAGCTGTTCTTATTTCAGACAGAATCAGGTCAGAGACAAGCTCTTTTACTCTGAGTTGGGTCCCCAGACCTCTTTGTACCTTAGTGTGCCAGGTTGTTCCCCGGGCCAACCGAAGACAAAGGGCTGATAGCTTCCCATTGGTTAAATACACTATTATCCAGGGCAGGAATCTTTTGTTTTACATCCCCACTTCCATGGAAAAACACCAGGGTCAAAATGGAATCCCAGTGACAGGTGGTATGGTAACATGTTTTCCTAGGATCTGAAGCCCAGTGGGTTAGCTTACCTTTGTTATATTCACTGCTTTGTAAAATATTTTGTTTTATTATATTCAACAGTAATGCAAGAAACCTACAGGTTTGACTCTGGTAAGCCATTGGCTTTAGCAGTAAACATGAGACATAAGACTTGTAAACTTTGGCATAGATAAATTTAAGCAACTCATAAGTCATAAAGAACAGGAAGTACGATGTAAGGGGAGTCTTGGTCATATGACATCAACTGACCAAGGAACAGGAGCTGACACCTGGAAGGTTCTTGATGGATCATCTAACCACAAATGTGTGATGGCAATGACCTGATGTATATTATAATAGGTTTAAATCATAGATATACTATCCTATAGGAAAAAGGACACCTTAGCATTTGCAAGAGGAGGAAATACATATAAGGAATAAGGGTAACCACCGATTAAATATGCATTAGACATGGTAACATCAGCATAACATGTTATAGAAGTAGCATCCCAGTACAGCAAAGGTAGAAATGTAGAGGAGGAGCCAGAATGATGGCCACTAGTGAAGATGAGGAAGGTGACAGTAATGAGTAAAATAAGAGCTAACATCCAGGTTGTTCTGCAAGGCATAGTCTGAGTGTGGATGTTGCAATGTACTTTCTGTATTATTTCTATGCACCTTGCGGAGTTGGTGTGTATATCTTTAAATAAATTATGTATTTGTAAATATAAAAGAGTTTTTGTAGTGTGAGTGTTGCACCTGTGCACATCAGGGTTCCGAAATATAAAATAATAGAAACAACCCTCAGAGTAATATATGTTAATCTTTCTATCAGGCTACTGTCTAGATCTGAAGGACAAACAAGGTTGTTTGCAAGTTGTTAAATTGATCACCAAGTCATTAAGGCTTTCAGGGTGGGGGAGATACACCAGTAATAGCTTTTATTAGCACAACTATAAACAGTCTCATTCTTCATACTTCTAACTTCACATGCAAAAATGATAAATGCACCAAAACAGGACCCATATATCCAGCAGATTGTAACATTAAAATGTATAGATTACATGAGATATTTTGCCTAAAGTATCTTCAAGTTATGCATATCCATATTCATAAGCCAATTTTCATAAAGCATGGGTTGAAATGTCACAATGACCATTTCTCTAATTATTCCAGAGCATTTTGAATTATAATCTTTTCCTCCAAATACTTGCAATCTCTCCCAGCTTGGTATCATCCACAAATATTTTAAGTGTACTCTCTATGCCATTATGTAAATAATTGATGAAGATATTAAACAGAACTGGACCAAGAATTAATCCCTATGGGGCTCCACTTGTAATACCCTTGCAGCTTGACTGTGAAACATTGATATCTGTCTGGGAAGAGTTTTTCAGCGAGTTATGCACCTGTGTATACTAGCTCCATCCATGGTATATTTCCCTATTTTGTTTATGAGAAGGTCATACAAGACAATATCAGAAGCCTTATTAAAGTCAAGACATATCACATCTATCTCAACCATTCACAAAGCTTTTTACTGTGTCAAAGAAAGTTAATAGGTTCGTTTGACATGATTTGTTCTTGACATACTCATGCTGATTGTTACTTATCACCTTATTTTCTTCTTACTATTTATTACTTACTACTCATGACTTACTAGTCATTATTTTACACTATTTATTAATGTATCCATTTCACAAAGGTTTTAGAAAAAGACATGTGTTTGCTTTCTCTTCAACATCTGCTAAACTCTCTCATGATGAATGAGAACCCAAAACAATCTGTGTCTAATATTTTTCTCTTTTTAAACAATACCTCTTTATTTGTAAATATTCGGCTTCCACATATCATCAGAGGGATCCGAAGTGCAAACCTTACACTAAAGGATTGTTTGGCAGCGTGGCACATGTGATGGTGTTATCAGTGAGAAAGATGAGGTGTGGCAGTGAACCAGTTGGAGCCAGACCAATAACAGCGAGGGATATGCACAAATTGGGAGAAGGGACAAAATGCCTCTGGCCCGAGGGTCAAAGTGATGGGAAGGAGGGGGAAACCGAGCTCCTGTTGGGTCTGGGTAGGAGGAAGAAAGAGTGAATTCCTGAAAGAGCCAGATGGGGAGGGAGGGGAATGTTCGTTAGAGTGGGAAGCAACATTGTTCAATTTCTACACATACCTCTGACTACAACCAATGCACCAGGATATGTGAATTTCATTTATTTTAACCTGAAGTCTTCCAATCGACATGAAGAGTGATGGCCACATGGCATGCCTGTGTTGTTACCAGTCCCACTCCAAAATAGGAAAATGCAGAAAAGATAAAGTCAAAACAACCACCATTTTCCCCCACCGTCTGTTTCCTTTGACTTGTTTTTGTGTAGGAGCAATAAAGGCACCTAGAATGTAAAGACTTGTGCACAGATTGCCTATGGCCCTGTTATGATTTTCTATCTGCGAGCAAAGCCTGCCTACACTGTAAACTGGAGCTGCAATTGCAGCTTGGGTAGGCATAGCAATGTTAGCTTTAATCTAGTAGGCAAAGGTAATGAAGATCAAACAGTAGAATCTTCAACAAAATCTAGCAATGAAGTTACATACCTAAGGTCCCCAGGTGGGCCTGAATGGTCTGTGCTGCAAAAACATCTTTGATGGCAAATGTAGGCATAGCCATAAGCACAAAAGATGAAACCCTCACTCTGCTGCAAGCAGTGGCAAAACTCCCAGTAAGGATGGGGTTTCATCCAATGTGCACAGCGCATTCCTAATTCAAAAAGTAAGCAAATGGACTTCTCATTAAAGAAAGTCCTAGTAACACACCAAGCCAAAAGCATTAGTTCTTTGAAAGAGAGTGATGCAGTTTACATGCCAATAACAGACTTGCTTTTGGTGCCTATGAAGGATCCAGATGCCACAGCAAAAATGTCTCACATTCAGACATCTGGGTTGACTGATCACAGTTCAAAGGGAAATAATTAATAAAGAAAAAAAGTGGTAAAGTGTTGTTATTTATGTAATGGCAGCACATTTTATAGCCATTAAAAGCAGTACTTAAAATAATGAAAAGCTGGTTTCATTTTGTACAGTACTGATTCCATTTTTTCCCCCAAGGAAAAAGTAGAAAAAAAAATAGAACTAATTATTTGCAGATTAGAAGGGCCAGAGAGTTTCAAAATTAGGACATAATGTGAAAATAGTGAAAGTGTTAATGATTTTTTTCTCATTTTCCAGCCACATATACAAAAGACTTAATATTTCCTTATACATCTCTGTCAGAGTTATGTGAATAAATTAAAACCTCCAGAGATTTCATGATTTACTACTGAGATATCATTTTAGGTGCACCGGAACCCGTGTCTGGGTGCAGTGCTCCTGGATTTTTCTCTCCAGTGCAAGAGAGACCTTGAACTCTTCAGCTGAATTCAAATGAAAAGAAACCCTCTGTGGCTATTTAAGTCACTTTGCTACTCGTCAGTGGCCCTTGCTACAGGCAGTCCAGGAGCTGTTCTTGTCTGCATAGGAAGTGTTCCCTGAAAAATTGTTCTGTGCACTATAAACAAAGGGTGGTCGTTTTTTTTTTTATGTTGCTTTTCTGTCCTATTTTTAGTGGAATGGTGACTCTGCCCAAGGATTGCAATGGCGTATTTATTATGGGATAAGCCCAGGAAATCATCCTCATTGTCCAGTAGTTTCCAATGCCATTTCTTACAATGAAAGAGTTGGCAAGTCTGGAGCAAATGCTCATCACTTTAGGTTGATGATACAGGAAACAATGGAAGCCAAGAAAATCATTTTTCTTGCAGTTATTATCAGTGGCGGTATTTGTTCATGATTCTAGTTTTAAGGTTCTAGAAGACTATAGCACAGTTGCACATTACTGAAGAGGCATGCATTCCTGGTGAGACATTTCTCTAGTTCACAGATGACTGACATCCAACACTCTAAGTATAATATCTGGAAGCATCACTGTGTGTGTGAATTAGAGCTTTCTTCCTCTGGTCTGCATGCCTCAAACATGACCAAGGATTCATGGGTTCACATTTACGATTTAAGTAAGGAGATAACTTTTACATATGAACTTAGTGCTTGTTTAAGGTGAACAAACTGCCCTGAGCAACAGCAATGCAATTTCCTTCAACAGCAATTTCCCCCAACAGTGTTCTTCAGTTCTGGCTGGTTTGATTTCTATGTCCCATTGAGTGTTTGGATATAGCCTACTTACTCAGTTATGAATAAAGGTGCCCAAAAGTGGTGGCAGTGTTTGTGGGAAGTCAATTAAAGATTGGAAAATATGAGGATTGTGACACAAATGCACAAAAATCAGAAAGAAAACCAAATTATTCTTCCATAAAACATTAATTGACTTCTTACCTTCTCACGTCTCCTAAGAGAAAAAAAATTAACATTTTCAAAAACTCTTAAATGATCAAGGAGCCTAAGCCCCATTAACTTTTAATGAAGCTTAACCTAAGGGCAGATATTTAAAGGTATTTAGGTACCTAAAGAGTCATACACCTGGTAGGATTTTTCAAAAATGTCCTGGTTCATTGGGAGTTAGGACATTAAATGTCTATTGGGTGTTAGGACTCTAAATATTTTTGAGAATCTAGTCTTGTGATTATTTTGCTATTGAAAAATGGGGGTTAGGCTCCTAAGTTTCTTAGATTCTTTTGAAGATTTCACCAAAAATGTCTCCAGTAACTATTCCTAGGGTAACAGGGGGTCCCTCACATGGCTCAGCGGTGAATAGTTACACACAGTAATGTGTGGGGCTTGTTAGGATGTGAATGGAGCACTCTAATTTTATCTAGTCCTGGAAGGAACTAAGATGCAAGGTATTGAGGGAAATGAGAAGATGTACATTAAAAACTATGGGAGGGTAGACTGTCCACTAGAAAGGACAAAAGCAATACAAATCCCAAAACAAGTTGAACTGTAAATTTTGCCCTGATCCTTAATAGAACGTAGTAAGGAATGATTACATACAGGTCTGTAAAGACCTGTTTTTCATCTATTCTTTGGTCAAGGAGACAATAATGGATTCCAGATATTATCCTTTAAACTCTTTTTAGGATTTTGAGTAATCTTTTAAGGGTGGGATTAAAAAAAAAAGATGTTCTCCAGTTCTGGCTTGACCAATTACTCATTGTCTCACTTTGGGAAAACACGTACATCAAAATTTTCAAAATTGGCCTCTGGCTTTGGGTGCATTCATTTTTGGATGCCCATCTTGAGGCTCGGATTTTCAGAGATGCTGAACATCAGTACCTCTCACTAAACATAAATCATATTTTGATTGTTCCACACTTCTGGAAATCAGGCCCAGGGTATCTCAAACTAGGCTCCCAAATTCTAAAGCGCCAAAATTAGTGGCCACTTTTGTTGGTCTTAACTTGTCTGCTTACTCATTTTACCCTTGTCAAATAGCAACATATTCCTTAAAGAATGAAACTTATTGTTTTAAAAGGATTTGCAAAAGTGAAAATGAGTGTTCTAATATACAGTATACATTAACACTAAATCTGGCTGAATTTTACAAGTCATGGAACATTCTTGTGACTGTTCAAGAAGTCTGCTATAATATCATTGCAGCTGTGGGTGGGACCTTGCTAATGGTAAATATGCCTGGCATGGCTTCTCTAAGAGGTTTATCATTCAGTCCAAAATCTTTTTTATCTGCAGTTTTATCAGTTGCAAAATACTGGCAGATTTAAGTACATAACTTATCAAAATGTGACTATTCTTATGCCTTCAGTATCTAACAGGATTATGGAAATTTTCTTTATTTTGATCATGCTTCTTTTTATCCCATGCCCTTTGTTCCCCCAACCTCTTCCTGAACTCTGGTAAAGTCAACTCAGGCACAACTCAGAAATGGTATTTTTGGCTTCACCTAAGAAAAAATTCTTAATAACATAATGAAAAGTGTAATTACTTGAATTCCACTGATTACAAAGTATATCTGAATCACATCTCTGAATGCACCAAACACTGCAAAAAACAAACAAACAAACATATCTGTGGTACTGAAACAGAAATAATTGAAGTCAGACATTGGCTTAAATATCTTGTTGCTGAGAATGTACTTTGTACTGATATCAGTACAAGTTCAAGACAGAGTATTAAAGATGGGCGAAGCCCATACTTACTGATACCACTATCTATCTCTTGGGTGTAATACAAGAAAAGCCTATTACTTACTGTACTTCATTTAATGGCAAACTTTGATATTGATGAAGCATTAGGTAAGCTAGACAGTTGCATGCTAATGCACAGTAAAAAGAACTGCTCATTGGAAAGATCTAGACATTATTTAGGGCATCTCATTGTAGATGTCTAGTGTATAGCAGTGGTTTAAAAAGTGAGTTCAGATCTTAGTTTTCATTAAAAAGAATTTAAATAATTATATAAAATTCCCTGTTGCCTTTTTGATTAAGCAGCAGATGAAATACAGATCTTTAGAGATCAGCTTTCCATTTGGAAAAGATATCAGTGACACAGAGTCAGATATTTTCCTAGTGTCATTTGTTTCTTAAATGTATTTCTTTCAAAAATGTATCCCAGTCTTCTTTCCCTGGCAGCAGGAGGAGCCAATTCCACATGGATTGTTGTCCCTTTTTTAGGCAACAATCTACTACTCTTCCCCAAAAAGCAGCTCTTGTGAGTCTCCGCCCCTCTCCAAGAGCTTGAACAGAATCTCAGCCAAACACTGACCATTCTTGCCCATAGACCACACCAAACTTGCTGTGCTGCCTACATTATGCAAATTTTGTTCCACCCATCCGTCCCTGAGTTTTAAACCTAAGCACCCCTTTCAGTGACACAGTAGTCTCCTTTTGGAATACAGACTCTTGATATGTCACCCTCCTCCTTTATATCCAACTGGTTTGCACTGAGAAGGGACAGAACTGCTCCTATAGAAGGGCACAATGGGGACTTCCATTTCCCTTAAAAAAATCTGTGACAGCCTTTGCATCCGAGCTTCTTAATGGTGGACTATTAATACTCCTTCATTCCACTATTATGATATCTTTAAAAAGGAACGTATCCTAATGTCACAATAGTCAAAGCTACATTCCATCTTGAATATTTTATTCACTTTGGATCTCATCTCAAAGGGTATGTCTACACTACCACCCTAGTTCGAACTAGGATGGTTAATGTAGTCATTCGAAGTTGCAGATGAAGCCCGGGATTTAAATATCTGTAATCCTGAACGAGCTCCAAGTGTCACACCAAACTAGGTTGCTCCTGAATCTTTATCTAGTCCACTAGTCATGATAGAAATATCAGTTCTATATTGACAACCCTTTGCATCATAAAGGCTACGTCTACACTGGCCACAATTTCCGGAAAAGCCATGCAAATCAGGTAAGTCAGGATAGGGAAATCCGCGGGGGATTTAAATATCCCCCGCGGATTTAAATAAACATGTCCGCTGCTTTTTTTCCGGCTTGGGGAAAAGCCGGAAAAAAAGCGTCTAGACTGGCGCAATCCTCCGGAATAAAGCCCTTTTCCGGAGGATCTCTTTAAAGTAGGAATAAGAGATCCTCCGGAAAAGGGCTTTATTCCGGAGGATCGCGCCAGTCTAGACGCTTTTTTTCTGGCTTTTCCCCAAGCCGGAAAAAAAGCGGCGGACATGTTTATTTAAATCCGCGGGGGATATTTAAATCCCCCGCGGATTTCCCTATCCTGACTTACCTGATTTGCATGGCTTTTCCGGAAATTGTGGCCAGTGTAGACATAGCCAAAGTGTATGTTTTCCTGTTTGGAGTGTGATAATACTATTTTTCTCAAATGTGCCAGAAGTTGGCTCTATATATTTTAGAAGAGGGCTCTCAAATTTGTATTCAAAGAAGGAATAAGCTCAGTTGTACATCAATGATTACAGCTAATTTCAGTGTTTGTTAGTTGCAGTTTCATATGTTTCTTAATCATAGTTATTGCAGGACTCAAAGTGCATTTATTTTTATATAATGGAAAACACCCCTGGGTTAGTAACCCAAGTGAAAATAAAAGTTTGATGGTTACATTCTACAACAGTTACTCAGGTAAAGCTTCTACTGAAGTCAGAGGGAATTCTATTTGTGTAAGTCCTTACCCTCACAAGTAGAATCATATATCAAGTTAGACAACAAGACATTTGGAGTAGATTTTCAAATGTTAGGTACCTAATTGTTATTTGTGCTTTTGAAAGCTAACCCTTATATTTTCTTGTGTGCTTGTCTATTCCCTAGCACAATGGTGAATTTAATAATAATACACGGGGGCAGGGCTGAGCTGAATATTTATGTATCTTATTATTTGAATAATCTGTTTTTCTGCATTATTTAGCTGTTAGCCTTTGAAATTAGAAGTAACTCTAATTTTAGATACAACATTCCTCAAATCTTTTGGAGGAAAATATTATAAAAACAACCCATGATTTTCTGAAGAAAAGTATCATATGATGTTGCAATAAGGGGCTTCACCTTTCAAGTTAATGTTTGACATTAGGTATAAATGTAAACTAGAAACTAGTCAAACAGAAAGGCCTCTGTGTAAAGAATCCATGAATCTATGGTACAGCTGAGAACAAAGGCAGAAGAACTCTGCATTTTCAGCAATCTCCTGAATAATTCACTGCACAGCAAAGTTGTACCATAAACTGCAACACTAATATGAAGGGAACATTAAGCCCATGTGTTACCCTATTCCAAAACAACTCCTTAACAAAGTGCTTAGTTGTCAGAAAAAGTCAGCTACTTTCACAACTTAAGTCTTAAATAATTAGAATTCAATACTCATCTTAATAGAAATCCCTGAAAAATACACAAATCAAAATGAATACAGGCAGTCCCCGGGTTACATGGATCCGACTTACATCAGATCCCTACTTACAAACGGGGTGAGGCAACCCCGCACTAGCTGCTTCCCCCCAGCAGACCAAGGAGACGCGAAGCTAGCGCCCCCCCCCAGCAGACCAGGGAGATGAGGAGCGGCTTTTCTCAGCAGACACCTCAGCTTGAGAATAAAGGACTGAGGGAAGTGAGGTGTGGGAGAATAAAACTGAGCTCTGGAGAAATGTTTGGCTAGAGTTTCCCCTACAATATATACCAGTTCCGACTTACATACAAATTCAACTTAAGAACAAACCTACAGTCCCTATCTTGTACGTAACCCGGGGACTGCCTGTAACTGAAAGGCTAACTACTTATCTGTAAACTGACTTAATCATAGAATCATAGGGATGGAAGAGAACTCAGGAGGTCAACGAGTCCAACCTCTGCTAAAAGAAGGACCAATCCCAACTTCCCAGTCCAAGATTAATTTTCTATCCTATTGAAAATGTATCAAGTTCTTCTTCTATAGCTGTATTAAATATTCCCATCTCCCATGCCCTGGGCTTGACTGTTCTCACACTAAGGTAAATCATAAGTAATTCTACTTAAATCACCAGAAAAGAAGTATGTGAGAACCAGAGAAGTGCTGTTTTCTCCAAATGAAATAAACTCAAACACTCTTTAAGCCATGCTTTATGATTTTAAAGAAAAAATTAGATTTTCAGGAACTTTTAAATTGCCATGCAGGAACAGAGTAGTGATTCCTGTAACCCAGTATCTGGTTTTCAACACCTGGCAATGCCCATTGCTTCAGAGAATGGTGCAAGAAGCCCTTCAGATGGCAATTATGGAAAAAGTTTCCTCATCCCTATTTATCTCTTGTGTATGAAAATGAAAGCCTTTCCAAAGGTTGGATGCCTTCGTTATCCCATTAAAAGTCCAGCCTTTTTAAAAATGTTTTGTTACTCTCTTGAACTCAGAAATGTCTTGTGACAGCTAATTTAAGGAACTAACTGGGCATTGTGTGTCATTTTTTCAAATATAAATTTACTGCCAACTTTCAGTTTCCCTGAATGGCCCCTCAAAGAGTACATCTATACTGCATGCTTATTTCAAAATAAGCTATTCTAGAAGAAATACTTCAAAGTAGTTTATTCCAAAACAGCATGTCTACACTACAGGGAAGCCTCAAAATTAGTCTGAGGCAGGCTTCTCTAATGTGGATGAGCAATCTCAATTTCGAGCCCCAGGAAGCACTGGGGAATAATTACTTTGAATGGCCCTGGGGAGGAGCTATTTCCAAATAGCAGCAGTGGCACATCCACTCTTTTGGAATAAGGTTTACAGAAGTCAGAATAAGCCATCTGTTATTTTGAAATAATGGAATTGCTGTGTAGATGCTCACACTGATATTTCGAAGTAGCTGTGTTGTGTAAATGCACCCATAGAATGAGAAAGGGTGAATGAAAGTGCCAGATCTGTTCTCTATGGGTATGTCTACACTACCCTCCTAGTTCGAACTAGGAGGGTAATGTAGGTATACCGCACTTGCAAATGAAGCCCGGGATTTGAATTTCCCGGGCTTCATTTGCATAAGCGGGGAGCCGCCATTTTTAAAACCCCGCTGGTTTGAACCCCGTGCAGCGCGGCTACACGGGGCACGAACTAGGTAGTTCGAACTAGGCTTCCTAGTTCGAACTACCGTTACTCCTCATTTCACCCTTTCTCATTCTATGGAAATTCAAATCCTGGGCTTCATTTGCAAGTGCGGTATGCCTACATTACCCCGCTAGTTCGAACTAGCGGGGTAGTGTAGACATACCCTATATTATTAATTGCTTTGTGTGTCTTTCCTACTCCCCTCTCCTATTTGATCCTTTTCTAACTCAAATAGTCCCAAACTTTTTCATGTCTCTTGATTGGATGTTTTTTCCATGCCTCTGAACATCTTGATTGCGTATCTTCCAACCTGTCTATTTCTGAAATGTCTGTTTTGAGAAAGGATAAAAGGAATTGAATACAGTATTCCAATGAGGACATACCATGGGTTTATGTTAATATGATGCCATTATAGTAATATCTGTGCTATCTTCCATCACACTGCACAAAGCAAGGCTCTTCACTCAACTGTTGAGACTTATTTATAAGCAAGCCTGTTTCCTGAGTTCTTACAGTTATTTCATTGGGTTCTAAATTGTTTGGGAAAATCAGATTGCATACCCTTGCATTTGTCCCCATTGAATTTCATCTGCCACTGTACTGTCCAAACACTTAGTTATATTAGATCTCCCTGAAGTTCATCACAGCTTTGCCTAGATAGATTTGGAGCATGAGCTGGCAAAAGAGCGCTGTGCCAGCTCTCTCCCCCCTTGATGCCCCTGCATAGGGATGATCTTTCCGTGACTAGCGGGCTGTGACTGGTCTGTGCTGGTGGAGCAGCACAGATTGTTCTAACGAAGGGGGGTACCTGGCTCTCTATATCTTCCCTTTGTTACTTTGCTTAATCTGAAAATAACAAAGCAGTTCCGTGCAGCCTTGACCCAGGGTTGAGGAAGCGCAGAGGTGGTTCAAAGTCACTTTTGCACTTTCCCCGTGCTTTGAATTGCACTGGGAGCCCTTGGTCCTTAAGCACATAAAGGATAAAAGCCTCCATTAATACCTCATCCATTCTCCTCTAACATCCATGACTGCCCTATACATGGATGAGGAGGACATACTCACCTTCCCCAAAATGTGCGCCCTTCACCAACAGCAGGGAAGGCCTTAGCCTAGGTGTAACTGGACTCAGTCTACAGCCCTGGAAGAGCTGCTGTGTTGGCATTAGGATCTCATCACACCAGAGCTCACGAGTGGGGCCAAAATTGAGAGGAGAGCTCCACAGGGAGATGACTTCTGAAGCACTCTGAAGGCAAATGCAATCACCTTGTACTTAATGCAGAATAAGAAGCCATTTACAGGAGGCAGGCGCTGTGGTGAGAGCAGCTGGAGTGGGAAACGTCCCTAACAATCGAATTCTGGATGAGATAGAACTGGTAAAATACAAAGAACCGAGTGAATAGGAGGAGGAGACTACAGTGCTCTCGTGCCTATGCAGTGTTTAGCAGGATCTTAGATATTGGATGATAAGGAAAGGGAGGAGTTAGAAATGACACTGAGTTTGTTACCCTCGGTGACAAGGAGGTCTGCAGTGTTGTGCTACAGCAGGGAAAGGCAGTAGGGAGAAAAGAGAGGACATGGGTTAAAAGATGAAAAGCTTTGATAAATATATTCAGCAAATTTCTAAGAGAAACTAGAGAGGCATGGGGAAAAGAGACAAAGGGTGGGTGGTGAAAGTTCTAATGTCAAGAGGTAAATTTTAGAGAGGTGGTGGTTGAACCCAATGAACTGAATGAGAACAGACAGCAAGATAGTTTAGAAAGTGAATGGGAGCTGGTGGTGGGAAAAAAACAGAATATAGAAACACAATTATCTATTTACCAATGCAAATATGGGATTTTGCAAGTGAAAAATGAATGATTTTGCAAATTTTATGGGCACGGTTAGAGGATTGCTATTAAAACTGGCACCATAAATCTCAGGCTTGCTGAAAAGGAGGCTGAAAAATTATAAATGGTTCAGAAAGGAGCTAAAAGAAGTATGTGAAGTCTGGAAAACCTTCCTTCTAGTGAGAACCTTCGGAAGCTCAGCGTATTAAGCTTATCAAAGATAGAAATTGTCTGTTTCTGGTCTATAAGCATATATATAGGACAACAATTTTTGATAGAAGATGATCCCATAGTAGAAAAAGTCGCAACTAAATCCAGATGCTGAAAGATCTACCTAGACAGTCAGAGTGGATGTAGAATGTAATTTTTTGACAGTGAGAGCACTATGCCATTGGAACAACTTGTCAAGGGGTATGATTGAGTCTCTCTCACGTGAGACCTTTAAATCAAGTCCATGTGTTTCTAAAATATATTTCATAGCTAAACTACAAGTGGCAGGCCTGATTCTGGAATTATTGGGTGAGATTCTATGTCTTGCTTCATGCAGGTGATCAGACTAGACTTCGCTCCTTCTGCTCTTAAAATCTTTGAATCAGTGGAAGTTCTTCCACCGACATTAAAAGGTGTGGGATCAGGATCAAAAAAGAGAAAGGGAAGACAATGGTGACAACAAAATATATCAAGAAAGTCTATTTTATAACTTGATGGTTCAAAATCTGCTGAATGTTATTTAAAAAAAACACATGTAAAATGTTCTCTCTCAATATAGCCATCATTGGTTGGGTAATCTTTTGTTGGCATCACAACGTAATAGTGGTCTTGAGGAAGGATTTGGAGCAGGAGAGGGTAGTTACAAATAAAGGCATTTCTATATGGTGAGTTCTTCTGTGGCCTGCTATCGTTAATTAATTACGATTAACACAGAGGCATTAATAATAAGTCTATATGATAAGACTACTCCTACAGTACACAAGTATCAAAGAGTCGCTAATAATGTTGTGGCACATTTTAAATGAGTTACCCCAATGAAAATGTATATTATCGATGCATCTCACTTTATTCATATGAATACTACAGTCTACAAAATGCTACAATTTCCTTATGTGTAGAGTCACACTGTATAAAGGCTGGATATAATTAATATATTTTAATGATAAATACAATTTAATTATCTGATATTAAAAAAACTGAATGGGCACGGTGTGTATATGTACAGCCTGTTTTAAACAAGTAATCTAGAATGCCCCTACTCTTTTTCAAGATGTTTTGATTGACAATTTCTAGGATATCTGTCTTAAGTATTTTTTTTAAAGTCATATGATTGTAATTTTGGTGAAAGGAACTGGATTACTGAATTAGCAAAATCCGTAAAAACGAGTAACTTTAAGCTTAGTAGCAGGCCCTGTGACTTCAGTAAGATTACTCACATGCCTAAAGTCAACAACCTTGTTGAATCAGAGCCTAAGTCTTCAGTTTAGCTAGGAATCTCTATTGGAGGTGAAAGGACAGTTCACTACGAATGTCCCTTTGATCACTGGTTTGTGGTGGGAATGTAAAGTAGAACTAGTTGCAGTAATGTTTTTTATGCTGTTAACTCTGTCCTCCAGGAATTGAATTCAGACTACTACCCACTAAGGTTGCTTTTAAAATGGCAACCTATAAGTGAAAGGTTACTGATGTCATACCTACTCATCTTAATTTCCTGCTCTCTGGTTCCTCAAAGCATCTTAGGTTCATCATCCAGCAATGACAAAAGCTACAGGTATTTATGACCTGTTCTATATTTTGTTTAAATTTCAGTTTCCACCTAACATTGACATCTGCTCTCTTTCTCTTGATGTTTCATTCACTATCATTATCATTTCTGGTAATGCCATGAAGATGGTATTCATTTTTCATCTTCTCTTCCATATATTTCATCAATAGTTTAATAAAAAACAAAAACAAACAAAAAAACCTCTGCCCCTTATCTAAGGTAAAAAAACAACAAGTGAACAAAGAATGTAAAAATGTTTAATGCAGATGTTTCCAAACTCTCTGGCTGATTACACGGTGCTAGCTCCTCATCCTTGTTTCTAACAGTTACATTATATTAAAGAGTATCTAAAACTTTCAATCCTTTCCTGAAATTACTGTTCCATGTAAGCTATTAGAGAAGATGTTATGTGAGCATGACGGTGAGGGAGAATGGGCCAGTGGCTAAGTCTCTAGCCTACATCTTGGAAGACATGGAGTCAAATCCATTCTTTGCTACAGACTTCCTTTATGACCTTGGACAAGTCATTTAGCTCTGGGCTTCAGATCCCTATCTGTGACAACAGCACTTCTTTAGCCCTTAGGGCTAATGTGAAGATAAATACATTAAAGACTGCATGGTACTCTGATAATGGGGACTATCCAGCCAACTTCAGTCTAAACAAGACACTGGGTCTATCCAGTCAGCTTTTTGATGCATTTAAACAGTTTAAAACATTCAAAGGATGCAAAGGATGAGGGCCTTAAGACCTGTCTACCACAAGTATAACAGTCGGATCCTCAGGTATAAATTGCCCTAACTCCATTGACATACACATATGCCAACTGAAGATCTAGCATTCTGTGTAATAGACTTTACCAGTACATCTTCCTCCATAAGCCATGCTAGCTCCTTACAGTTGTGCTTCATCGCTTACTAACTTTTCTTCTTTCTTTTGGGGAATATTTCCCTTTTCTTATGTCTCATCTAAGAGCAAAAGAAGGGAACCATCCAGAGTCAGATGCTTCTTAAATATCTGTACTACACAGTTTCATTATTTCCGCTCGTGTAATCACTATTAAAACTAAAATTGTGTCTATTTTGTATACATAATGAGGGATCATCTTACTGTTACTTCCAAGTACGTATTGTGCCATCACTCTGTCCCCCTACCCATCTCAAACACCAAGACCCAACTAGGTTTCCTTCCCCAGACATGTGCCATAGAGAAGAACAGAACTTCTAGGGAAGAACAGCCAGCAAGCAGAGTAAAATCATCTCAGATAGGCCTGACTCAGCATCCATTACAGATAATGGGAAGACACCTATTAATTGAAATAGCCCGCATATAATGCTATAGAGCTCATGACAGCACTAAAGCAGAATTTAAGGCTTAGTGAGGGCTCTCTTCTCCCCTGGATCTAGCATTAAGACAGGCATACCAAACCTAGGGCCATCAGGCATTAATTGCTCCCTCCTTCCGCATATACCCTGCTTGGAGATGCAGTCATACTGCAGGAGCATGGAGATTCCTCCCAGCTGGAGTTACCTTCTCAAACCCTCCCCCTACAAAGCCAGTGCCACCACCATCAATTCCCCTTTAGTGAGTTTGAAATATGAACTTTCTTTTCCTTCTACTGATTGTCATCAGGCACCTCCCGTCCTTCTTCCTGAAATAAAGAATGATAAAGAAAGAAAGGAGGCAACTGTTCTTATGCAATCATAGCCTTCAAAAATGTTGACATAAGCAGAATTGCATTTCTGCTCCTTATGTGATATATGAACCTCAGAAAGAAATAGGTCTTGACCGAAAAGAGAAATGAAACACTATTTAAAATATGCAGTTCCAGAGGGCAAATTGTAATCTAAGGTCAATATGTATCAATAACTGAAATAACTGGTGCTCTTGAGTTTCATTTGTGTGTAGTGAACACTGTTGTTTAATTCCATATTATTTTTTATTTCTTGCAATGAAATCAGAGATTCAAGCACAACATGTACTACTCAGAGATATGGTGGGCATTGGTGACATACCCAGGAAAAAGAAAATGCATAAAAGTATTAACATTTATTGCATATGTTGTTGTGAAGTTACAATGGAGTTGTAGTGAAGTTACTAGGAGTCCTAAGTGCTATGATAAGTCTACTAATAATTTTATTAATAATAATCCAAGTGTGCCACACACATGCTTTTGGATTGAAGTGGGATATTCATAATCTGCAGAGCAAATCTGGCCCGCATTTATACCAACCCAAATCATTGTATAAGCAATCTGCCCTGATTTACAACTGAGATCCTCACTAAAGACAATCAGGTTATACAATTGCAATTAGAATGTATTAACAATCCTGTTAATCATCAGCAATCCAGAGAAGAAACCAATTCTCAGTCTTCCAGAGATCTGCTCATCTATATTGCTAAGCAGTGTAAAAAGTAATAAAGATCAGTATGTGTTATTAATATGTAGTCCCCTTACACACATTACAAGTAAAAATTTGACACTACTACATAGTTGCTTTTCAGATAGAATCCCTTTCAAACGAAAAAACTAAAGAGACTGTTCTGTGTTTATGGACACCAATGATTGCAATGGGCTTTTTGGAAAACAAAAATGCTTTTCTCTAATATTTTGGTGGATCTGACAGGTACTAGATAAGGTCAGCAGTAGAAATAGAGAAATATGAAAGAAATGCACATCTTGTAGTGTTTTCAACCCATATCAATTAAGAAGAGGGAATTCTCACAAGAAAGTCTGTTCTTATGGAGATATCTGATCTGACCAAAGTGGCTTGTCCATACAAGTGATAAAATCCTAACCCCAGGGAGGTCAAGAAAGACCTGGGCTACTTGACTGAACTGTATCTGCCATGATGCAACTTCTGGTTGAATTGACACTGCACATCATGGGAGTTATGTGAATACGTCATGGGAGATTAATCTAGCAAGGCATCCCGCCCCACAAGAAGTGAGTCATGAAGTACTTGAATGATAGCTCCTATGAGGCACCATGATCATTTAGGGGAACCCAGATTATTGTTGATCCAAAATAAAAATAAATGTTTTCATTTGGTTCAACAAAACAGAAAAGAAATATTTTAATTTTGGAATGTGAACTTTTTCATTGAGGGCAGCAATGTCAAAATGAAATATTTTGATGTTACTGGACTGAATTTTTTGGGGACAAATGCTATTTCAACTTTTCACGTTGATTTGGGATTTTTCCCCCAAATATTGGAATTCCCTATAAGATGGAATTCTTGATGTTTGATCAGCTTTGAGCCCTAGTCTACACTAGGGAATTATTTCAAAATAACTCCCCTTATTTTGGAATAACAAGCAGAGCATCCACACTACTAAGCCCATTATTTTGAAATAACAGGGTGGTTATTTTGAAATAATAGCTCCTGCTTTCCACAAGGAATAACACTTATTTCGAAACAGTTATTTCTAAGTAGTGGTAGTGTGGATACTCTGCTGCTGCTATTTCAAAATAACTACTCCTCAGAATCATTCAAAGTAATTACTCCCCAGTGCTTCCCGGGGGTCTAAGTTCAGGGAGTGCATCCATGTTAATGAAAGTTTCCTCAGACTAATTTTGAGGCTTCCCTGTGGTATGGATATTCTATTTTGATTTTGTTATTTCAGGAGTTATTTAGAATTTAGTCATTTCAGAATAATTTCCTCATGTAGCCAGGCCCTAATATATACATAACTGTTCACAAATACTCCACATCTCTGAATTTCCTTCACTTCGTTCTCTAAATAATAACACTAATTTCTTATTATTTCCTCTCATTTCTTTGTTGCTGTTACCAAATAAGGAAATGTCCTCTAAAAAATCTGGAATCACTGAATCCAAGCAAAATACTGAATTTTCTAACCCCAACAGTTGGTATGGCCTGTTGTCCCTGAATATCCCCAGCCTGTCTGAAATGCTGCTTCTTTTCAGCAAGGGATGAAGCAAATTTTGGCCCTACAATGGGCACTCATAGCATTGATTCTTCTTCCTCTTCTGGCCACATGAAAGAGAAGATGCCTAAATTGCACAATAATCTAATTACTCTCATGCATAAGTACCATTCAATTCTCTCAGCAGCCACACTAATTCAAAGTTCCGTAGTAGTATTTTTTCCAGCAGTAATTTACATGATTTACTTTTGTTGTGGCTAAATGGAGGAAACCCCTTTAGCTGGAACATTATCCTCTAGAGTTAAAGCTCTATTAAAGAAAGAAAAACACAATGGAAGTGGCACACTCATTTACCACACAGATTAATATTCAGTCTTCCTCTGCATCTAGGGCCTCCGCAGCCCAGGCCGAGCCTTCTGAGGAATTGCAAAGAGGATCCAGGACTCTAACCTTTGGACCTTTTGCAATTTGCTCTGAACTTTCTAAACCATTTGCCTTAGCTGCTTGCAACAGACTATATAAATCCAGGTCCAAGTCAGGAGGCTCATTCTCCCCAGAAACGTGGGCAGAGGAGGGGAAGGGAGAAAGAAAGAGAACTGAGGGGACAGCAGCAGTAGGGTCCAGTGCTCACCATGGGCCCTCTGCAGCTCCAGCTGCTGCTGCTGCTGCTGCTGAGCTATGATGTCCTCACTGGTAAGTAGCATCTTGCACGCCAAGGCTTTTTTTGCAGCTTTATGTGGGACTCTTCAATTATTAAAATATCAGGAAGGGGGGAAATATTAATGGGACGTGGATCACAGAATCGGAAAAGCAAAGGTTGGGAAAGAAGTTATCTAGCTTCTTTTCAGGACAATATTGTTTCCTAATAGCAGGATCCAGATTGAATTTGTACAAGGAAAAGTTGGAAATCTCACCATTTTTTGGTTTATTTTTAATGTATTTTACAACTTACATGGTGTCACAATCCTTGATTTTTGTCCAGCTGCTTTACAGTGGTCATGGTGGTCCCCTGCAGACTATTCTGCAGATTTAGCGTGGTCATTGCTAAAATATTTTACTGCAAACAAGTGTGATGAGATAGGAGTGATAAAGCATGATGGCACTAGGTAGGAGGCACTGTATGTGAAATAGCCAATTTGTATTAAAAGATGACAGTAGCACTGTAGTAATTTTGATTAAGTAAGTAAAAATAAATCTTGTGTGATTTGGGAAAAAATGAATGTGGTGTGGTGTAGTTATAAGCTAACACCCTCCTGCCCTAGGAGATTCTGTTTAAATTGTTTGATGGTACTGTAATTTGTAAAATGTTTCGGGATTCTTCAGGAGGAAAGATATGCAGGTCCAATCCTTCATCATTGAAATAAATAGGCATTTAGCAGGATCTGGTCCTATGTATAGGCAATGATAATATTGATCCTCAATGTCCCTTTATCAACTTCACTGAAGTTGCATTAAGGATGTATTTGGTCCTGTACATTGTTACTAGTATTATTATTGTTATTACATTACATGAAATAAATTGGTTTTTTTTCCTAATACAAAACAATATGAGTGTGATCAGAAAAGTCCAACAAGTCAGTGAGCTTTGAGTCAAGCCCCATGTCCTTAAAATAATTGTCTCTGTATTGAAACTAATCTTACCTGAATGCATAGCTTTATGCAATCCAAATATTAATTACATTAAACACATTTTTCAACAAGTATCAAATATCTGTCATCCACACAGCTGACTCTTAATTATCTACTTTTTGCCAGTGTGCACATTTTATAAATCAGACTTAAAAATTGAGATTTCTTGCTGCTTCTTAATCAAGATTTAACAGCAGAGAGCTGTACAGAGGTCTCAAATAGTAAAGCGATTATTATTTTTAAAAAGGAAATGGTGATGCAGTACAGTTATGAGTCTATTATGCACAATTTTCATAATTTAAAGCTTAACTATAATTTTTAATGATGTAAAGACAGTATATGCTCTGATGCAGTCTGTCATCAATTGACTATACTACTTTCCCCATCATAATGCTTTTTTATCATTATGCTTTTTACATTTGGTGCCTGGTCATACACCAGTAATATTAAGGAGCACTTTGCTACCGATTTCAGTGAGATGAGGATCAGATCCTGACTTGCTTATTCACACAATTCAGTCATTTGCAATATTTTTTAGGTCTGCACTTTTTAAGTTGATATCAACGTTTTTTCTTTTACCTCGTTGTGCTCAGAACTAAGCCCTCGCTGTTAGTACAAATTAGCAGGGCCCCATTGTGTCTGCACATCTTTCCCTCAATAATGGGCAACATTTACATATTTATTTTCATGTTATTTGTTTAATATTAATGCTTTCTATATGTTTTATTTCATGCTTTGCTTTTTTACAGATGATGGGCCTGAAAATGGAAATCCAGCCTGCTCAAGTAAGAGTTCTCCCTTTGTATTTCACTGTTTAAATGGGCTAGACTCCTAAAGTTGAGGTGTTTTGTTTTTTGTTTTCCATTTGTATACATCCCTTCCTTTAAAAATAGCTGCAGCAAAAACAATGGTCCATATTCTGGAGTCCTTACTTTGTCAAAACTCCTGTAGCCTTCAGGCCTTAGAAGGTCTCAGGCATATACCCCTATCAATTTTAAGATATTTCGCCAGCCTGAAAAGAGGTGATCATGCCACTGCATTTGACATAACATTCCATAAAGAAATGCCGCATTTATTTGCTTGGTTAATTTTCAAAAGTCCATTATTTTGGAAATTCCTTTTCTCTAACTTTGAAGATTTAACAAGGAAATTGTGTACATTTCATTTCAATGTACAATGGTGTTCTCACTCCTGATTTTACTCCTCTTTTCTATTGCTAAACACAGATATTTGGCTCAGATAGCTAAATAAATATCTGTAGAATATGTCAATAATTCTATCAGCCGGGATAATAATTTATTAAACCAATCTAGTCAAGAAATAGGAAATGCTGACTTCATGCACAACCTTTGTAATGAACCCTGGTTGGCCCTAACTGATTGGCTGGATACATAATGTTCCCCTGAAGGGTCAGTGTCCAACCAGTTGATGTTTTTCTCTTTGTCCTTGATGAGCTTTTGTGTTTTCTTATTTGACACTTTAGCACCATCTACAGGTAATCACGATAAATTTATCTGAGACAATTCAGAGATTTTTTCCCTGTAGTTCACTGTCAAATTTTCAACTTTATTTTTATTTACTCTTTCCATCATTGTCTATTTCTTTTATTATAAGTGAGCTTCATGTTAAAAACTGGGAATGAAACAATAGTGGGAAGGAAATTATGTCTCCTAGAATTAGTATAACATATCTCTGTATTCTGAGAATTGATGAAAGTATACAAACAATTATCGCATGGTAGAGCCTGGGGTAGCCAAAGTTTACATAGATAGCCTTCAAACTTATAGTATTTATTATAATTGGTTATTAATAATCAAATCAAAGGTGTCAGAAATAAAATACTTGACATCTCAGATTCTGGAAATCCAAGGAATAAAACTCTCATTTACAATCCTCATGATGCCAGAATAAATCCTGGACCAGATGCTTAGCTGGTGTAAACTGGCATAGTTTGACTTCAAAAAAGCTATTACAATTTACACCAACTGAGAATTTGCCTCTTTGATTTTAAATTATTCAGTCTCATACCTTCCTCTCCTAAGATGTATAACTTGCTTTTAAGATGTCTCTGTCTTCCCCTCTAAAGTGTTATTCTTATCCCAAAATATAAGGGAAGTAATAAAAATCTTACCAGATTCTACACAGACAATCTCTGCTGACAAAGTAAAATGTGTTTGTTATAGGAGTGTGGCTGTGAATATGATACACTTCACTAACCTAAACACTGTGCTGGAATAAAGAGACAAAACTATTAATTTCACTGAAGTTCTGGAATGGGGATTATTATTTCCACTCCATTTTCTATATATACCCTTCAACTTCAATCATGTGCAATTCCTGGACAAATTAGCTATTATAGTTTTGGGAGTTGTGGGGTGGGTTGTTGTTTTGTTTCATTTTGAATTGAGATCGTACAAATTTGAGCTGAACTCTCCAGTCTCAGTGGCAAAGAAGCAAACACTACTTTTAAAGAAAATACGTAAGACGCTTTTTTAAAAAAAAATTGTCAAATTAATTGTCTGCCTAGAATCATAGAAAGGGGAGGCTGGAAAGGATATTGAGAAGCCATTAAGTTAAGCCTCCTGTGCCAAGGCAGGACCAAGTGAACCTAAACCATCTTCCTTATACGTTTCTCTAATGTGCTCTTTAAAACCTCCAATGATGGGGAGTCCACAATTTCCCTAGGAAACCTCTTCTAGAATTTAACTAGAGATATCGTTAGAAAGATTTTCTTAATATCTACCTTAAATCTCCTTTTCTGCAGTCCCTTACTTCTTTTCCTATCTTCAATGGAAATGGAGAACTATTGATCACAGTCATCTTGACAACAGCCCTTAACATATTATCAGATCCCCCTTCCAACTTCTTTTCTCAAGATCAAATATGTCCACTTTCCTAACCTTTACTCATTTTTAGCTGAGACTTAACCAATGCTGAGTAGAGTTGGACAGTTACCTTCTGTGTCTCACATATGACACTCCGGAGTGATATTAGGACTTTTGCAACTGCTTCACTTAGTTGCCTCATTCAATTTGCAATCCACAGTAGTTCCAAGAACCTTTCCAATAGTATTACTGGCTAGCCCAATTATTCCGCAATTTGCATTATGTAGCTATGCATTATATAGCAATTTGCATTTTGTCTTTATTGAACTTCATCTTACTGACATCAGATCAATTTTCTAACATGCCAAAATAATTTTGAATTCTAATCCTGTCTTCCAAAGTGTTACAGGCCCTCCAATGGAGGTATCATAGGCACATTTTAAAAGCATAATCTTAACTCCATTATCTAGGTCATGCATGAAAGTATTTAAGTTTGAAAGGATTATATTTTTATTGGCAAATGTGGGTAAATATCAATTTGACCATAGAAACAGAAACCAATGAACAAATATTCCCATCCATAATATTATATATTTACCAATAGGCAAAGTAAGAAAAGTGCTGCTTGAGAACTTACTAGAATTTAAAAGAATATTAATTTTGTATATTTTGACATGTGGTATTGACAATTTGTGTTTTAATGGTTATAAAGCTTTTACTTTTTGAATTTCAGTATGTAATGTCCTTAAATAATTATTGTTTGACCGTGACCCCTTAATTTCCTGCCACTGTGAAAACATAAATAAATGTTATAAAAGATCTAAAATATATAATGCTGCACAAATGTGCAAATTTAAATAAAGATTTATTTAAATGAACAGTTATATTATCTATCATAATGATAAAAAAATTCAATTATGCCAAGTCTCAAAATATTGAATAGCGCCATACCCACAACCCACTCCTCTGAGATACACTAAATACAACTTCCCAGTTTGACAATGAACCACTGAATATGGTATTTTCAACTAGTTTTGCACCAACCGTATAGTAATTTCATCTAGACCACATTTCCCACATTTGCTTTGAGAATGTTATCTGGGACTATATCAAAAGCCTTAATAAAATCAAGATATATCACATCTAATGCTCCCACCCTCTGCTGTAAGCCAGTTATCCTGCCAAAAAAGGAAACTAGGCTCGTTTGGTATGATTTATTCTTGACAAATTCATGCTAGCTATTCCCTATAAGCCCTAATATTCTCAGGGTGCTTACAATTATATTTTTCAATATAAACATTTTTGTTTGAGTATCTTTCCAGGTGTTAAGTTGGGCTGACTGGTCTATAATTTCCCATGTCCTTTTTTCTCATCTTTTTGAGGTTATGTACTAAGTTTGCCCTTCTCCATTCCTCTGGGACCTCGTCTATCCTCCAGGAGTTCTCAAATGTAATCACTAACAGTTCCAAGTTTTCCTCAAGCAAAGTTGATTTGGATACATCTAATTTATCTAAATATTCCTTAATCTGTTCTTTCCCTATTTTGGCTTGCATTCCTTCCCCCTTGCTTTTTAAATATTTGGCTTGCATTCCTCTCCCTCCTTCTTCTTGTTAATGTTAATATTGTTGAGTATTTCACCACCATTAACTATTTTAGTGAAAACTAAAGAGAAATAGGTTATTGCCAGCATATTGCTTTTTATGTTCCATGCTAGATGTAACTCATTCTGTGCCTTAGTCTTTCTGATTTTGTCGCTACTTGAGTGTGCTATTCTTTTTACTCCTCCTTAGCAATTCTTCCATGTTTCCACTTTTTGTAGAATTTTTAATCTTCAAATCATTGAAGAGATCCTGAGCCTTTTTCTTGTTATCTTTCTTTTGCATGACTTCATTTGTCCCTTAGATTTTCTTCCAGTGAGGCCTATGTTCCTAACTATGCTTATCATTGATTTTTAAATGGAGAAAATCAGAGCTGCATAGACTATAAAGCCAGAAGGGATCATTATGAGCATCTAAGCTGATATTGCATAACACAAGTCAAAGGAGCCAATAATTTCTGTAGCAAGGCCATAACTTTTAGGAGCTATATCACAAATTTTTAAAAAACATTATATCTTGACTTAAAGTCTTCAAGCAATGACAACTCACCACAACCCTTTTACAGATTTATCTTAAAACAAAAACACCTTATGTACAAAACCAAAGAAGAAATCAGCTATGGGGATATGATAATACAGGGATACTCAACTTTGGAAGCCTCAGGGGCCACAATGATACAGCATATGCTGAGGGCCGCAACCTAAGTGTGGTTGCATATACATGCAAATATATGAGCAAACAGCTTTTCACAATGACGGGCATGAATGCAAAGCACTTCACTCAATGCCCCAGCGCTCCCGGCACCTCCTCCCTGGAGGCTAGAAATGCTGACATCCTGTACCCGTCTGTTCTAGCCAGCCTGTCTGCCCGAGTCTTTCAATGCTCACCTCTGAGAGATGCCTCGCCATTGTGGCCACATGTTGAGCCCCGCGTAAACCCAAACTGAACCGCAAGTCACATGCAGCCCACGGGCTGCATGTTGAGTAGCCCTGTGCTAATATTTCTCAAATTTCTGGTATTATTTCCAATTAGCACAATGGTATTTGGGTCTGTATTATGATGATCTAAATATGCATGTGTCTGTGTTATTCATATTCATATTTTTCTAATTGCAGAAGATGCAGCCAGATTTAAACCTTTCAGAAAATATGTTTACAACTATGAAGCAGAAATAGCAAGTGGAGTGAAAGGAACAGCAGATTCACGAAGTGGCTCTAAAATTACCTGCAAGGTAAGGGAAGAGGAATAAATAACCAGCTACAATCAGAAAAAGGATAATGGCCAACAAGGGGATTACCCTTCCCTCTTATCTTCCATGTCCTCCATCTCCATTCCTCTTCAATTTTCAATAATTTATGTGGTGAATGCAGTGCTTGTGGAAAGGCATTTGAAAGCCTTGCAGTCTGAAGCCCTTTATTTTCTGACAGATGAGGCCGTGGCAAGACTGGCAGAGTTTCTTCACTCTACTCTGCCAATGCTGCCAGGCTTTTCTACTTCTAGAGAAGAGGTGGCAGAGTTGGTAACTCAGTCAAGTCTCATTCGGTATTTGACTTATCCTCCAAGTCTGCCTGTAGAAGCATCCAATGTTTTCTACACTTATTCACTAGACTGAGACTCCTAATTGATCAGTTGATTTGATGCAGGACACTACATACATATCAGGTGGTGACAGCTCCCAATTATCATCTTGGGTCAGGCTCTGGTATCCCCTAGGAGTGAAAGACTCCATTGATCATTACTAGTCTGATAACCTATCCCATTCTCCTTCCAACTTCCTCAAAAAGTCACATTTCGCAGGATTACTTCATTAACTCTGTAACTGGGCAAATAGCTTTTAGTAAGTATTACAGTGTTCTGCCAAGCAACTCAATACTTGTCTATGTAATGCAAAAATTTCTTTACAAATTCTGAAGACAGGGTCAAGACCCACAATTGCAGAAGGCTGGTTTGCATCTAGTATGCAGTATGGTGTGGCACAAATTGTCAATGTTGCTCATTAGACATCTTCATGTTTGCTCTGCTTGAAGTGTACTCAATTTTGACACACATTCCATATGAAAGAAAACTTATAAAGGCTTGATTCTGCTCCCATTAAAATCGATGGAAGTGAAATCACGTCACCATCATTACTGTAAGAATATCTACAGATATTCATGTCATAATATTTTAAGTTTCAATATTTTGACAAAAAAGTTTTTTGCCAAAAAAATCCCAATTTTACGAGCTGTAGCTATAAATATTATTTGGTTAATAATAATTTCTGGACTTTATAATAACATTGGATCATGCCATATTCACCTTCCTTTCCTAGATAGTTCTGCTGATAGCAGTAGGACTGGAATAGAGTGAGGAGGATTTGGTCCATTGTATATATTTCATAAGATAGTCTTTTTAAAAGATTTGAGAATCTAAGCCAAAATACAAAATATTTTTATTCCAGAATGTTCTGACAGGCCCTTATGGGAAAGCAGATACTTTTTTCAACAACAACAACAACAACAACCATCATTCTATTGAAAACCACAATATTTGCTTGAAAAATATTTTAAACAGAAAATTCTCTGACAACCCCAAATAAGAACTGGATCGTATCATGTTTAGTAAAATGGGTGGAGCAGTGGACCTAAATGTTTTGCTATTGACTTACTATGTGTCCATGCAAAAGTCTTTCTCTCAGTTTACCCATTATTAATATACGGGATATATTATTAATTAGGTGTATTTCCATATCTTTTAGGGGCCCTAGTCAAAGACCAGGGACCCCCTACATGCTAGGGGCTCTGCCAATTTAAATAACTTTTACTCCACCTGGGTATTGTAGGTCTATTTTAACCCCTCTTTGATCTTCACACAGAAACTGCTATAGAACTGCATGGTGCACTTTAAAAATAAACTTTAGACAATCTCCCGTATCTTTAAAAATATGAACCACACAGTTCTGCAGCAGTGACAGCGAGAAAGGAAGCAAACTTGTGCTATGTATGTTTTCAGATTGAGCTGGAGGTCCCACAGATGTGTAGCTTCACCCTGAAGGCAAGCCAGTGTACCCTGCGAGAGATGTTTGGTGTGGATGCCGAGGGAAAGACTCTCCTGAAAAAGTCAAAGAACTCGGATGACTTTGCCAGAGCCATGGCCCAGTGAGCAAACAGTTACTATTATCTTTGCTAACAAATTCACCCTTATTTAATTTGGGAGAGACTATGACTTCACAACCTGCCCAGTCCTTTACAAGGGACTGTGTATGGCAGTGGCATCCCAGACTTGGGAATGAGTTGGGGATGCTGAGAAAGCAGGAGGCTGAAGAGAGCTTGTGCTTTCTGTATCTTTAAAAATATGAACAACATGGTTCTGCAGCAGTGACAGTGAGAGAAGGAGCAAAGATGTGCTATGTATGTTTTCAGATAGGCTCCCTGATTCTGAGCCATCTGCTTGTGGCACAACTCAGGGCTGCACAGGGACAGCCTTGAATTATTTCACTGAAAGGTTGGGTGCAGCAAAAATCCCTGTCCCATCCACATCTAACAATCAAATGTCCGCAGTATGCTTCCTTCTCTTCCTTATATCAGGAGTGTGAGGGAGTGTCTGGTGTACAAGTTAGCATAGTACACTTTGACAGCTTTTTACCAGAAGAAAATTCCTCTGAACATGAGAAATCTGTGAAACCCCCTTTCTAAATAATTCCCTAATGTTATTACCCTATCCAGCACATCTTAGGCCATAGAATTGCACCCATGGATTCTTGTATCAAGCAAAATAAGAAAGAATAAATAAAGAAGCAATATTACATTATATGCAGTGAATCCAAGGCCACTATTTCTCATGAAAAGGGGAAGGGAAAGATACAGAAATTGGTTTATTAGGGAATATTTTAAATGCAATTTTCAACTATTTGGAACATGTGTGTTCATAGAATCCTTAGCCCAATGGAGTCCAAACTTGTTTAACGTTTTGGGGATCCACATTAATACAAATGAATATTAATACATAATTCTATATCTAGATACCCATGGAATGCATGGCAATAAATCAAGATGGCAAGCTGTTGGCTGGCTTGTTTCTATCTTTGTCTCACACCTACTGTCTTTTTGGGAGGCAGGTACGAGCTAAAATTCAGCACTCAGGATGAGAAGAAGATCCAGCTGTATTCAGAGAAGGATGAACCAATGAATATTCTTAACATCAAGAGAGGGATCATCTCAGCGCTTATTGTGCCAACAGAAACAGAAGACAATGTAAAAACAATCTCCATGGTGAGAAATTGAGCATTAGTGCATTTGCTTCTTTAAGAAAAGCAGCCAAACCCACTAAGTGGGCTCTGTCCTGAAGTTCTCTCTCAGAAAAATGGCATGTCAGACTAGACTTGAACTCTTTTGGTAACATGAATAATTATGTTATATTTCCTGCTTTCCAGGATACTATATATGGAAAATGCGACAGTGAAGTTGAAATCAAGGATAGGAAAGGGAACATAGCATCAGTTATTTCAATTAATAGAAACCTGAAAACCTGCGAAAACTTCAATCCCATCAGAGACTATGTCAGCCCAATTGCCCTCATAAAGGGACTGGTAAGTACATCAGAGAATAATGTTATGTCAGAAAGGACTTCATTATATTTATTTTAATTCTTCAATATCTGACCATCTGCTTTTGCTTCCTGCCCTTAGTGGTAATTAATGGAAAATATGAAATTTGGGAAATGAATATAATCACAACTTCTTTCACATTGTTCTCATTATCTGTATCACTTTTCCACAAGCTTAATACTGTCAGGTGTACAGCACCTTATAAGATCAGGCCCAAGGTTTTATAGAAATCCCATTAATCTTTATTAGCCAAACCTTTCAACATGCACATGCATATTGCATATAACCAGCATACATGTGCAAGTAGCCTTGATTTGCACATATATGTTTAGGTTTCATCACGGACCAAGGCAATTGCTTTGGCAAGCTCCATCTTCAAAGGCATTTCAGGATATTTGTGTATGCAACGAGGCCAGGTGCAAACACACATACAGACACACACACCTTGGAAGATTTGTTCATGTACCGACTGTTCCTGTGATTTTTCTTTTTAATGTTTGCTGTTGAAAATCGTAAAACCATTTGTAACTATGGAGCCCTTATAAGGACCGTAAAGTAAATTCACTGTTTTAAAGTGTTTAATTTATTCTAATCATTGCAAATTAATTCATAATGGTAAGAATCAGTGCTTAATTTGTGCCGGGACTTAACAGAACTGAGCCCTGGCACTTTTAGCCTTGGCACTTCAGAGTCCTGGCACCTCTTGAGCCCTAGCACCTAATTGTTTGAGCCCCAGCAACCTCTTGCATTACAAATTAAGCACTTGATAAGGGCATGTCCTTTCTTGTAGGCTGTAAGGGCTCAGTCCTATGGTACATACTCAGGCAAAGACTATATCAATGTCATTGACACTTGGGACAAGATATCCGCAGGAGTGTTGGATACGAAGGGACTGCAGGCTATGGACCAGTATTGGCACTCCCAATATGCTGTTACTATTAATGTTGCAGCCCAGGAACAATAGCCATCAGAAATGCGCTTTTTTCACTAATATATAATATGCTACATGTTCCTCACACGATGTTTTGCAGAACAGCCCATTAGCCAACCTGCTCAGCAGCAGCCAGTCCTGTCAGTACACTATTGATGCAAAGAAAAGGCATGTGGCTGAAGTAGACTGCCGAGAAAAACACCTGTTTCTGCCTGCCTCCCACAAGTAGGTGTCATGCCATATATCATTTCCCTTTCTTTGTAAATAGTCATAATGATTGGTAATGGGTCAGATTCTGCCCTGGCTTACTGCACATGCAATGCCAGGGCAGAATTCAACACAACTAAAGCACAACGAACACAGGCTTAACTAAAGGACTGCATTTTTATGTTGTTTATTAGAAATCAGTACGGTATGATGGCACAAGTCACGCAGACTCTGAAACTTGATGAAACCCCCAAAATCAACAACAGAAACTTTGATGAAGGTAGGATTAGCTTTGCTAAATTCAAAACCACCTACGATATAAAAGCAACATATCACCTTCAGAAAAGAAATGTTTATTTATCTAAATGTGATTTATATCTCGATTTGGGGAATCAAATGCACTATTCAGCCACCTCAGGGACTAAAAAGTTCATACAGATTCTGTTATTTAAACAGGAAGGATGCTTCAAGGAGTCAGAAACTAAAATGTCTCTGTGATGGCTAGTTATTGAGGTTCAGGCTCTTAGGCATGTGAGAGCAAGCAAGTAGGGTAGCCCAGGTCCTCCCACTCCACCAGGCTCCAGCTCAGGGCCCTGTGAGTGCTATCAAAGGTCCTTACAGCTGCCCTCCCTGGGAAACTTCCTACCACCCCACTATGGTTCAAAATTGCAGTCTCTGACAAGAAGGTGCCCTCAGCACTGGGCACTTCCTCAAGGTCGTGCTTCACACAGCAGTGTTCCCTGTCTCTCATAGGGCAGCATCTGCCTCCTCCTGTGACTTTCCCCCCCTAAATATCAGTGCCCAGACTCTGCTCTGTCGAGAGTCTATAGATAGCACAAGGGGAATCAATGCAAACAAACTGGGTTCATATGAGACAGAGAAGGAAAAGCCTTCGTCTCAGGGTGCATCTGAAACAGGCCCCCCCTTCTCTTCCCTTTCTTCCAGAAGTAGTTGTATGGAGAAGTCCTACTTTCCCTCAGCCCTTTATTCAGGAGCTACAGGCCCATTCTCTACCTTAGTCTGCCACCAGTGAGCTGTTCTCCCTTTAATTCCTCCTCCAGTCTGTACAAGTCTTACAAGCAGGGCAGGGCAAGGCTAGCAAAGCTCAGAGCAGCTCCATAACCCCTGCCGGGGGAGTCTGTATATCCCAGTCCTTACAGAAAGAAATAATGCTTTTCATGTTTGTTAGATAAACTGGAAAGGAGAGGACTTTCCTTGGAAGGTGCTGACACCAAATCCCTCCGGCATGGGGATGCTGTGCTGAAGGTCCTTCAGGAACTGCAGAAGCTGTCAGCCTCCCAGCAGAACCAGCAGAGAGCAAGCCTTTTTTACAAATTTGTAACGGGACTTAGAGGCTTACACAATGACACTCTGGGGTCTCTCGTACAGAAGATGATGGAAGCCTCAAGGTAATGGATAAAAAAAATTTAGTTCTTGCATTGTGCAAACAATGCCTGGCAACGTGGAATCAAATTTAATTCCAGAGGTGATGTTCTCCTTCAAGCGACATTCATCATAACCTAAAGTAATATCTTAAATGCTGTAATAGTTGGACCTTGGGAAAGGCCACTAAGACTATGTCTAGACCAGTGGTTCTCAACGTGGGCCATATGGCTCCCCAGGGGCCACGCCTTACTTCTAGGGGGCCACATGGAAAAAAACAGAACATTAGGGGGCCACAGTAAGTTTCTGAGGGGGCCACCCAAACTTAACTGCCAGGCGTATGATGAATGAGGCTCCGAAGGGGGCCATGAGCAAAAAAAGGTTGAGAAACGCTGGTCTAGACTACAGGGTTTTTTTTCGAAAAAAGTGGCGTTTTTCGAAAAAACATCACCTGCATCTAGACTGCCGCTGCGTTCTTTCGAAATTAAATCGAAAGAATGCGGCGGTTTTTTCGACAGTGGTAAGCCTCCTCTTTTGAGGAAGAATGCCTTTTTTCGAAACAGCTGCTTCGAAAAAAGGTGTTCTTGACTGCAAACAGGACTTTTTCGAAAGAGCATACAGATTGCCTCTCTCTTGAAAAAGCGGATCACTTTTTTGAAAAAGGTGTGGCTGTCTAGATAATCTCTTTCGAAAAAAGCTTTTTTGAAAGAAGCATGTAGTCTATATGTACCCTGAGAATTTGTGTATTTGAGTGAGAGACAGAAAGCTATTTAAATGTTATGCCACGTACAGAGAAGTCTAGCATGATAATAATTTACTTCAATGGGTTTATTCTGACCTTCCACAAGGTCGTCATATTTTTCATTTGCTCATTAACTGCTATTTTGATATATATAAATCCTTGTATAATATTGGGAAAGTAGACTCCTAAATGTAAATCACACTGTCCAGTATTGTATGGAATCCAATCCAGAACTTCTATCAATAGTCTCTCATTAATCATGTAATACATACTGCACACCAGCATAATAATTCCTTACCAGAGATGCCAGCCTCTCCTCTCTCCTGCCACCCTGTCACTTCTCATGCAGAGGTTACTACTATGTGATAAATCCAGATTAGAGCTGGAGTGGGGCTATTCAGGGAACCGATGTGATATCAGATGCTACTGCTACTTCCCATTTGTGGAAATCAAATTTTGTGGTCCAGGAGTTGTGCTCTGCCATTTCCTTCCTGGCAGCATTTTATTCCATTTACACATTTGCAGGAAAAAAGCAGACTCAGTTTAACTCATTAAATTATCCTGAGGGTTGTAACCTATTTTTGCATGTGAAGAGGATGGTTAGGGAGAGAAAGATGTAACTTGGCTGTTCTGTGTATGTATTGTGCCTACCACAATGGGTTCCTGGCTCATTATTGTGTTTCTAGGTGCTACAAGAATAAAAATAATGAATAAATATAACAGCAATATAATAACCAGCTATGGGCCACAAAAGGTTTATGATATTTATATAATTCAATGGCCATTTTTGTGATATGCTTAGAGACACACACAGATATCTGTATATATCACTCACACTAGAACGCATACAAATCTAGATACAGATGCAGAACATAAGAACAACCATACTGGATCACACCTAAGGTCCATCTAGCCCAGTATCCTGTCTTCCAACAGTGGCCAATGCCAGATGCCCCAGAGGAAATGAAAAGAACAGGTAATCATCAAGTGATCCCTCTCCTGTCATCCATTTCTAGCCTCTGACAAACAGAGGCTAGGGACACCATTCCTACCCATCCTGGCTAACCTCCATGAATGTATCTGGTTCTTGTTTGTACCCTGTTAAAGTACTGGTCTTCATAATTTCTTCTGGCAAGGAGTTCCATAGGTTGACTGTGCTCTGAAAGAAGAAAAACTTCCTTTTGTTTGTTTTAAACATGCTTCCTATTAATTTCATTTGGTGACTCCTAGTTCTTATGTTATGAGAACAAGTAAATAACTTTTCCTTATTCACTTTGTTCCACACCAGTCATGATTTTATAGAATATAAAAGATGTTGATGATACACATAGGGATGAAGAAGGATATGCCTGAACCAAAAGCCCAGTTCCAAATCTTCTTGACTTTGGGGCAAACTCTGAGTCTGAGCCATTCCATATTTCATGAAGTTCTGATTTGAATCTAAAATCTGTATGTCATGACCTCAAAGAGATCTAAAAACATTTCTTAATTATCAAAAAAATCTATCTTCATTAGAATATAGTTTAAACACACTTCCTGAATGTTTCTTTCCAATATGCAACATAGACCATTGGACTAATGAAAATAATCTCTTTCCCTTTCAGTTCTATCACAATGCAGGGTTTGATTCAGTGTGGTACTCCAGATTGCTTCGGTGCTATACTTCAGATAATAAGAACTGGAAATATCGACCCTCTTGTGGCTGATGCAGTCACATACAGCCTTGGACTCCTGCCTTTTCCATGTACCAAACGAATACGGGAAATTCTTAACATGGCCCAGTATCAGAAAAGTCGAGCTACATTCTATGCTTTAAGCCATGCTGTTACCAAGTGAGTATATATGCATTTGCTTATACATAAAAAAAGTGAGGAGAAACTCTGAAAGCAGTCATTATTTGGAGATTTAATCACTGAGGTTATGATGTGCAAATTGACTTAGGAAAGGATTCTCTACACACACCTAAGCAAAGTGTTTATGATGACTTCTGGTTCATTTCTGTCTTTGTTTAGCTTCTATGAAGACAAGAAAACTGTGACACAGGAAATAACAGATGTTGCAAACTTTATGGAGTCAATGATTGGCAGCGAATGCTCTGGGAATGATGAATTAACCTACCTCACACTTAGGGTATTGTAACTTGCCTTTCTCTTCATATAAACTATTATTTTAAAACCACAGCATGCAGGCTACCATTCTTGTTGATTGGGAAAATATGTGCATGACCTTGTTTGCAAAATTCACAGGCTATTGGAAACATGGGCAAAGCAATGGAGGTTGCTAATCCGAACCTGAAATCTGCTCTGAAGACGTGTATCAAGAGTGAAGTTGCATCACCTTCCGTTCAGAAAGCAGCCATCCAGGCATTGAGAAGAATGACTATCACTGATGAGGTAAATCAGTCTTTAAATCATTTGGATTGTTTTAGCCCCTTTCAGATGTATGTTTTGAGTTAATAACTAAACAAGCCAGACTTTCTCCATCCATGCGCATTTTTTGCTATTTCCCCATTATCTGTTTCCCTGCATTTCTTTAATATCCCTTCCTTCATTTTATTGAGTCTGATACTCCTCTCATAGAAGCTTTCTGCTGGTATAATGCACGCAAAGGGCCAGTGTTTTTGCTTGGGTGAATTAATATAGCTTCTGGGTGTTGAGCCTGCTTTACATAGGTTGCATTATGTGAGAAGAGAATTGGCTCCATCCATTGCTTTTTAATAGTGTCTTCAATGGATTAAAACATAGGAAAAAAGTAAAGCTGGTTGAGAAATTATTTCCTTTTGCCTAAGAAAAATGTCAAGCAAAAACTATTTTCATTATTCATCTAAATTTTTCTTCAGAAGTGTTTGGCCTTTTGTTGACAAAATAAAAACTAAACATATTTTGGCTTTCAGCAGCCCAAAAGCAAGTTTTCCTTTTCAGTTGCCGGACACCAAAATGAATTTAAGTTTTGACAAAAGTAGATTTTGTTCATGAAAATTTCCATACGAAAGTGTAAAGAGTGTTTTTACCAGTCCTAGAAATAAGGGGCTTCACTGCTCTATCAACTCAACAAGGTTACACTGATGTGGTTAAGGGAACAATTTGACCCAAAGTGTTGCAATCAGAGACTGACAATACCATCTGCTAGTCAGATTATTAGTGCACTGATGTACTTTTTGCTGTTGGTACAGGACCGTGCTGTGCTTCTTAAAGCTTTCCAAAGTGCAGATTCTCCAGTTGACAAACGTCTGGCAGCCTATCTCATGCTGATGAAGGGTCCTTCCCCGTCCGATCTTAGCAAGATCACTAGAGCGCTTGTAAAGGACAAAAATGAACAAGTGAAAAGCTTTGTTGCCTCTCACATTGCCAACATCTTGGACTCTGAAGAAATAGGCATCGAAGAGTAAGTATAATTATATTGACATTGTTGTCATAGGAACAAAATTCTAACTATCACTGGAATTCAGATGATCCCACCAAATGCTAAAGTCTAAGGGTGAACTGAAATTGCCTCATTAAAACAATTTAAAGTCAGAGGGCCAGATTGTCAGCCGGTGTAAATCAGAGGTTTCAATACAGCTATCCCAGCTTACATCCTCCTCGTTCTGGCTCCTAGCATTGCTTTTTTCTACATGAACAAGAGCACATCATCACTTAGTAGAATCAAGACACGTGGCACAAGAAATCTCTGTTGTTCAAAGACTAAATGATTTCTGAAATGTTAACTAACTATATTATAATTAATTTCCTTTTCCTTAGTCTTAAAGGCAAATTACAAGAAGCTCTTAAAGGATCTCAGATTCCAGCACCTAAGGACTTCAGAAAGTTTTCACAAAATTATCAGATTTCCAAACGTGTTTCCCTGCCTGGGAGTGATCCTGTCTCAGCCAAAGTAGAAGGAAATCTGATATTTGATCCAAAAACCTACATTCCTAAAGAAACCATGCTAAAAACTACTCTGCAGTTGTACGGACTTAGCCCAATGGATATCTTTGAGGTATAACAGATATCAAATCCTTACACTATTATTCAAGGTTTACATCTGTTATTTCTGTTCCCTTATATTGACTTGCAGTGAATAAATATGTTATTTTACAAGTATTGATCTAAACCCCATTGAGGTCAAAAGGAGCTTTTCCATTGACTCCAGTGGGCTTTGAATCAGATTGCTCCTTTCTTGGCACCCATTACCAATGAGTCTGGGAGCATTTCAGGTTTTGGTTGATTCATTCAGGATCTCATTTAATGTAAAAATCACCCCTATGTAACAAACCCACTTGAAGCACACGCATCGCATCATTAATGTCACACTTTAACACTCATTACATTTTAGAAAGTATATAAATAATTTGTAGATTTTTGTACTGATGAGAGCTGCAAGGGGTTAATTTCACCCCCAAAAAGATCACATTTTCTGGTCTCTGGCTGCAAGAATGTACTCTCTCTACAGCTCTCTATATTTGCAGTATTCATTTTGAAATGTACCATTTGTTCACCAGTATCTTTGCTGTAATGCTCCCTAGAAGCAGCGAATCTCTTTCAGTCATGACATTGTTTTATTGTGTTTCAGATCGGCATGGATGGAAAGAGTTTCGAGCCAACACTAGAAGCATTGTTTGGGGAAAAAGGATTCTTTCCTGACAGTGCCAGTAAAGCTTTATTTTGGGTTGATGGCAAAGTTCCAGAGCATGTTTCCAAGGTGCTTTTTGACTATTTTGGTTATTCCAAGGATGACAAACAGGATCAGGTATGCTTTCAGGTTCTTCCCTGGACAGTGTTTTATTAATATTTAGTGCACACGTGCATTTGTGTGCAGTACTTTCCAGCATGCATAATGTATTGTATAACTCGAACAAGGCCTTCTTGTTAACTTACAGAAGATAAAATACCTAGATACATCTAGCTTAAGGTGATTTTACTTTATTGCATTTCACAGAATCCTTTGTTTCAGGAACCTAAGTTCCTGAGTTCTGTCTTCAGTAAGGTTTTTGTGTGCAGACCATTATGTAACTGTATTAGGTGACTGATTCTCAGACTTGTTACAAGGGGATCTCATTGTGTGTCACTTTTTGACTGAATTCTCAGGATGTGATGAAAGCAATAATGCTGAACTTTCAAAAACTGATAAAAGAAATGGGAAATAAAGAAATTCCTGAAGGTAGGGCCTACCTCAGAATTCTAGGAGAAGAACTTGGGTACATGAAACTCAACGATTTAAATCTACTGGGCAATGTGATTTTAAAGAGCATCAAAACTCTGCAGGCCATTCCAGAAAAGGTATGTTTCTGAAGTGCAGAATGAACACACTTCACGCTATTTTCTGTCAAATGTTTATATATTTATCTTCTAAATAAACCAGATATTCAAATGGAGTACTAGTGGCTTAACAAGAAAACTACTTAAAATGTTAACCATTAAACAAAAAAAGAACTAAGGCTCTAAAATTATTTAGGTGCCTAACTAAATCAATCTAATGGGAGTTAGGCACCTAAATACCTTTGAGACTATAAGCCTAAGATAATTGTACATTTTGATAAGAGAAGAATGTGAAAGTCTTGAGATATGCATGGGTAATTTAAAGTCATCTTGATTTTGGAGATTTATAATAATGCCTTCGATGTCATGATTATCTTTATATTGCTATTCCATTTGATTTCACATGCTTTGGACCTAATCCAGCAATGAGATCAATGCAGAACTGCAGAGAATCTTGTGGGGGTTTGTAGGTTGCACCTACATGGAGCCCATTAACTCCAAAGGATCTCATTGCAGATTTGAGACCAACATGGGATTAATCCCTAAAATTTTAATATTTGCCACTGTGTTACAATGCTAAGATATTAATTATGGAGATAGAATGTACAGAAATATTTTAAATGTTTTATATTAAAAGTAAAGAAAATGTATTTCTCTTTAGAAATATTGGGTAAAATCCTGACTTCACTGACATCAGTGGAAGTTTTAATATTGACTTCAGGGATGATTTTACCCTTCTATCTATTATGATCTCCCTGCTTAATTATATCACACCTATCACTTATCAAAAAAGCAAACATGATTCTGGGATGCATTAACAGGAGTGTTGTAGGAAAGGTAAAAGAAGTAATTCTTCCACTCTGCTCTGTGCTGATTAGGCATCAACTGGAATATTATGTCACATTTAAGACCACCACATTTAAGAAAAGATGTGGAAAAATTGGAGAAGGTCTAGAGAAGAACAACAAAAATGATTAAAGGTTTAGGAAGCATGACCGATGAGGGAAGATTGAAAGAACTTGGTTTATTAGTTTGGAAAAGAGGAGACTGAGAGGGGACATGATTGCAATTATCAAGTATCAAGAACAGTGTTACAAAGAGGAAGGAAAACAAATTGTTCTCTTTGACCTCTGATGATAGGACAAGAAGCAATGGGCTTAAACTGCAGCAAGGGAGGTTTGGGTTGGACATTAGGAAAAACTTCCTGTCAGGGTGGTTAAACACTGGAATAAATTGCCTAGGGAGGTTGTGGAATCTCCAACCCTAGAGATATTTAAGAGCAGGTTAGATAGACATCTCTCAGGGATTATCTAGAGGGTGCGAGGCCCTGTCGTGACTGCAGAGTATTAGACTTGATGACCTCTCAAGGTCCCTTCAAGTTCTAGTATTATATGATTCTATGATTCCAATATCATGTAATAGGTGGTCAATATTGTTTCCTCAGATTTAGGTGAAGACATTGTACTTTTCTTAAAAGCCAGATTTTGATAAACATTCTTTAAGAATGTATGTGCATCATGTAAAGTAATATTGTGTAATTTTGGTCCCTGTACTATATAAGAATTATAGTCTTAGATGATGTGATTATGATTACAGTATATTTTTTAAATGTCCTTTATACCTCATCCTATGATTCATTTTAATGTTACAAAGCCTACATCAAAGTACTTCACTATTTAATGTTTCCTTGTTTGATTCACAGATTGTGCAGGCCATCTCAAAAGGAACAGAAGGTGACTTTTTTGTTCATTACATTTTTATGGACAATGAATTTGAGCTCCCAACTGGAGCAGGATTGCAGCTCCAATTTGCTTTGTCTGGAATTGCAACTCCTGGAGCCAAGGCTGGGGTGAAGATTCAACAAAAGAACGTGAGTCTTAATTTCTGTCGTGATATTATATTTGCTTAACAAATATACCAGCTCCTTTGGAAATAAAGCAGAGATATTACCAGGTTGCCAAAGCCAATATTTTGGGCATATGAAACATTTTGCATCTGGTCTATATTTTGGAAATCAACCAAATGAAAACCTTGAGCCTGAGCACTCTTGTACATTGAGAAAGTTTAGATAGATCTTTGGGCACATTCCTATTTGTCAAATATTTTACTCACTGTGGTTTAATATAATCCTTTTACTGTGGAAAAGTCTCTTCTTACTGGATTTAAAATTCATGAAGCTCTCCAAACAGCCATTTTTTATTCAAAGTATTTCTACATTGGGAACAGCTTCAACTACGAACCAAGGTCACTGTTTTGGAGATGTCTTCCCCCCTTACCCATATTTGAGCCCCACAAATATCACTTCCTTTTTCCTTTAGGCTCTTTTAGCGTGTCTTAGGGATCACATTTTATTGAATAACAAAATTAAATGGATAAATTAAATAGATCTAGTCCAGCAATATGAATAAGAATAGGATGCTTACACTGATATTATCAGGCAACTAGTGGTTCTTTAGGGAATGGAATACAGGCAGTCCCCGGGTTACATGGACCCGACTTACATCAGATCCCTACTTACAAACGGGGTGAGGCAACCCCGCACTAGGTGCTTCCCCCCAGCAGACCAGGGAGACGCGAAGCTAGCGCCCCTCCCCCAGCAGACCAGGGAGACGCAGAGCGGCTTTTCTCAGCAGACGCCTCAGCTTGAGAATAAAGGACTGAGGGAAGTGAGGTGTGGGAGAATAAAACTGAGCTCTGGAGAAATGTTTGGCTATGGTTTCCCCTACAATATGTACCAGTTCCGACTTACATACAAATTCAACTTAAGAACAAACCTACAGTCCCTATCTTGTACGTAACCCGGGGACTGCCTGTATATAATTTTGTCTTTGTCCCATAGATGCAAGCAGATCTGATCATTAAACCCTCAATGGCAATTGAGTTTATAACTCATGTGGGAGTGAACATCCCTGCATTTGCTAGAAGTGGTGTGGAGATGATCTCCAACATCTACCATGAGTCTGGAATTGAAGCCCAGGTTGCTTTGAGAACTGGCCAGTTAAAGTTCAGCATTCCTGCTCCAAAGACTCCTACCAAACTCTTCAGCTTCAGGTATTTGGACCTGGATAAGAATATTTTCTCTTTCAAGATTGCATCCCCTTTTCTCTCTTGCTTTTTATCTCTGAGGCCATGTCTCCACTTATGCACTGGAGGTTGATTTTCTGGCATTCAATTTAGTAGGCCTAGTTAAGATCCACTAAACTGAACACTGAGGGTGCCTCCAATTGATGCTGGTGCTCCTTGCAGTTGTGAGGAGTAATGGAAGCCGATGGGAGTATTTGCTCCTGTGAGCCTCCTACTGTGAAGATGGTGCTAAGCTCAGCTTAAGGTATGCTGACTCCAACTACCTATTTTATATAGCTGGAGCTGCATACCTTAACCCAACCTTCTTAGTCGCATGTAGACCTGGCCTGAAAGATAAATCTAGTACTGGATTTTATTTTGATGGAGTTTGGCTTGTTTTTTTTTCTTTTGGATGTGTTTGTTTGCTATTCTGGATATATCACTACTACTATAAAGCTAGGGGGGTAACTTCTTTCTAAGTGGCTAAGTCTACACCAGTACTTTACAGCACTGTAATTTTCTGACTCCAGTGTATGAAACACACCCTATGAGTGAAGCATGTTACAGCTTTGTAAAGCATCAATGTGAACCACGTTACAGCATTAGGAGCCACGCTCACTGTTAACTACTTCCTTTGTGAAGGTGGTTTACTTAGAGCACTAGATCTCTCTCCCAGCACTTGTGCAGTGGCCATACTTTCCATTTAAATCACTGCCGTGGCTGCATTTCAAACTTTTAATTATAGCCAAAGCTAGTGTAGTATAGTAGTCAGAGCAGACGAGGACCTGGAAGTCAAGTCTGAAAGGTTCCTGAATTTGTTGTTAGCTATCATAATATTTGGCAAGACAACCTGTTTATGCAAAAATGTCCCCTCTTATAAAATGTTGGTAATAACAATACATATCTATAATGAGCAGTCCTGTAGCACTTTATAAGCATTTGTGGGCAAAACCCACATCCTCAGATGAGCAGAGGAAGAATCTACTCCTCTGAGGAAATGGGTTTTACCCATGAAAGCTCAAGATACAATATATATTTTGTTACTTTCTAAGGTGCCACAGGACTACTCATTTTTAAAGTTATGGACTAACACAGCTACCCTTCTGACACCTTTAATACATATCTATGTGATGGGATGATAATTATCATAATCACTTTTAGATTCTAAGATGAAAGGATTTGTATGCACACAGATAATTATAATTATTCCATCTTTTTCCCCTCACTAAATGTTATCTCCAAAGTCCTGATTTATTTAAACTTATAATAAGTATATTTTTTAAAAAGTTGCTTGAATAGTAATCTCATAAACAGGAAAATTACAGGAATATTTAGATATTTCTTGAGAATAACTAGATTTATTTTTCTTTTCCAGTAACACATTACATTTGGTCTCTCCAACCAAAACTGAAGTGATTCCACCTCTGATTGAGAACAGAGAGTCATGGACATCTTGCAAACCCTTCTTCATTGGTCTAAATTACTGTACTAAAGTAGCTTACTCTAATGCCAGCTACACAGCTGCAGCACCATACTTCCCACTGACTGGAGAAACCAGGTAAATCATTTCATCCTTGACTGTATCTCTATTATGGCTGCAAATACATATTTCTTTTTTCATATACTTAAATAACAGATAGGAAGGATCAATTCAGAAACAAAATTGTTGGGAATTCAGGTGGTTTATATCCTTTGCTATACTAATTGGATATGGTAATTACTAATATAGGTGCCCTTTTCCTCATTCTGAATTCTCTAGGATTGAAATTGAACTACAGCCGACAGGGGAGGTAGAGGAGTACTCTGCAAATGCTAACTATGAGCTACAGAGAGAGGAAAATGACCTGGTAGACACTTTGAAATTTACCACCGAGACAAAAGGTAAGAATCTAGAGAACAATCAGATTTAGCTTTTTTTTGAATTGTGACATTGCTATGAAGAAAAATAGTTTTAAAAGATCAGCATTGCTATTTAAAACATACAGATCAATTGTTGTACCCAATTGCTCAGTTTTATGTAGATGAGTGTTTCCAGTGCATAACTGTTTGAAGGACCATAGTTATATTTGGTACCTTAAAATGTTTAGGGTATTAAATAAAAAAAATTGATATATGAAAGCAATAATGAAGGGAAATTACAGTGAGCATTGTAAGCAAGAGAAAAGATGCATTGCTAGGTGAAATATTAAAATAAATGGCTAGTCAATAATGCAAAGAAACACAGAAAATCTGTTGCAGAAAAAAGGAGTTGCACCAATATCAAATCGTATGGAGACAAACTGAAGGAGAGCAGTGGTAGATAAAGAGAGAGAGATCAGAGACATAAGTAAAGACAATATAGCTGCTCCAGCAGGATGGATGAAATCCC